>NW_026652276.1:218003936-218520364 GCF_009828535.3 Hylobates moloch
GGGATGGTGTTAGGGATGGTGGCAGGTAATGATGGTGATGGTGTTAGGGATGGTGGCAGGTAATGATGGTGATGGTGATAGGGATGGTGGCAGGTAATGATGGTGATGGTGTTAGGGATGGTGGCAGGTAATGATGGTGATGGCGTTAGGGATGGTGGCAGGTAATGATGGTGATGGTGTTAGGGATGGTGGCAGGTAATGATGGTGATGGTGTTAGGGATGGTGGCAGGTAATGATGGTGATGGTGTTAGGGATGGTGGCAGGTAATGATGGTGATGGTGTTAGGGATGGTGGCAGGTAAATGGCTTAGAAGGTGGCAGGATGATGGTGATGGTGTTAGGGATGGTGGCAGGTAATGATGGTGATGGTGTTAGGGATGGTGGCAGGTAATGATGGTGATGATGGCAGGGATGATGGTAGGAATTGTTGTCGGTAATGATGGTGATGGTGGTGAAGATGGTAATGGAGTTGATGGTGGTGGGGATGGTAGGGGTGTCTACTTGTTGGTCAGAATGCATTTTCTTTTAAAGAGCCAAATGGTTCTTGGGATGATTTTATCCCACTGCAGAATAATAAAGAAAAATGTAATGATTATTTAATAGTCTAAAATAACAGCAAGTAATTTACAGCCAGAATTATACTACTTGATTCTTAAGAATGGATAATAGTGAAATTGCCTTTCTTGAGAATAAAACATTTTGTAATATTGTCACTTACACTTTTTGCCTTGGCTGTGGTCTCATATTTTTTGTGTATTTCTTGTATGTGAGAAGCAATCACAAATAAAAGAAATAAAATTAGAGAGTATCTTATGATTTATGTCACCTGAATTAATTAATTTTATCAGAAAGTACTTACGATGCTTCTACCAAGTACTCGATACTGATTTGGGCACAGACAGGGATATCATGACCATTGTTTCCAGGTTGGTACAGTTTAAGTGAGAAGATCTGATATTCATTTATCCTATAAATATTTACTGAATGCCTTCTATGTGCTAGATGCTGTGCTAAGCAGAGGAGACACAGTGCTTATCCCAGGTGCTAACTAAGAACACAGAACTGCAAACTCAATTGCACAGAAGAAATTTGTTACAATGGAAATACATAAAATATATGAAAATTGGAGGAAATAGCATCTAAGTTCCAGGGTGGCCAGGGGACGCTTTACTTGGGAAGAGGGCATTTTAGCAAAGATTTGGAGGGAAAATTTAAGTAGTGAGGCTTTCCAAGTAGAAGAAACAGAATACACAAAAACACAGAGGCTCGAGTGCATATACCTCATTACAATAGCTGCAGCTAGTTCAGTGGGGCTGTATTATATTATTTAAGGAATAATGTAGTGTGAGAGAATACAGTACTGATTTGAGACTAGGCTTGGCAGCTGGAAAGATGCCATTGCATGAAAGTTCTTGTAGGCCATTCTACATTGGGATTTTATTCTCTGTTAAGTAATTTTCAAGAGAAGAATTATATATTTAAATCCATAAGTTACAAACATCACTGACAGGTCAGAGTACAAGATAAATGTGAGCGAATGTGACTAAAGCCAGGGAGACCTGTTGGGTGGCCTTTGAAGGTGAGAACTGATGAGAACTCATAACTAATATAGTGATGGTAGTAATGCAATGGTGGCAACTAATATATAGAATATAAAAGAAATAGTATGTTATGGGATAAAAAAGTTTAAAAATTATAGGAAGATTTAACAAGGATTTCCAGGCTACTGGCTTACCACATGGAATGGAACAGTGCAAGACAGTATATAATTAGTTGCTAAGTAATGCAATTTCAATAATAAGCAATTTAAAGCTCATAGGAGTGGACAATAATTGAAGATAACTCTTTGCAGAAAGTGTCAGGATGTAAGCTGGGATATCACAGAAACGGTATACATCAGTCTACAAGAAAAAGCAATTTTCCTAAGTGTCTTAGAATTCACTTTCTTGTTTCCTATTTGTGTTCTGGAGTCAACTGACACACAGGGAAGACATTTTCCTCCCCTCATCAACTCTAAAAAAATGGGGTAAATGGGTTTAAACATGGTCCATAGCCTTTCCCAAATAAAGTTATATTTCTAATTGGAGAAATACATAAATTTTCTATCACAGGCCCCAGTAGAGAAGGACAGGGGAAGGGAAAAAGAAGAAAGAAAATGAATTAATTGGTAATTATTTTCACAGAAAATGGGGAAGAATTCATAGAATAAGACTTTACTTTTTAGGTTGGAAATACTAATCTGCAATTTCCCCAATAAAACATAACAAAGCCCAATGATAAAATCATCACATTGCCATTCTTAAATATTCAAACATGTTTTACTGCTTTCAAACAAAGTTTATAATATCAAGGGACAGATATTTGCCACTTTATTAAAGAGTGCTATAAGATTTCCATCTATTTTATCTCTTCCTATTGCCTTCACTTTTGCAAGTTGGTGCAGTATTTGGAACAAAGCCAGTAAGATTGTGCCCATTATAAAACAACCAACTGACGTAAACCGAACAAGAAAATAAAGTAGGGCAATTTATCACCTTCTCCACCCATACTGTGGCTACATCAGGATAATTCCAATACTCTCAAGGATGGTGGTGTTCTTGTTCATATTTTCAAGGAGAATGTAGTCAGATATGTCTATGTGAAATATACATCAATGTCAGTGGGTGACACAGTGCTAAGTTCAGATAAGGTATTATGATTACAGAGACAGGCGAGGGATACTTCCAAAGAAGTTAAATTATAACTAGATCTTGAAGAATGGATAGAAATTGGCTAGTTAGAAAGAAGAAATGGTATATTATAAAAAATGAGCCATGTATACAAAGCCTTAAGGCTGGGCTAAGGGCTAAGCCTGGGGTATATTTAGGGGATCTCCAGGCTGGATTTTAAACTGAATATTAAAGAATTGTGGCCTATGAAGTATTGCATGAAATAGAAGACTTCCAAATCAGAAATTTAGACATGAAACAATCTTAGGAAATTTTGAGTAGGAGATGGAGTTACTGGCATTACTGATTTGTAGTGATAAAATATTAACATTATTAATACTAATGAAATTAATATTAGCTAAAAGTTGGTACTTATTGTAAGTGCTAGACACTTAATAACTAATTCAGTCCTGACAATATTCTATGATGTATGTAATATTATTATTATCCCAATTTTCCAGATTTGCAAACCGAGAAATAAAGTGGCTAAGGTACTTGTACAAGTAACAGAAGTAGAACATGAAAGAGCAGGCTTCTGAACCGGGCACAGCCTAGGTTCTTAAGTTCTGCATTGAGTTTGTTATTTGTAGGACAAAATAAAGGGAAAACCTGCTGAGAAACCACACAGGAGCCTATTCTCGTGCATCAGGTTCGAGCTTTTGAGGGACTAGACATTAGTGACAACAGGAAAGGTCTATAGGTGACCCTTTGGTTTTACTTTTACTCAGAGCAAGATGTCTATTTGGGTCAAATTTAAACATTTAAAGAGAGAAACTCTTACTCCCTGCTGCAGGGATTAATCTCACCACTAGTCCTTAGTCAACTTGGTCCATGGAACAATGTCCCCAGTGCTCTAACTAATTCTCTGGTGATATTTGCTGTCCCTGAGGGACAGTCATTTTCTTAATTCTACTCACTGAGTTTTGTTTCTGGAAATGTTGCAGTCTATCGACTATGTAAACATTGTAGTTGCTTTTCCATGAAAACACATAACATTCCTATTGTACTGTGTGTACTACTATTGGCTTTTAGAAGAAAGAAAATACAAGTGACTTGGCACCACTGTGAAAAAAAGAACATCTGTTTGCTTTGGAATCCAAGAGAAGCTCTCCACATGGCTTCCCTCTAAAGCAGATTAGTAAGCAACTTGTGGATAAATTATTCCAAGAGCTTCCTTGCCCACATGATTAAGATTTTAATGTCCCCTACAACTGATTCTGTCATTTTAATGGTTTCATGATATCTATTCTCTGTGGGACAGATTTCTAATGGCACAGGAAGCTGTGGGTTTCTCTGATTTCTCCTAACTTCTCTCCTTAGGATTTTATGTCCTTTGCTGATCAGCAGAGCTTACCTTAGGATATGCTTCCCTGAATCTTTTTTTTTTTTTTCTTTTTTCTTTTCCCTCTCATCCATTTACAAGGTCTTATAATAGACAGTGGGTTTACAATGGGAATTGTAATTTCTTCAACTAAAAAGAAATGAATAAGTTGCAAGTGCTGATAGAAAGCTAGTACACAGTTTTAGAAAAGATCAGAGGAGGGACACTCAATGCAGTCTTGAGGTATCAGAAAAGGTTTCTCACAGAAATTACTTTTAAGCTACGACTTAAATAGTCTTATCCAACATAAGGATGAGGCAAGGTCAAGGGTGGGTTGCTAACGGTAGGCTATCATTTCATGGAGAAGAAATGGCATGCACAAATGCAAGGAGGTAAAAGAATCATTGGTTTAATTTGTTCCACTTGTCAATCTTTTTTCTTGTTGCAATTGCTTTTCAGGACCTAGCCATAAATTTTTTACCAAGGCCAATGTCCAGAATAGTATTTCCTAGGTTTTCTTCCAGAATTTGTATAGCTTGAGGACTTACATTTAAATCTGTAATCCATCTCGAGTTAATTTTCATATACTGTGAAAGGTAGGGGTCTGGTTTCATTCTTCTGCATATGGCTAATCAGTTATGGTATTGCAATACCATTTACTGCCTAGTGAGCCCTTTACCCATTATTTATTTTTGTTGAAACTTAATATAAGATAAATAGACACTGGGAACTACTAGAGAGAGGGTGGAGGAGGGGGAACACGGGCTGAAAACCTACCCATTGGGTACTATAGGGTCACTACTTGGGTGGTGGGATCATCTGTATCCCAAACCATAGAGCCATACAATATACCCACGTAATAAATCTCTCCTTGTAACCCCTGAATCTAAAATCAAACTTACAATTATTTTTAAAAAGAATTATTGGACTGTTTAAGAAACTTTATTTCCATTCACATGCCTAATCAATTACTTGATTCATTTAGCATGGCATTCACAAACTGTGTTCTATAGTGTATTTTTTCTACAAGATGTTAATACATATGTTTTGCGAGGAAATGTTCTCCGCTCAAATAATTTTGAGAAACACTGAAAAGGCTGAATTTTAAACAGGAGATTTATTAGAGCATCTTTTTTTTATTATACTTTAAGTTCTGGGATACATGGGTAGAACGTGCAGGTTTATTACATAGGTATACATGTGCCATGGTGGTTTGCTGAACCCATCAACCAATTATCTACATGAAGTATTTCTCCTAATGCTATCCCTTCCCTTGACCCACACCCCATGACAGGCCCCCGTATGTGATGGTCCCCTCCCTATGTCTGTGTGTTCTCATTGTTCAACTCCCACTTATGAGTGAGAACATGCAGTGTTTGGTTTTCTGTTTCTGTGTTAGTTTGCTGAGAATGATGGTTACCAGCTTCATCCACGTCCCTGCAAAGGACATGAACTTATTATTTTTTATGGCCGCATAGTATTCCATGGTGTATATGTGCCACATTTTCTTTATCCAGTCTAGCATTGATGGGCATTTGGGTTGGTTTCAAGTCTTTGCTATTGTGAATAGTGCTGCAATAAACATATGTGTGCATGTGTCTGTATAGTAGAATGATTTATAATCTTTTGGGTATATACCCAATAATGGGATTGCTGGGTCAAATGGTATTTCCAGTTCTAGATGCTTGAGGAATTGCCACACTGTCCTCCACAATGGTTGAACTAATTTATACTCCCACAAACAGTGTAAAAGCGTTCCTATTTCTCCACATCCTCCCCAGCATCTGTTGTTTCCTGACTTTTTAATGATCACCATTCTAACTGGCATGAGAGGGTATCTCATTGTGGTTTTGATTTGCATTTCTCTAATGACATGTGATGATGAGCTGTTTTTCATGTTTGTTGGCTGCATAAGTGTCTTCTTTTGAAAAGTGTCTGTTGATATCCTTTGCCCACTTTCTGATGGAATTGTTTATTTCTTGTAAATCTGTTTAAGTTCCTTGGAGATTCTGGATATTAGTGCTTTGTCAGATGGATAGATTGCAAAAATTTTCTCCTATTCTGTAGGTTGCCTGCTCACTCTGATGATAGTTTCTTTTGCTGTGTAGAAGCTCTTCAGTTTAATTAGATCCCATTTGTCAATTTTGGCTTTTGTTGCAATTGCTTTTGGTGTTTCAGTCATGAAGTCTTTGCCCATGCCTATGTCCATAATGGTATTGCCTAGGTTTTCTTCTAGAGTTTTTATGGTTTTATGTCTTACATTTAAATCTTTAATCCATCTTGAGTTAATTTTTGTGTAAGGTGTAAAGAAGGGGTCCAGTTTCAGTTTTCTGCATATGGCTAGTCAGTTTTCCCAACACCATTTATTAAATAGGGAATCGTTTCCCCATTGCTTGTTTTTGTCAGATTTGTCAAAGGTCAGATGACTATAGATGTGTAGTGTTATTTCTGAGGCCTCTGTTCTGTTCCATTGGTCTACATATCTGTTTTGGTACCAGTACCATGCTGTTCGGCTACTGTGGCCTTGTAGTATAGTTTGAAGTCAAGTAGCATGATGCCTCCAGATTTGTTCTTTTTGTTTAGGATTGTCTTGGCTATATGGGCTCTTTTTTGGTTCCACATAAAATTTAAGGTAGTTTTTTTCTAATTCTGTGAAGAAAGTCAATGGTAGCTTGAGGGGAATAGCATTGAATCTATAAATTTCTTTGGTCAGTATGACCATTTTCATGATATTGATTCTTCCTATCCATGTGCATGAAATGTTTTTCCATTTGTTTGTGTCCTCTCTTATCTACTTGAGCAGTGGTTTGTAGTTCTCCTTGAAGAGGTTCTTCACATCCTTTGTAAGTTGTATTCCTAGGTATTTTATTCTCTTTGTAGCAGTTGTGAATGGGAGTTCACTCATGATTTGGCTCTCTGTTTGTCTATTATTTGTGTATAGAAATCCTTGTGATTTTTGCACATTGATTTTGTATCCTGAGACTTTGCTGAAGTTGCTTATCAGCTTAAGGAGATTTGGGTTGAGACAATGGGGTTTTCTAAATATACAATCATGTCATCTGCAAATAAATATAATTTGACTTCCTCTCTTCCTATTTGAATATCCTTTATTTCTTTCTCTTGCCTGATTGCCCTGGTCAGAACTTCTAATACTTTGTTAAATAGGAGTGGTGAGAGAGAGAATCCTTGTCTTGTGCCAGTTTTCAAAGGAAATGCTTCCAGCATTTTCCCATTCAGTATGATGTTAGCTGTGGGTTTGTCATAAATAGCTCTTATTATTTTAAGATACATTCCATCAATACCTAGTTTATGAGTATTTTTAGCAAGAAGGGGTGTTGAATTTTATGGAATGCCTTTTCTGCATCTATTGAGATAATAATGTGGTTTTGTCATTGGTTCTGTTTATGTGATGGATTACGTTTATTGATTTGTATGTGTTGAACCAGCCTTGCATCCCAGGGATGAAGCTGACTTGTTCATAGTGGATAAGCCCTTTAATGTGCTGCTGGATTCAATTTGCCAGTATTTTATTGAGGATTTTCGCATCGATGTTCATCAGGGATGTTGGCTTGAAATTTTCTTTCTTTTGTGTGTCTGCCAGCTTTTGGTATCAGGATGATGCTGGCCTCATAAAATGAGTTACGGAGGACTTCCTTTTTTAATGTTATTTGGAATAGTTTCAGGAGGAATGGTATCAGCTCCTGTTTGTAACTCTGGTAGAATTCAGCTGTGAATCCGTCTGTTCCTAGGCTTTCTTTGGTTGGTAGGGGATTAATTACTTCCTCAATTTCAGAACTTGTTACTGGTCTATTCAGGGATTCAACTTCTTCCTGGTTTAGTCTTGGGAGGTTGTATCTGTCCAGGAATTTATCCATTTCTTCTTGATTTTTTAATTTATTTGCACAGAGGTGTTTATAGGATTCTCTGATGGTAGTTTGTATTGCTGTGGGATCAGTGGTAATATCCCACTTATCATTTTTCATTGTGTCTATCTGATTCTTCTTTATTAGTCTGGCTAGCAGTTTATCTATTTTGTTAATCTTTTCAAAAACCAGCTCCTGGATTCAATGAATTTTTGAAGGGTTTTTCATGTCTCTATCTCCTTCACTGAAGGAGATCTGCTCTGATCTTTGTTATTTCTTGTCTTCTGCTAGCTTTTGAATTTGCTTGCTCTTGTTTCTCTACTTCTTTTAATTGTGATGTTAGGGTGTCAATTTTAGATCTTTCCTGCTTTCTCCTGTGGGCATTTAGTGCTATAAATTTCCCTCTAAACACAGCTTTGGTGTGTCCCAGAGATTCTGGTATGTTGTGTCTTTGTTCTCATTGGTTTCAAAGAACTTATTTATTTCTATCTTAATTTCGCTATTTACCCAGTAGTTTTTCAGGAGCAGGTTGTTCAGTTTCCATATAGTAGTATGGTTTTGAGTGAGTTTCTTAATCCTGAGTTCTAATTTGATTGCACTGTGGTCTGAGAGAGTTTGTTTGATTTCCATTCTTTTGCATTTGCTGAGGAGTGTTTTACTTTCAGTTATGTGGTCAATTTCAAAATAGGTGTGATGTGGTGCAGAGAAGAATGTATATTCTGTTGATTTGGGGTGGAGAGTTCTGTAGATGTCTATTAAGTCGACTTGGTCCTGAGCTGAGTTCAAGTCTTGAATATCCTTGTTAATTTTCTGTCGCATTGATCTAATATTGACAGTGGGGTGTTAAAGTATCCCACTATTATTGTTTGGGAGTCTAAGTCTCTTTGTAGGTCTCTAAGAACTTGCTTTTTGAATCCTGGTGCTCCTGTATTGGGTGTATATATATTTAGGATAGTTAGCTCTTCTTGCATTGATCGCTTTACCATTATGTAATACGCTTCTTTGTCTTTTTTGATCTTTGTTGGTTTAAAGTCTGTTTTATCAGAGACTAGGATTGCAACCCCTACTTATTTTGCTTTTCATTTGCTTGGTAAATCTTCCTCCATCCTTTTATTTTGAGCCTATGTGTGTCTTTGCCTGTGAGATGGGTCTCCTGAATACAGCACATCAACAGATGTTGACTCTTTATCCAATTTGCCAGTATGTACATTATAATTGGGGCATTTATCCCATTTACATTTAAGGTTAATATTGTTATGTATAAATTCGATCCTGTCATTATGATGCTAGCTGGTTATTTTGCCCATTAGTTGGTGCTGTTTGTTCATAGTCAATGGTCTTTACATCTTGGTTTGTTTTTGCAGTGGCTGGTACCGGTTTTTCCTTTCCATATTTAATGCTTCCTTCAGGAGTTCTTGTAAGGCAGGCCTGGGGGTGACAAAATCCCTTTGCATTTGCTTGTATGTAAAGGATTTTATTTCTCCTTCACTTATGAAGCTTATTTTGCGGGATATGAAATTCTGGGTTGAAAATTCTTTTCTTTAAGGATATTGAATATTGGCCCCCACTCTCTTCTGGCTTGTAGGGTTTCTGCAGAGAGATCTGTTGTTAGCCTGATGGGCTTCCCTTTGTGGGTAATGTGACCTTTCTCTATGCTGCCCTTAACATTTTTTCCTTCATTTCAACCTTGGTGAATCTGACAATTATGTGTCTTGGGATTGCTCTTCTTGAGGAGTATCTTTGTGATATTCTCTGTATTTTCTGAATTTGAATGATGGCCTGTCTTACTAGGTTGGGGAAATTCTCTTGGATAATATCCTGAAGAGCGTTTTCCAACTTGGTTCCATTCTCCCCATCACTTTTAGGTACACCAGTCAAACGTAGGTTTGGTCTTTTCACATAGTCTCATATTTCTTGGAGGCTTTATTCATTCCTTTTCATTCTTTTTACTCTAATCTTGTCTTCATGCTTAATTTTATTAAGTTGATCTTCAATCTCTGTTATTCTTTCTTCCACTTGATCAATTCAGCTATTGATACTTGTGTATGCTTTACGAAGTTCTCATGCTGTGTTTTTCATCTCCATCAGAAACTGGTTATTCCAGTTAGCAATTTTATCAAGTTTCTTAGCTTCGTTGCATGGGATTAGAACATGCTCCTTTAGCTCAGAGGACTTTGTTATTACCCACCTTCTGAAGTCTACTTCTGTCTATTAATCAAACTCATTCTCTGTCCAGTTTTGTTCCCTTGCTGGTGAGGAGTTGTGATCCTTTGGAGGGAAGAGGTGTTCTGGTTTTTGGAATTTTCAGCCTTTTTGCACTGGTTTTTCCTCATCTTCATGGATTTATCTACCTTTGGCTTTTGCTGTTGGTTACCTTCAGATGGAGGTTTTGCGTGGACGTACTTTTTGTTTATGTTGATGCTATTGCTTTCTCTTTGTGAGTTTTCCCTCTAACAGTCAAGTCCCTCTTCTGCATGTCTGCTGGAGTTTGCTGGGGGTCCACTCCAGACCCTGTTTGCCTGAGTATCACCAGCAGAGGCTGCAAAACAGCAAAGATTGCTGCCTGCTCTTTCCTCTGGAAGCTTCGTCCCAGAGGAGCATGTGCCAGATGCCAGTCAGAGCTCTTCTGTATGAGGTGTTTGTCAATCCCTGCTGGGAGGTGTCTCCCCATCAGGAGGCCCAGGGGTCAGGGACTTGACCCTTGAGGAGGCAGTCTGTCCCTTGGCAGAGCTTGGGCACTGTGCTGGGAGATCCACTGCTCTCTTCAGAGCTGGCAGGCAGAAGTGTTTAGGTTTGCTGAAGCTGCACTCACAGCTGCCCCTCCCCCCAGGTGCTCTGTCCCAGGGAGATGGGAATTTTATCTATAACCCCCTGACTGGGGCTGCTGCCTTTCTTTCAGAGATGCCATGTCCAGAGAGGAGGAATCTAGAGAGGCAGTCTGGCTATAGTGGTTTGGTAGTGATGCAGTGGGCTCCGCCCAGTCCAAACTTCCCAGAAGCTTTGTTTGCACTATGAGGGGAAAGCCACCTACTCAAGCCTCAGTAATGGTGGATGCCCCTCCCCCCCACCAAGCTGGAGCATCCCAGGTGGACTTCAGACTGCTGTGCCAGCAGTGAGAATTTCAAGCCAGTGGATCTTAGCTTGCTGGGCTCCATGGGGGTGGGATTTGCTAAGCAAGACCACTTGGCTCCCTGGCTTCAGCCCCCATTCCAGGGAAGTGAACAGTTCTGTCTCACTGGCGTTCCAGGCACCACTGGGGTAAGAAAAAAAAACTTCTGAAACCAGCCCAGTGTCTGCCCAAAGGGCTGCCCAGTTTTGTGCTTGAAACCCAGAGCCCTTGTGGTGTAAGCACCCAAGGGAATCTCCCCCCTGGTCTGTGGGTTGTGAAGACCATAAAATATGTAGTATATAGGTCAGAGAGCACTGTTCCTCACAGCACAGTCCTTCACGGCTTCCCTTGGCTAGAGGAGGGAGTTCCCTGACCCCCTTGCACTTCCTGGGTGAGGCAATGCCCCACCCTGCTTCTGCTTGCCCTCCATGGGCTGCATCTGCTGTCTAACAATCTCAATGAAATGAACCTGGTACCTCAGTTGGAAAGGCAGAAATCACCTGCCTTCTGCGTTGGTCTCGTTGGGAGCTGCAGACCAGAGCTGTTCCTATTCAGCTATCTTGCTCAGGAATCCTAGAGCATCTTTAATACATCAGTGTGCATTATGGCACAACAAATGAAGAATTGAGGGTAAGAGTTCTCCCAGACTTATTTGACAGTAGAGTGGTTTATTCTACAGAAAGTCTGTTTAACAATTTGTGGAACTAGTTAGTGTTCTATAGAATAAACGTTGTCATTGCTGTTCTAGTATCATGGTAAGGTTTTGGAAACCCTAATGCCAATGCTGCAACACACAGCCCTGAGGTAAAAGCTACACATGTGAGCAGCCCTGAGGTAAAAGCTACACATGTGAGCAGCCCTGAGGTAAAAGCTACACATGTGAGCACATATGCATTCCAGCCATATTATTTTTGACCAGCTACTAGGATTTTAAAGATTACTCGAGTTAATTTTAAAAACCACCTTGGCTTATACCTGTAATCCCAGCACTTTGTGAGGCCAAGGCGGGTAGATCATGAGGCCAGGATTCAAGACCAGCCTCACCAACATGGTGAAACCCCATCTCTACTAAAAATACAAAAATTAGCTGGGTGTGGTGGCACATGCCTGTAATCCTAGCTACTCAGGAGGCTGTGGTAGGAGAATCACTTGAACCCGGCAGGCAAAGGTTGCAGTGAGCTGAGATCATGCCACTGCACTCCAGCCTGGGTGACAGAGTGAGACTCCAAAAAAAAAAAACACCTCTAATATCTGAAATATCCTGGGTCATGGCATTAAAGAAAGCAATGGAGTTGGTATCAATCTAAGACAGGATTACATTTCAATCCTCCAAGATTGTTTATAAGAAAGGACCTCGATTAGCGTCTTACAATCAATTCCAGCATAGCCTAAATCTACTTGTCTTTTATTTAGAACATAATGTTACTTGAGCATTTCCTTAAGTTCCCTAGGTAGTATTCCACTACAGAGGACCAATATGAAGGTATATTTTCCGGGTTACATGGACTTCACTCACTGGCAAGACCTCTAAGTAAACAGAATTTATAATAACTTTGGTATTTTCCATATTCATTTGGCAAAGATCAGCTTCCACCTTGAGGTGATTTTTCAACCAGTGGATGAGGCAAATAAAATCTTCTAATAGCTTTCCATTACTTAAAATGTTAAAAACAGAGAAGAGGGGGATCTTAAGGATAATGACAGCTCTTCGTTGTTCTTTTTTATATAAGTGAATGGATTCTCAATAACTACACCAAGTGACCCAACCTATCATCATCCCTCTCTCATCCTAGAAATAGAAGAGAACCCAATCAGCTGATTTATGACTCATTTGGACAGTGATGGAAATGGAGAGGATCGTTCTTTTCAGCAGGCCCTGAACCCACCCCATAACTATCTTTAAAGTTGAACCCATGACTGAGGAAGCACCAAAGCATTTCCTTATTTTGGCAGTTTATTTTTTTTAAATAAGTATTAATCATCTTACTCCCTTTCCTTCTTTAGATACAGAATTTTCCCCCTCAAAGATTAAATTATCTATATTAGTACTTTCCTATACCCTAATTATTTTAAAAATCCAAGTAATATGCTTATAGGCCCAATCTCATTAACAATATATTCTGAGCTACAAGCTCTCATTTCAATATAAGAGCAAAGGAAAGCAGGGTGTGTAAACTGAATCTGCAAGGTCCTGATCACAGCTAGTTAAATTTATTGTAGGCCACTCAATAGCTTTCCAAACACTGGCCTCCTTATTTCTCACATCTTGGGTTCATCCATTAAGATATATTTGGGCAATTAGCATCAACCATTTTTGTTCTTCTATAATTTGCCTGATCATAATTTGATAATATTTATCTTGTTAAAAATTTGATCTAAATATCTCTTACAACGAGCTAAGAAATGTCAAACAATGGTTTGTTCAACCCTGGGGCAAGCCGTATTCCTAAGCAGATTCAATCAGGAGCACCTGCAAAACATATAAGTTACCCAGGCTTCCTTGTCTATAGGGACCCTGTTTTGTTCCAGATTGAACAGAAGTTTTAGGTTTGCTCAAACTCATTCTTATTGCATATGAAAAACACTCTTTTTATAATGGACTCAATTTATTTATTAGTACATGCATTCATTCATTCACTTATTAACTTATTTTTCTACCTGCATCTGATGCAAAACATCTCACCCTTTTGTACCAGGCAAAACAGAAACAAACAGGCAAAACCTGAACGAACCAAACAAAAACTGATCTTGTCTTCTGCTTGAGAAAATGCAACTCTAATGTCCTCAACAGTTTCTTACTGCCTCCAGGTATCCTGTCTTTTTTATTTCTCTTTCTTTTTCTCTTCCTTCTTTCTCTATTTTTCCTTTCCTTAAAGTTCAGGTTCACAGGTCCCTTTCCTCTGTGGCCCTGCTCCAGCGCATAGCACAGGAGCAGCAGCCCACAGTCAAAAGTTCCTTCTTTTGTTGCAGACAATCATTTAGAGGCACCCTCTGTTGCTTCAGACACATCCCAGCTCTATGTCACTGGGCTTCCTTCTCCACATGTGGGGACTGCCCTTGGGGCTTATCCACTGTTTTCTACATTTGCACATTCTGAAACCATGAACATCCTCTCACCATTAAAATCAGAGGTCAAAAGACAGATCTAGAGAAAATTTCTGTCAAAGCTACACCCAGTCTCCCTGCTAGTCATTTGATTAACTTAACGTCACGTATTGTACACCCAGTGTTTACTTAACGTGGTCCTCACAGTTGCAGATACAAACCCTCAAAGCCGCTCAAGTGAGTTCATCTGCCACTGTGCTTCACACTGGCCATAGCTGTGCCAATGGCTCAGGGTAGGGCAAATGACAGATGGGTGAACTATACAGAGGCAAGGATGCATCAGTCGGAGCTACCAGGGACTATTTCCAAAAGATTAGCCTTTTAAATATGCATCCCTCCTTATTCAATCATATTGCCCTCTCTGGGGCCACTTACATATTCTCTTAAACACATTCAGACTTCAATTAAATCCATCTCTCTTCAGGGATTGTGTATAACAATCTTTATTGATCCCAACAGTTCCAAATTTTCTTATTTTATTACATATTTTTATAAGCAAATAGATAGGGTGCAGATTAGTATAATATTAGTATTTTCCCTTTCTAAAATGAGAAGGAACATAGTGCATGTAAATCATACTTACAAAAATAAATTCACAGATATTTCATCCCTAAAAACAGTAGAATTTTATGTATAATATATATTTATTTATATATAAATATATAAAAATTTATATATGTAAATATATGTATATTTAGGTATATAGAAAACAATGTATCATTTTCCAGAAAGGGTTCTTTAATAGATACATATATCCAGAATAATTCAGATACAGATCATAATTAGTCCCAGTGGTTCCTCATTAAAAAGGAAAGGAAAAGAAAGGGAAGACAAAAGGAAAGAGAAAGGAGGTCAGGGAAGAGAAGAGGAAAAAAGGGGTGGGAAGAGGAGGTGAGGGAAGGAGAGGGAAGGGAAAAAGCTGCAGGACAGAAAATACAATGTAATCTGTAGAAAATCAAATTTGAGTGAGTAATTACTAATTTGTATACTAATAGGTAACATTATTGAGTGCTCATTATCTGCTGGCCTATATGTTATGTGCTGTACATACATTATCTCATTTAATACTTATAACAATTTTATGGATTTTTTTTTCATTGTAGAGAGAAGGTGACTGAGGCTTAGAAAGGTTAAGTAACTTGTCCAAGGTTACACAGCTCTGCACTGGGATCCAATGGTACTGTCAGCTTCAATCTGTACTCTTTATTTCTTCTCTCATGACTGTTAACAAATAGAGTGGACAAATAATAATTTACTGGATAATATGTTCAACTGTGTCCTGCAGCCAGTGCTTGCCTAAGAAAATCAGCAAAAATGAGATAATAAAGTCACCAAGTGCATCTAGATGGTGACCTGATTATCTTGTGTTTTTGTCCTGATTATAGGCTGTTGCCATTTTTGTGAGTCAAAATGGTTGAATATTGGCAATTTTATACAATTGAGTCTAATAAGTATGCCTATATGTATACATATATTTTATATATTTATACACATAAATTTATGAATTCATAATGATAATCAATGCTTATTTAGTATATTCAAATTTAAGAAAATATTTTAAATACTTTTAGAATTTTACAGTCTTCCCACCAAACCTATGAGGTTGGTGCCGTTATTTTCTTCATTATATAAAAGAGGAAATTAAAGCTTTAGAGGTTTTATAACTTGCTAAAAGTCACATCAAAAGTTACAGAACCAGGGTCTGTCCCTTATTAGTCTGATTTTAGTACTAATTCTCTTGACCACAATGATACATTGATCCATATTTAATATATGCATTTCTATATGTTTGGGAAAAATCCATGCTAAGGTAAAGATTTTTGTTTTTATAGTTTTAGCTTTTTGCATCTCTCCTTCATATATCTCCTTTCATTTAATAGATCTTCCTTATTTTTATTTGATATTTAAAGGGATGAAAGTTAAAATAGTTAAGTAACTAACTCAAAGTCACACAGTGATTAACGACTAGAGTAGGACCCAAATTTATCTTAGTATGATGCATGATAAACCCAAACTTATGGAAATTCAGATGTTTAATTGAGAAGTAGTTTATATAAAGAGAATAAAACCTATCTTGTCTTGAAAGCTAATTGCTAAAGATGTGCATCAGTGATACCCACTGTACACTCATTAGCCTTTTGTAGGAAGTTCAAATCCCTCTGCTTTTTGGAGTTCCCACTAGTGATAAGAATATGTATGTCATTATTGACTTCTTCCCCTCCCTCATTCCCGAAATTCAATTTCACATTTTAAAACCTAGCATGTCTTCTCTATGCCTTTCACTTATTTCTGCCCTAGGTCCTTTGTTTGCCATGGATCATTGCTGTAACTTAGGTATTAATCTCTCTGCTCCTGGTTTTGTCCCGCAAAATCCATCCCCTTCACAACTATTTCAGAAATTTACTTAAAATACACAATTTATGCACAGTACTTCCTTTTTTAGAACCTTCATCAGATCCCCATCCACTATAGCGTGAAGTCTGAGTTTCTTAAGTAGAGTGCGTATGTTATCAACAGTTCAACTTCTTTCTGACTTTCAGCCACCTCCCTTCACCTCTCCCAGACTCAATTTTGCATTTCCAGCACCACTGAACTTACATGTACTGCAGTTTCTGGCTTTGTTACATTTACTCAGATTATTCTCTACTGCATCATCATGATCATATTTATTTCTTAAGACTTTATTTTTTAAAGAAGTTTTAGGTTCATAGCAAAATTACAGAGATTTCTCATATAACTCCTACCCTCACACATGCTAAGCCTCTGCCATTTTCAACATCCCCAATCAGAGTGGTATATTTGTTGCAATGAATATACATTGAACACATCATTATCACCCAAAGTCCATAGTTTATATTGGGGTTCACTCTTGGTGGTGTACTTTCTATGAGCTTAGACAAATGTATAATGACATGTACCCATCATTATATTATATGGTGTTTTTTTCACTGCCATAAAAGTCCTCAGTGCTCCACCTATTCAGAACTCCACCCCTGGCCATTTCTGCCAACCATTGATCTTTTTACTGTCTTCACAGGTTTTGCCTTTTCCAGGATGTCATATAGTTGGATTCATACAGTATGCAGTCTTTTCATATTGCTGTCTCTCACGTAACAATATGCATTTAATGTTCCCTTATGTCTTTTCATGGCTTGATAACTTACTTGTTTTTAGCACTATGTAATACTCCATTGTCTGGATGTGCCATAGTTTATTCATTCACCTACTGAAGGATACTTTTGTTGCTTCCACATTATGGCAATTATAAATAAAGCTGCTATAAATGGCTATGTGCAGGTTTTTGTGTGGATATGTTTTTAACTTATTTGGGTAAATATCAAGAAGCATATAATTATTTGCTGGATCTTATGGTAAGAGTATCTTGAGTTTTGTAAGAAACCACTGAATTATCTTCCAAAGTGGCTGTGCCATTTTTCAATTCCACCAGCAGTAGATGAATGCTTCTCTTGCCCCACATCCTCTCCAGGATTTAGTGTTGTCAGTGATCCAGATTATGTCCATTCTAATAAATGTGTAGTAGTTATCTCATTGTTTTTATTTGCATTTCCCTGATGGCATATGATATAAAGTATCTTTCCATATGCTAATTTACCATCTGTATATGTTTTTTGGTGAGTTATCCATTAAGATAACGGTAAGTTTGTCTTTTCATTTCTCTCAGTCTGTGGCTTCTTTGCTCATTGTCTTCACATTGTCATTCACAGAGACGTTTACAATATTAATGAAGTTCAGTTTATCAATTATTTATTTCATGGATTGCCTTTGGTGTTGTATTTTAAAAGTCATCACCATACCCAAAGTCATGTAGGTTCTTCTCATATGTTACCTTCTAGGATTTTTATAGCTTTGCATCTTACAGTTAGGTCTTTGATCCACTTTGAGTTAATTTTTGTGAAGGGAGTAAGGTCTGTGCCTAGATTCATTGTTTTTTTGCACGTAGATGTCCAGGTATTTCAGCACAATTTGTTGAAAAGACCATCTTAGCTCCATTGTATTGCCTATGTTCCTTTGTCAAAAATGAGTTGACTATATTCATGTGGGTCTATTTCTGAGCTCTCTATTATGTTCCCTTGATATATTTGTCTATTATTTTGCCAATACCACACTGTTTTGATTACTACAGCTTTACACATATTTTTACAATACATTGTTGAGATAGGTACCATATTGTTCCATTGGAGAACACTGCCAGGCTTGGATTAACTTAGCTACCACTGAAGGTGAGGAGGGAGGTGCACTTTTTCACAGATATTTACACAGATTGACAATCTTCTCTTGATTTTATTTTTCTTTGATGAAAATACTTCCTCTGCCATGTCTGTCTGATAAAATTATATGCATAATCAATTTTCAATGATTCCGTATGAGCAAACTTAGCAAATATACTCTTTGTCATAGAGGCAAACCGTGGTAGCTGATTACCATTTTTTAATGAGAGTTAGGGTTACAATACTTACTATTATCACACTTATTTTAAGCTGCAGGCCTTTACTCAGACCATGTTTCTCAGAGTCACTTCTCTTTGAGTACATGTGATTCTATTCTCAGGCCTAAGTGAGATGCCAGTCTTCCATGTTCCTGGAGGAGTAAACCTTTGTCCTGATAGGTGCATGTACTTCAGATGTTGGTGTCTAACTTGAGTTCACAACAGACTTTTCTCTCAAGAATTCCAGTTTAGGATCTGTCCTTATAAAGACTAATATACTCCATTTTTCTGTTTGTTGTAATTATTTTTACTGTTTCCCACACATGTTTAGTTTCTCTTTTCTACCAGGTTGTTAGCAACATGAGTACAGGGTCTGGATCTTACCCATTCAAGAGTGTATTCCCAGCACCCAATGCCTGGCATATAGTAAGTGCTCAATAAATTTTTAATGAATAAATTAATACATTTATAGACAAAACATTAAGTTGTTGTGAAGTCACAATAATCCTTTGGAAAGGTAAATATGTCAAGTAAAATTAAACATCAGTTACTCTTATGAGATAATCTGGGTTGTTGTGTTAGGATATTTCTATTAACTTCCACTTAAACAAAACAACCCATAGACCAGGGACAAACTATTCACTAAGAACTATTTGTTATTCCAAATAAGTTGATTCAATTTGTCAGGAAAAAGGTTCTACACCCTACCATAAGCAATGACAATATGTCAAAATTTCCTGAGTTTTTTTAATTTTCAAAATCTTCTGACCTTAACGATGAATTTCCTCTAGAAGCAATATTTTAGTATTTGCAAATTCAGTGTTCACATTGATTTTATAGAACGTAACTACCATCAATAACAAGGATTGACTGACTCTCTCTCTCCCTCTGTCTTTCTCTCTATCTAAAGAGATTTGTTTTAAGGAATTGAATCATGAAACTACGAGAACTGGCAATTCTGAAATCATTAAGGCAGGCCAGCAGGCTAGAAACTCACACAGGAGTTATGTTGCAATCTTGAGGTAGAATTTATTCTCCAAGAAACCTTAGTTTTTACTCTCAAGGTTTCAACTGATGGATGAGGCCCTGCATTATTAAGAAAAATCTCATTTACTTAAATTCAACTGATTGTACATGTTAACAATATATACAAAATACCTTCACAGCAACACCTAGATTTGTGCTTGATTAAATAACTAGGTACTATGTCACAATCAAATTGACACATAAAATTAACTTTCACAGTCATACGGTCATGATAGATATTGGATGAGCTTGTAGTAAGCCTGGTTCACTGAGTGGTATTTTTATTCATAGAAGTGAGTTATGGCTGTATCTTCACACAGACACATACAGTGAGAGAGGGAGAGAGAGAGAGAGAAAGAGAGGAAGAGAGCACAGATATAACACGCTCTTGCTTCAGCAAGTGAGACATTTGCAAGATCAGGAGCAAAAGCTTAGCTATGAGACCCCTTTGATTTCAAGTCTGGGCACCATCTCTTACTAGCTGGCACATAACTTACTCATTTAATGTGCCTTAGTTTTCTTATCTATAAAAATAGTACCACCTTTGACATTGGGCCAATTGTTTTTAGATAATCAAAAATTGTTAGTTTTTCTCAGTATTAGCTCCCTGAGGTCAGGGGAGAGAGATATAATGCAGTTCATGTTCACACATTCCCTTGAAAATGAAGCCACAGCCCCTTGACAGGCATACGGAGAAATGCCAGAGATGGCCATAGATGGGAAAGCAAACAACTCTAGCCCAGTGGCTTTCTGCCTGTCACTAAAATAAGCTCAAGCTAGGAAGAACACGATAATGGGGTTAGGTGCATATTTCTGACCCTATTTCTTTAGTAAAGAAAAGCTTTTACACACATTAGCCTCAGAACCCATTCCAAAGTTCTGTGATCAAAGAAATCCAACCCCAAAGTGAAAAAGTAAAATGAGGAAAAATACAGATCCTAAATGCTTTCCATACCTGATAATTTTTGTTTCAAAAGAAAAAAAGCACTCACAAATTCAGCCTGCATAGAGGTCATAACCATCAACTTATAAATCTTAAAAAAATCCAGCCAATTACCTCATACATACAATGATAAATAAATAAGAAAATAAATAAACTGATGTGACTATGTTTCCACTGATTTGTTTAAAGGTTGCTTGCTTGCGCATGATGGTTGCAAAGCCACATAAATGCAGAATACTAATTGTGAAAGGTGAAATCAAGACCTTGCCGCTCCAAATGCTCTCTCTAGCTCTCTGATTGTACCTGCTCTCATGCTCCAACCCCTTTCCTGACCTCCACATCACAAACTGACAGAACTTGGGGAAAATGAGGGGACATTTTAAAGCAAAAATAAATCTGTCATTTTTATAGTCAAAAGTGTCAGAGCTCAAACATCAATGGTGTTTCAGAAGAGTCAGTAATGTATTTTGTATCCATGCTTACTGCAGATGTCATCATTAGTGGTTATTCCGTATGAAAGTTATTTTTGAGTTGCTCTTGCATTGTAATATAATCATCAATATTATGTCTTTGCCTTAAAAAATAACCTCGTATTTTATTTGCTGAGCCACACTACATAAGCCACATCAATTTCTTATTTGATAGAGAGGTACTTATTTGGTTATATAATATTCATTTTCTATAGTGCTTTCTGCTTTTTTTTTTTTTTTTTTTTTTTTTGAGACGGAGTTTCGCTTTTGTTGCCTAGGCCGAAGTGCAATGGTGCAATCTCAGCTCACCGCAACCTCCGCCTCCTGGGTCCAAGCGATTCTCCCTTTTTCAACAAAGAAAGATGTTTAGCACTATTGTCTTTATTCAAATAATTGTCATAACCATGAGGTTATTTTTCAAGTTATACACAATAAAATCAAACATATTAAATTTTTTAGATATTTATTAATTTAAAAGTATCTTAAATTATTTGGTAAATACTAACTTATGAGTAGGACTAGATCCTACATGATCTCAGCGTGGTTTAAAGGGAAGAGGGGATAAGCAGATTTATATACTGTATTCATTGTTTTGGAAAACTCTCTGTTCTTATCCATAACTTTGTTGCAATAGCCACCAGGTTATTACAACAATCCTTATTCAGAGGTGAGAAGGCTGTGGAATACAATTAACTTTAATAAATACAGAAGCATAATTTTGTATAAGCATAATTTCTTATTAACATATCAATTATTTATACAGAGAAAGTGGCCAAATGTAAAATAATAGCTTTTATATATTAACATAGCCTATACCCATTGTGTAGAAGTAGTCAAGTACAAAATTAATAATTTTATCTTATTAACATATTCCCTATAGTCTATGTGAATTGTCTACATATACATACATCACAATTAGAAATACAGTGGCAAAAAGATTCCATTCACTGTGCAACTAAAAATAAGCAAGGTCAACCTTAGCAAGATATACACAAATATACATACACAAACACAGGTCTATAAAAATTTTATGTTCAATATTTGTATACTGAAAAATTACAACACATCAGAAAGGGACAAGAGAAAAAACTTGAATAAGTAAAAAATATTTCTTGATATGAATACTCAACATTATAAAAATTAATCATTTATAACAGACCAATAACAATTCCACAATGTGCTGGATGTGGTGGCTCATGCCCATAATTCCAGCACTTTAGGAGGCCAAAGTGAGAGAATCACTTGAGCCCAGGAGTTCAGGACCCGCCTGGACAATATAGGAAGACCCTGTCTCTACAAAAATTAAAAAACATTACCCAGGTGTGGTGGTGCACACCTGTGGTCCCAGTTACTCTGGAGGCTGAGGTGGGAGGATTTCACGGTCCTGGAAGGCAGAGGTTGCAATAAGCCAAGATTGCACTGCTGCACACTCCAGCCTTTGCAACACAGCAAGAACCTATCTCTAAATAAATAAATAAAATTTTAAAAAATAATAATTTCATAAGGATAAAGGGATTCACAGATTATTCTAAAGTCATATAAAATAGCATGAAAATATAATAAAAATAATTATAAATAAAACACTAATAAGTTGTACTTATAATTAGAGCTTTTTAATATAATATAAAATTTACAATAAAAAATATTGCTAAGGGTGTAAGAATAGACAGACAAAGCAATGGAATAGAATGGAAAGCCCAGAAATAGAACTCAGTGCATGGAATTATTTAATAAATGGTAGAACCAGCTTTCAAATTTGTGGAGAAAGTGTAAACTGCCTGATAAATGCTTCTGGAGTGATTTTTAAATTATTTTTTAAAATAGATATTAGATCTTTTTATACCTTATTCTAAATATAGTTTATATAAATTACAGTTTAAAGTATAAAATATATAAATTAGCTAAAGGAAATTATCATTAAATATTAACTTCTTTGGGATGGAGAAAGTCTTTTTAAATGATATCATAAAAGTAAGTATCAATAGATATAACACATGTAAAAACATCTATAAAAAGACAAAGGGTAAATTTAAATGCCAATTGTCAAACACATGAACAGTGCAAAACTTCACAGATCAATAAAATGATAGCTAAAACTTCAAACAGAATATTTTATTTATCTGATTCACAAAGCTTTTTAGTAATTATTCTTATTTTTGTTGCTAGCTATAGGAAAATATCATTCTCATGAATTACGATTGGGATTTTGCTATCCAAAGTAGCAAATGTATATAACTTTGGCCAATGATCTCATTTATAGAAATTTATCCTAAGAAAGCAATCATAGATCTATTAAAAAAAAATCAGGTACAAGGAAGTTTGCTACACTACTATATGCTAGAGTAAAAAATTAGGAATAAATGTACCAATAGAGAATTATTTAATGAAATTATAGTATGCCACAAAACTAAATATCATGTACCCATAAAAATGATGCATTAGATGTTTTCAAATGTCATAGAAAAATGTCTGTGATTATCTTTATTTGAAAACGTCATTACCCAGTACTAACACCAAAGGTCATAGAGTGTGAACCTACAGGCCAAAGCTGTCCACAAACATGTTTTGCTGGCTTCTCAGTATTTTATGACTTTGAGCCAAGATTTAAAAATTCAAAGAGTAAGTATAAAAATCCAGATTTTCAGTGTTTCTTTATAATTCTAAATATGTGACAACTCTGTGTCCACATTCTCACCCAGCTGTATCTCAACAGTGGAGTAGTTGACAGCTTTTCTGATTCTTCCTCCTCCAAGGCCTACCAGCTGTACAGTGTGCATATGTTAACTTATGCCAGCTTCCTTCCTTTGCTCTTCAATCCCTTGCCTGGCCCCGGTGAAATAATGCATTGATATATACAATGTAATCTAAAACTTTTAAATAGTACATGTGTATGTGTATGAGTGTATTGCATGCTCATGTATGTGTGTAGGAAGATAAACAAGATTTCAAAAGCAGTAAAAGTTCACAGTTGCTTCCAACCATGCTATACGGTCTTTGACAATGGAAAACATATTGATACTGTTGACTGTTTTATCCCCTGACGTTGACTAGAAGAAATTTATCTCTTGAATAATCAAGTAAAGTGGATGGCCCTTGTGAGTCAAATACAAATGATCGAGAGTATTTTTTCTTTGGTTTACTTCTCTAAATGTTCTAATTTGAAAATCAGAAGAAGAAATAATTTTTACTTTTTAATGTCCAAACACAGATGAAGGTTTCAAAGCAGAGCAAATACATATGGAAGATCAATCTCATGTGTTTTTTAAATTAAAAAGAAAGATACAGCACCTTTGGGACTCAATGCACCTGTCATTGGCAATGAATTCTGCTCTGCAACACAAAACATAATACTGTACAAGAAAGAATTTATTCTTGTCTGATCTTTGGAATTTTGTTTAGATTTCAGGTTGCCAATGGAAATTGTCAGAATACTCTTCCTTACCCTTGGCAAATAGTTGTAGCATGTCTTGAAACACGCCCTCTCCAGAAGACTTTCCTTAATTTCCCTCCCTTCTCGCAGGGCTACATAGGCAGCAATTACAGTAATGCTGTGAAATAAGCATGTAAGTCATTGGATTACTATTTAGTTTGTCCACTAAATAAGTCCAGGATGAAATCACTGCCACAGAGGTGTCAGTTAATTGACGAATCAGACAGCTGGAGAGAGAGACTGGGTGAGAAAACACCCTTATCCCAAGGACAAGCCTTTGCTATGACATTGAAGAGAATACACAAATGAACCTGCCAAGTAAATTGCTTTCCTTCTCTAATATATGATCTCTTGCTGCAGTGCTACAGCTAGCTTTTAATGCGTTAGTAGGTACATATGGAGCTAGATTGAGAGAATTAGTTCATGCTCGGACGTTTCAATATTGAGAGTGAAATGAAGATACAGATAGCAATTTGAATCTAATTTTCAAGCCTGCATGGATGAAGGGTCACAGAAGGAAGCTGAGATGTACCAGCTGACACAAAGCTGAGACCTCTTCCATAAGGCCAACAAGGCTGAATTAGCATAAATTCAAGAGAGATTGAGCTGTTTTCTTTTTGTAGATACACAGGATACAGTTTTTAGGAAAATGCAGATCTAAGGGAGAAGTGAGTGACATCATCTCTGACCTCTCAGTCAGCATCATATGGATCCTAAGAGAATTCGAGTAAAATTAGAATCCTAAGACTCTTTTAGAGCTGAAAGAGATGTTAGAGTCAAATGTCTTCATTGCCACAGGGACAAAAATCAAACTCAGAGAAATGAAATAGCATCTCTGGAATGACAATGCACATATTTTAATATCACAGACCCCTGCCCTTTCCATGAGTTTAGATCAACATTGCTGTTTAAAAACAAACAGATCAATGTGAGAAATGGAGAGGTGGTTTGGGTGGACAATGTGTCTACTGTCAATCTGCTTGAGTTCTTGAAAAAGGCATCATCTTGCATAATTAAATATTTTATTTTTGAGATGAAACATATTCTAAATAAGAATGCCTCTCAGATTACACCCCAAAGTAGTAAATTAAAAAAGAAAACGTGCACATAGTGACTCAGGAGGAGAAAACAATAGAAGTAGCTACCAGTTAGTTAATCATGCCAAACAGGTAGTTTGCAGGAAAGTAAAGGCAGTATCAAATTTTAAAATTATAGAAAAAGCCTTCACTTAGATATATTGATAATTTGGGATTGGGGCTTATTTCACATAGTAGGTTTATTTAATTTAGTCATGAAATTCGCTCATGAACACTATTGCTAATTCGTGTACTTCTTTCCCCACCCTGTTTATTTAGCCTAAAAATGGAAATCAGTTGAGTCACGATTAACAATGTTTACTATTGTTCATTATCCTTCAAAAATGTACCATCGGGGAGGGGGAGGGAGAGCATCAGGATAAATAGCTAATGCACATGGGGCTTAATACCTAGGTGATGGGTTGACAGGTGCAGCAAACCACCATGGCACACGTTTATTTATGTAACAAGCTTGCACATCCTCCACATGTATCCTGGAACTTTAAATAAAATAAAATATTTTTAAAACTACTAATAGTTAAACAGAAGTCACACATGACACATTCTTGCTCTGGATATCCATAATCTGCTGCGGTTTGTTCTACATACAGGATAAGTAAATAGAACAGATACTTCTGTTCCCAATTGCTTCCCGATACTACATAAATGCTGCCACAGTCTGCAACCAAGGTTCAATTCCAGGAAATGTTGGTGAACAGGAAACAACTCTTAGCAAATTTATGTATTACAAACTTATAGAGTCCAGTAATAAATGGTGATGAATGTAAGAGGATATGACTTCATGAAAATTGTTATTATATGGAATAAGTAGAGCAAAGCTAAGCAATTCACCTGAGCTTAAGAAATTCATGAATATGTTTTCTAAATAACAGAAAGCACTAAAACAACATCTCAAACAGACCTATTACACAGATGACAATTTTACAAACTGTAAAGGTAATTATTTTTCTACTACTCCCAACCTAGCCAGAGTCAACTATTGCTTTTAAACCTTTAGACCCTCACTCATCAGTATTTTCTTTTGTTCAGCTTGTCTTTCATAATTCTTTTTCTTTTTTTTTTTTTTTTTTTTTTTCAGACAGAGTCTCACTCTGTCACCCAGGCTGGAGTGCGGTAGCATAATCTCGGCTCACTGCAACCTCCACCCCCTGGATTCAAGTGATTCTCCTGCCTCACCCACCAGAGTAGCTGGGATTATAGGTGCCCGCCACTATGCCCAGCTGTTTTTTGTTTTTTTTTTTTTAGTAGAGATGAAGTTTTGCCATGTTGGCCAGGCTGGTCTCAAACTCCTGACCTCAGGTGATCTGCCCACCTCGGTCTCCCAAAGTGCTGGGATTACAGGTGTGAGCCAACGCACCTAGTCTCATAATTCATTATTATAAAAAAAAAGAAACAAAAGAAGGAAGGAAGGAAGGAAGGAAGGAAGGAAGGAAGGAAGGAAGGAAGGAAGGAGGGAAGGAGAGAAGGAGAAGGAAGAAGGAAGAAGGAGGAGGGAGGGAGAGAGGAAGGGGGAAGGAAGGAAGAAGGAAGGAAGGAAGGAAGGAAGGGAGGGAGGGAGGGAGGGAGGGAGGGAGGGAGGGAAGGGAAGGGAGGGAGGGAAAATAGCAAGTAAACCAAATATTTTTAAAGGCTTTCCTTAACCTACCTTTCCTTTAAATCACTTCTTTTTTCTATTTTGCTTTACCATCAGATTATAAAATAGGGGTCTGTCTGTCCACCTTTTTGTTTTTTATCCATCCCAACACAAACACTACAATGCATGTAATCAAAACCACCTGTCACGATTTCTTATCCTTTGACTTTTATATCCTTGTGTACTTTATTGAGTGATTCATACTTTTCCAATTCACTTAACCCCAACATATGAAATTATTGTTTGAGTTCTATAACTCCATTGAGCCTTTAACCATTTAAGGGTTTGTTTTGTTTGAGAAGGAATGTGTGGTTCATACTTAGAATAAAGAAGCCAGCTATAGGGTGAGTGTTAAAAACTTGGTTATAAAACTTGAGATCATATATAAACAGAAATTAAACTTTATTCAAGATGCTTCCAATCTACATTTTGAAGCACAGCTTGGAAATCTGAGGATGTACTGGGCATTGTGCCAAACATAATGAAAACTCCCCACCCCACATCTTCATCCCTGCCCCCTTCAGTGCTTGTTTTTGGTCTTTCTGTAGTCTAGCTACTTCCTCCTCCCCCCTCAGACAGGGTTGTTCCCACTGTGACTTACTAGTTTAGCACTTGTTTAAAGAGGTCGGCTTTATGCACAGTCATTTGTTATTTTAATAACAATACAAAAAAGAAAAAATATATATTGAGCAAAACGGGTCAAGCTGTCACCTTTGAGCTTTACAGTGGGCTTTGAAAGCAACCAAACAAGGAAGAGCCAGAGGCAGGCTGTTCATAAGTTACATTCCTAAATGCAGACACAGAGCTGAGGATGCTTTTTCATGAAGAACAGGGACTAAGAGGCGGCCTATGAATGAGAATGATTCTGTCCTTGGAACACCTGAGCCAAGTATTTCCTTCCCAAGAGCCAAATATGAACCAGAGAGAAGTCTGGTTGGGGGATGCACAGACCTTTCATTTAGGGCTAGGATGAGATTTGGCCGTGGCACACTGCAGAGGGCCTTCTCAGCAAGTTGTGGCGGGCTATCTCATCACCAAAGGACTAGCAATACAAAAGGTCTGTATCCCTTCTCTTGCTATGGGAGGTCAGCTCTAATCTGGTTAGGCCCCTGAATTCTAGGATGACAAGGCTGTGTCTCATCTGTGGAATAATATTTCCAGATAAATGTTTTGTAGTAGTCACCATATCATAAACAAAGTTAAGTCTTTTATCCTAGCCAGTCTCAGCAGAAGAGTAACATGACATGAGAGATTGGGAAACTGTCCTTCTGTGGGGTTCTTCAGACAACCTATGCCATCTCCTACATCCTACACGCGCTGAACATAGAATGGTTGAAGAAAAGAATGAATACATATGTAGAAGAGAAGAATCTTGCTAAAAAGAATGAAGTTGTCAAGATAAATAATTAAGAGTAAAAAAGAAAAAATATGAGAAAAGCCGGTCAAGAAGACGCATTTAGAAGAAAGAATGCTTTTTTTTTTTTTTAATCACAAGGTGTTTTATTTCAATTAGCAAAAAAGTTTAAACGAAATTTTTTAAAAAGCTGTTTACTTGAAAATAGCATTTAGAGTGATATGGTAAATGCAATTTACAAATTAACTTTATGCATATTCATAGATCATGTTCTAAGCACTCAAATTTGACATAATGAAATTTTGTTATTTTTATATTTTTCAGCAATACATCCCTGTCTTAGTTTTATGATTTGTTCTAAATTTGTGGGGGACCAGAAATTTTTCTTTAGTCCCTCAGAAAGATCATCTTTTTCTCCAAAATAAACTGTTTTCAGCAAAAGTAAGTTCAGATTTACTAAGTAATCTTTCATAGATCGACAGCAAGAATTTTAAATAGAGGTTCACTTGTCTGTGACATTTTGACCGTTGGGTTTGGAAGAGGATTAGTTTACTAAGTTTTAAATTGACATTTCTTGAAGTTTAGATTGAAGATATCATTTCAGCATAAGAATCAGGATACCATAGAACAATAGTGAGATTTCTGGAATCCTTAAAATAAGTGAAAGTAAATAATAAAATTGACATAGAGTAGACTCCTATAATATAAAAATTATTTCACATTACTTATTTTCTTGAGAGAAATGGAGAGTACATGATTTGTTTCTGTTTTTGTTCCTTTTTAAATGCTCTACTTGTTGATTAGAATCAACTGTTAAATTATAATGAACTTAGTAATAATGACTATTTAACAGTCACTATTATCATGGTGTATTATGCTAAGAGGCTGTTATATTATGTGCCTTTTTAAAAATATTGTGAATGGTAGATTTTATTTTCCACATATTCTAGATCTTCTAGATGTGGAAAAGGGGTCAAAAAATTTAAGCTCACACAATGAGAAAATAACAGAGATAGGCTTCCGTTTCAGGTTTAACTCCAAAGTCTTGTCTACTGTGTTCACGGATGCATCACAGTTATCTGGGCACGAAGTCACGGAAGGAACAGTTGCATCCCCCATAAAGCATGAAGCCAGCATTTCTGCCAGCAAATCTCTTAGGAAGATATGCAGCCTGGTAGGGCTTGCTGCTGTCTCCCTCAAAAGGAGGAATCTGAGAATCAAATGCCATTCTTCAAACTTCCATAATTGCTTATAAGAGTCTTGTTTTGTGAATTGCAAGTTCTTCTTGTACAGCATGTTGTCACATTCCACTGATGCTTTATGAGAAATTTTCTTTAACCTTTAGAAGAACAGAGACAGTCTTTCTTTTTTTTCTTCTTATATGTTATTACCCTTTCCTCCTCAACTAACATACTTGGTGTGTATGCATATGCATGCATGCATGCATGCACACTCACACACACACACACACACACACACACACACACACCACACACACACACACACACACACACACACACACACTAGTTAGGGTGAAGAAATCCAGGCCCAGGCCAAAACCTCTCAGCTTCCTATTTCCTTCCATCTTGGGGTATTCTGGGGTTAGTGACTACTCACAGAATCCTGCTCTAACACGTTATGTTAGAAGTCCAGGTGTGTATACTCCTAACCCAGCAGACAATGCATGCTAAACCAACTTTGCTGATGGTAGTATAATTGTTGATATGGTTTGGCTGTGTCCCCACCCAAATCTCATTTTGAATTGTAGTTCCCATAATCCTCGCATGTTGTGGGAGGAACCCAGTGGGAGGTAACAATCCTGGGGTGGTTACCCTCGTGCTGTTCTTGTGATAGCCAGTGAGTTCTCATGAGATCTGATGATTTGATAAGGGGCTTTTCCCCTTTTGCTTGGCACTTCTCTCGCCTTCCACCTTTGCTTCCCCTTCTGCCATGCTTGTAAGTTTCCTGAGGTCTTTCCAGTCCTGCGAAACTGTGGGTCAATTAAACCTCATTCCTTTATAAATTACGCGGTCTTGGGTATTTCTTCATAGCACTGTGAGAATGGACTAACACAATTGTGCTTCAAGGAGAAACCACACTGCCTAGAAGATTTATGAACAAGTCCCAAACCATTTGCTGTCTACTGGAAGATCTTCCATTCTCAGGCATTATTTAGGAACGGAAATTGTATTTAAATACTTCTGTATGTGAACTACTCACAATTTAGCTACTTTTTATCAGATGACACGGTACAGATGGGGGCAGAAAAAATGTACTGGGGACATTTCCAAGTCAAGATGGTTTATTTCAAGAAGGGAAATGTCACTTTTTTATCCTAGCTTTCACACTGGGCATATTCCACATGGAACCTACTCCCTGATAGAGGTAAAGATTATGGTTTGGTAATTATATCTCAGGGAGACAGGTATTTGGAGAGTCTGGAGGTAAAGAGGAGTCAGGGTATTTAAATAGTGATATAGTCTCACACTAAGGGTGTCGGAAGAGGGAAGGGGCTGAGGTCTTTGGAAGAGAGGGTGGGCATAGCATGTGATGACTTATCTTACATATATTCAATTATGTTGTTATTCCCCTGAGGTCATAAACCAAAAAGTGGTTTCATTTCAAGCAGTCTGGAGAGTTGACTGCCCTGATTTACCACATAAACCTCTTCATTCTCTCTGACCAACTGGCTTTATTTTAATTCTAAATTAGTGCTTTAGATACAAAAATCTTTGCTGAGTTGATGCAGCTTTTTATGTTTCTTCATCTCAATTGCCATTAGATCATTTAGTAAAGACTTTAATCTTCTCCCTGCTCTCATTTTTTCAAGTTTTCATGGGATAACACTGCGGTCATTTGGCTCAGTTCTAGAAATAGTCTGCAATCAAACTCTGGGGAAACAATCATTTTGTCTTTCGACTGGAAACAATAAAAATAGTTGCTTCCCATTACTTTCTACACTTCATTACTATTTTATTTTTACAGCTTCGTTGAATCTGGTATGAATCTTAATTATATGAGGCCTGTGTCATTACTGTCATTGAAAAGTTAGAAGAACCAAGATTTAGCTATATGGGGGTGAAAGGGTTTCTCTGTACCCTATACCTACATTCTAGGATGGCTACTAGAAGAGTTATGGTGTCCATTAAGCTCATACTTATCAGTGCATGTGTTTTAAGAGGTGATGACCAATAATAGCATGTCTATAAAACACAATCCACTTGCTTTACTTTTCATATAAATAGACATTTTAATGAAAAGAGCAACTTTCTCTTTCTCTCCATAAGTAATGCAGCCTTAAGTAGAGACATGCTTAAAATAAATATATATTCCTAAGTATAACTAAGTGTCCTTGTCTCTACTTAACTGTTATAAGATATGCTATCTGAATATTTGTTTTCTATATACTCAGAAAAAAATTTCACTTCTATGTGCACCTCCTAATATTTTCACAGCCTCTAATCTCACTTATTCTTATCCCAACTATCCTGGTCTATTCTTCAGAGGAAAAGTACTAACTTCCTCTTTATCTTCTCTCTTCTCCCAAACTGACTTTCGTTCCTCTCTTTAAAGTTGTCCTTGACCTACTATCCAAAGCTCCACATTGCCATGTGCTCTGTCTCAGCTTCCAATGGGCACACAGACCATTGAAAAGGATCCCTAAAAGGATGTTTTGTTTGGAGCTGCTCAGCTTCTCTAGAACAACTGCTTTTATTCTAGAATTTTCTATCATAGTCCTAAAAAGCCTCAATTCTCTGCAAATTTGATTCACATTTTTAATTCAAAGCAATGAATTAACTAATTTAGTGTTATTAAACCAGCAGCCTGCAGACTTTAGGAAAAAACAAAACAAAATTCTAAAAGCCGACTATACAAATTTCCAGTTTCTCAAGACGATAAGAGAGACGGATTGATTCAAATACAGCTGCCTAATCATAGACAGTCTGTAGCTCTCCAAGAATTGCTTCCATTTTCCTTTCACTCTTCTTACTTGCAGGAACAAAACAACCTTTAGACAGAGAGCTTTCTCCACTTTTACTGCTGTTTGCTTTAGAGCACATTGTTTATTCAGCACCATTTACTAGATTACATTCATCATCAATATTTGAGTTCTGTCAAATCCTTGGTACAGAAAAAGGTGGATGCTGAAGTCCTCTCTCAGATGGAATTTCATTTTTAAAAGTCTAAGGGTTGGGTATTTTCAGGTTTCATTCTATTTAGAATTGTCCAGACCTCTTCCTTTTTGGCAGGAGGTGTATATTGTGTGAACGAATTAACGAAAAGGTGCCATGGATGTAGTGACAAGGACAAAGGTCCCAGTTAAGTCGCTTTTACACCTGTTTCCCCCTTAGTCATGACACTGTTTTCGGGTAAGTGGTGTTTAGGATGTGTTTTGAAGAGGAGAAAAGATAGCTTGGCCGACATGGAGTGGAAGTTTGTCCCAGCATCACTAAGAATAGTATTATGTTTGAGAGGCAGCCAAAACGGCAAGCATGTTTACACTGTAATAAGGCCTTGCATAATCCTGATCTTTTTTACATTGGAAAAAGTCATGAATTCTCTTCTATTTGTACTGATGTGAGGATCAGTTTGCTTTATCAGCTACTTTCATTCTGTTCTATAATTTTCTTCTACATTTTTTTTCTTTTTCACAAAAGTGCAACTCACATCTAGCACCGCACACAAACCTTAAGGGTACAGCTTGATAAAATGCAGTATGTGTTTGGTGTGGCTTTTTTTTCCCCCAAACACTGTACACAATGCATATCTGGTAAAATCTGCCATCCTATGCTGTAATTTCCTAAAGAAGGACAACTTATACATCCCTCTAGAATACTTTCAACACATCTTTTCAGATAAAATATAAAAACTCAGTGTAGGTGAGGACATGGCTGTCTTATTCTGCGTGTTTTTGAACCCACAAGTTGTTAGGCTCAATGTACTGAAGCAGAAACCCACCATCAGTATTTTGTACTTTCTTTAGAAGAAGCTATAATGCAGAATCTTGAGAATAGTAAAAAAATCAATCAAACAAACAAAAACCGAAAATGTCAGACACAAGCCAGTGGCACGGGAAAGGAGAAAAAGAGAAAGGGAAAGAGAGATACAGATTTAGGAAAGGATTCCAGGGAGCTTTCTGTATTTATTTCACCACATCTGACCAGCCTTGCTCCATGGTTTCTCAGCCTTGTTTCTTAGCATGATATTGGGCCATTGTTGTTTCAGAAAATTGGAAATTTCACCAGCAATTTGTATCTCCTCTAGATTGCAAATTCCTTGTTGACAACAATGTGTTCTGTTTTGTTGGTCACCCATTCCTACTTCAACTTCTATCCCCCACAGCCCTTGAGGGCATGTGTGGATCTCCTCAGAAGAGTAATTCAGTAAGATATTTTGAAATAAAGAAAGCAAGCGAGCCATGATTTCTTAGCAGGGCCCCCACTACTCCTTGCGGCCACCACCCCCACCACAACTGCTGTTGTAGTGAGATCCAGGAGCTCATAAGAAAGCTCTAAATATGTACAATGACTCATAATGTGTTGCATGGCTCAAAGGAAAACCAGATTAAAAGAAAAAACAAAAAGTGGAAATTTACTTCATTTTGTGTGATGTTGTCAAAGCACTCAGACTGTGGAATGTCAATATTGCCAGCTAGCAGGGCTGGACTATCTCCCAAGCCCCAGGCCAGGACTCTCTTCCATCTGTAAGCAAAATTTAAGGACGTTCAAGATTGGTAAGGGTCATTATAATGTAAGCAAACTATGTTATCATCACCTGCATCAATATCAAAACTGTATATCATCAAACCTTTCTTTAGAGAAAGGGGACTTTGCTCCCCAAGACCATCCTTAAATAAATCTCTCCCCAGTTCTCTCTCTTTTTCTTTTTCTTGTCTTTCTCTCTGGCATCATTAATGGAAGGAGTAATTGATTATTGATAACATAATCTCAAAGCCTATTTAACACATTCACCAATGCAGTTTATAAATTAGTGGGATTAACTGAATATTAAAAGACCTACAATAGGATATGGATTATATACCTGAATTGTCATCTCTCCTATGTCAGAAAAAAAATATAGCTGGAATGTCATTCACTGGATTATTATACAACATATTTATTTGCAAATATATAAAATTAAAAATGAATAAGCTTCATTTGCTTTCTCATCAATGATAACCACATCTCCTTCTTAAGGTGGGGAAGAGATAATACTTAAGTATCCTTTACTACCATCCGCTGGCTCTTCAGTAGGTGAACCCTTGCTTCCAATGATACTCTGATATTTCCCAGAATTGCTGCCATATTTGCATGATCATTATATTTTTACGTTTTCTTTAGTAATAATTTGTACTGAAAGCTATGTATCTAAACATAATATTGTTGAAGTAAATTTGTAATTCTCTAAAGACATTCTATGGTGTTTAGCCCTCATATACAAAATTTGAAGGCTAACATGGGCCTTATCACTATTCTATCAGTTTTGGTCATTTGAACCAACATTGATAAGGCTCATTATCTTGTCACTGTTACTTGCTAAGTGAATATGCTACTTTTAAGATCTTAATGGTTGAAGGATGGGCAAGAAATGCCCAAAGAACTCTGCCATTTTTTGATAAGGTGTTCAAATAGCAGCAGAATTTAAAAATCTATAGGAAGCATGCATACTAAGATTACATTTTTAAAACAAAAATTAAAGAAATAGAAACAATTATAAATTAGACATTACGTGAACTCCTCTTCATTTCCAAACTTCCTTCTTGTTCTGAAATTTTTTTATACAATTACATGTCTTCTCTGTCACTGGATTTCGGCTGTTATCAACCATGGATTCATTTTTTTCTTGACTTTTCTATTTCTTCTAGAAAACGTTTTTAATGGGGAAGGTTTTGTGCCATTGTGTAATATAGTGGAAATAACATGGTCCAGGAGTCAGATAGACCTAAATTTGAATCACAGCACTTGCTAGGTCTGTTATCATTATCATCTGTACAACTGGAAAAGATAATAGTCATTCTTTTCAGGGCTATTGTGAGAATTAAATAAACACGCAAAAATCCAAAACTCAGATTACTTATGCATTGATAATTCATTATTAGCTTATTACATTAGAAATTCACCTACAAAAGCATTCATCATACATCAGGCATCCTGCCTGACTTAGCAGTGTGTGAAGAAAATTCCATTTGTTTTTTATTTAATTCTCCACTTGTATCTAAATGTATATCAGAGTTTATTTTTTAATTATATTAATTCTCTCTGTAACAATTCAAAAAATATGTCATTGTCAATATTTAGAACTTTTTTTGTCCATTGATGTGAATACTTATATGGGAATCTATTCATTAATTCACATGGCGATAGGTTTTATGATGATTAATTTTAAGACAATTTTTTGAATCTTAAATGTCACATATTTTCATGTGCAGAACCCTACTTACTGACTCCCTAGCTTATTTTGAATGTCTCCTGCCCAAAGCCCCAGTATTGTCCTGGACACAATGATTCTCACTCTGTTATCTAAACCAAGGTCCCAACTTGGTGTCGGGGTGTAGGACTTAGTCATATCAGGTCAGAAGGAGAAATGTGTGAGTGAGCAGTAGCAGCTACATGAGACTGTTCCTCTGCCAAAGACTGAGTATTCATAGTAGAGTCTGGAGTTGGGTGCCTTCGGTTTGAATCTCAAGTAGCTTAATTATTTGATATTTAGTTCAACATTTATAAAAGGAGTATAATAAATGTCCTAACACTTCAGGAGTTGTTTTGGAGAGTAATTATGCTCAATACATGTTAATTATCATTACCAGTAGTAGTATTGATAATTTAATATTATCGATAATTTAATATCATTGATAATGACAATTTAGTGTTACCTCTAACCCTGCGCCCCACACCTTCCCACTCTTAAGATAGCTGATACACACACATACACATACACATAATTTTCTGTTCACTCTTAAGAAAGGTGATAATTCTACACTCACTTGTCAAATGTTAACATTAACAGCACTTAATACTTAATACTAACAGATTATAGTCCAGAGACATTATCTCACTTTCATCCTTACTACAACTCTGAAAGAAAAGGAGGGTTATTATTATTCCTGTTTGAGAAAAAAGAAAATCGAGGTTCATGAAATTTAAATGACATGCTCAGAGTCACACAGCTAATAATTAAGAACAAAGATTAGCACCCACACCTTTTCAAGGAAGATGTTAAACTGTGGTTCTGTCTTCCCTGCCATGTATGGGAAGTCAAGTAGTGAAGAAACTGAGGGCAGAAACATTGTCTTGTAAGTTTCCATAGTACTTCCAGGCCTTAGTCATAAACTAGGCAGTAAAATACCAAATGGGCTATTGCTATACACTTGCTGTCTTAAGATGCTGAGTTCTTGAAGGTCATCTTCATTGTGTAGTCTCTTGTGATTATGTTATTTCATCAACTTTTATTGCTTTAACACCACCCTACGATGCCACACCAGAACTAAAAACTTTTACAGAAATTTAAAGAGCAGAATCGGCATGCAGTTTGCAGGAGGAAACTGCTTTCTTTAGAGGAAGAGGAACAATTCTACGTGGCCTGTGCATCATGCTGAGAGAAAGAAATGACAGCCTTCCACTGCTTGCGATTGCTTCTAAGAAAAATGTTTTCTGCTTTTACATACAGTATTAGTATAATCAAGCAAATATTATAACTCTAAAAATTCAGAGACTATAATTGCAACTAAGTTTGTTAACATTACATAAATGTATTGTGTTCTACCTGAGTAAGAATTCCAGTTTACCGGAAACCAAATGTCTTAAACTAGCAACCCCTGAGTGTAGTTCATCACTGTCCTGCTGCCTAACAATTCCACACATTACTGGATAGAGTATAATTCTTCAAAGGGCAAGGGAAACAGAGCAAGTGTATATAACTGCAAGGTAAGGATGTTGGTTTTAGTTGTAGATTATTTACCCATTAGCTTTGTGATTGTGATCAAGAATAATTTGCTTTAACCACTTGTGCAACCTCAGTTTTCTTTATCACGTAAAGGGGATGATGGAACCTGTTCCACAAATTTTACATAGTTGTTAATGTCAAGTGAGATAATATATATTTGAGGCATGATATTCAGCTTCTCTAATACCAAATCGGTATTAGTTAGGAATCTCCAGAAAGACAGAACCAATAGGATATGTGTGTACACGTGTATATATATATATGGATTTATTAGGAGAATTGGTTCACGTGTTTATGGTGGCTGAGAAGTCCCATGACAAGCCATCCACAAGCCTGAGACCCCAGGATGCATGGCTTAGGCTAACTAAGTCCAAAGGCCTCGGAACTAGGGAAGTGGATGGTATAACTCTTAGAATGGGGCCGAAACCCTCAGCACCCTAGGGCTCCTGGTGTAAGTCCTGGAGTTCAAAGCCCAGTCTGCCTGGAATTCTGATGTCCAAGACCGCAGAAGAAAAGTCTATCACAGTTTCCAAGAGAGATCAAGTCACCTTCTGAAATTGTTCTCACTGGGCTCTGACCAATTGGATGGTGCACTCCAACACTGAGGGCAAAATTCCCCATCTAGTCCACTCACACTCAAACACGAATTCCCTCTGGAAACACTCTCACAGACACATCTGAATTAATATTTTATCAGGTTTCTAGGTATTCCTTAATTCTGCCAAGTTGACACCTAAAATTAAGTTCACAAGTCCACCACTTGTCAGCCTAGTGCTCATATACATCTCCTCAAACTATATGTTATTTCCAAATAAAAACAGTAACAAGATGATGGTTCCACCTAACATGATGCAGGCAACGTGATGCAACTATCCTGTATACAAGTGAAATGCCAATCCCTCTTCCAGAATTCAGCTTTCAGGATTTCAACATTCAGAATTTTAATCTTTCAGGATTGTAATTTTGGGGATTTTGGACCTTAGCAATTTAGATCATCAAACTAGTTGATTTTGAATCCCTACTTTTCAACATAAGTGTTATTCGTTATTCTCCAGAGGAAATTATCAAAAATCTTCTTTATTATTATACTTTAGGTTTTAGGGTACATGTGCACTAAAAACTAGAATATAAGTCCTATACTTTATCAAAATTATGAATAATTAAAATGCAGAGCCAATACATTCATTTTTTGTATTTTTCAAACTAAGTGAATTAATATTAACACTTCATGAAACATACACATATAGCTCAACTCCAAACTGTCCATGAATTTATCTAATAAACAGAGAAAATGCTGCTTATAAGCAAGTCACAATTCTGATCTTATAGTTAGCTGAGCTATTAAGAAATTGTTGGAATAAGAACTGGGATAATAAAATGTTTTTGTTCAAATAAATTACCATGAATACAAAATTGTATGATTAATTGCAAAAAAGGATTGTCAAAGACAAATCTGATTAAAATAATTCAACTGATCTAAGTTGCATTCCATTAACATCCTTTCCCTGATTAAACTCTTCAATATTTCCCAATGAGCTGCAGGCATGCACATGTAATATTACATATAATCACCTTTTTGCTTAAATAAAATTATATTCTGTAATAATCTATGTCTCACTATGATTATGTCGTCTTCTAACTATATAACTTTCCACAGCAATGCCAGGACACAAATATCTACCTGTTTTAATAGCTGCATAATATTCCATTGTAAAAGTATTCCATAATATATTTAACCAATCCCTTGTCAATGAATAGTTTTAATATTTCTGGGGATTTTTTGCTATAACAACATTTCTGAGTGAACATACTTGAGTAGACCTCTTTGTACATTTTTATGACTATATCTGAAAGACACATTCCTAGATGTGGCATTCCTGAGACAAGTGTTTCTTAATAAATTTTTATAGATATAGATTTAAAGTTCTATAGATAAAGATAAACTGTCCTTCGTGGTGGTTATCCCACTAGTCCTACCAAAAGTATTCAACACTATCATTAATACTATGGATGGAAAAATGTTTTACACTGTTTGGATTTGCATCTTTAAACTGTGGGGTTGAGTATCATTTCATATGTTTAAAAGTCATTAATGTTTAATTTTTCTTTGATTGAACTACTACATCAATGTTTTAGATTATTCATCTGTCATCTTTCCTTTTTTGCCAAAACTCTATTATATTAAAGACATTGGATAATTTTCTATCATGCAATTTACAAATATTGTTTCTCAATTGTTATTTTGACTTTTTTGCTCTATGCAAAAATTTTAAAGGAATATGCAATAGTTACATATATTTTTCTTTCTGGCTTCTGAATTTTGGGTCTTATTATATTAAGGCCAAATCCCATTAATTGGGTTTTGTCAAATAAAATATTGGAAAACAATCGACTTTCCAAAGCAGAATAAATTATTTGTTTAAATGTTATTTGTGTTATGAAGTTGCTTACCAAATTATTTTCTACATGGATTTCAAGGGCAAACCACTGCCCATTTCTTTGTAATTAATAGCATCCAAACTAATCAATATTCCCAAATTTTAATTTCTCAACAATGCTTATTTTCTGACAGCTCACAGCAATTTTTTCAAAAAGAGGTGGAACTTGGGCTAGTTTCTCCTTCAGATGCTGTTTCTCCAGAAATGTGTCATATCTCTTTGATGAATTCTTAACTTTCTTCTCTAAATCCCCAATATACATTTTCCCTTATGAAAGATCACTCAATTGTCATCAGACTTCGATGATATTATCTCAAAAATGATGATTATGTGTTTACTTACACACAACAGGATAGGGAAACAAGAAGTGCATTCAGGTTTAATAATTGCTTCTTCATCAACCCATGTCTGCCACCAGGCAGAGACCTTGTTTTAATCATCATTGAACGTCCAGAACCCCTAACTAAGAGAAGCTGCTCAATAGATATGTGAGCACAAAGTGAAAGAATGAATGATTGAACAAACTGGGATTTCATCTTTCTGAGACTTAGTTCCTTCTACAAAACAAAAAGTTTGGCAGAAAGAATAGTAAGATAATAGATTTGATAGTGGTTTGAAAAATAAAACATTCAGAAAAGTGGTATTTTCTCCCATAATTTTGTCTTCTTATTGATGTATTAATTTGTATGTCTATTCCAGAAATCTCTTTATGCTTTGGAAAGTCTTATGCATAATTTTGGCTTATTCAGTTCAATATGCATTTAATAAGCAAATATTCTTTTGTAAGATATGGAATATTAGAAATGCTGACTATGTAATACTGATTACAAGTATGAAACAAAATAGAGGCCAGAGGAAAATAATTCTCATTTAGGGCGAGTATATTGGCTAATAAAATATTATTATATTATCTTTATTTTCACCATCCTCAGTATTATTGTGAAAAAGGCTTAGAGCTTCCATGAGGAAAGGCACTGTTAACTATAAAAGTCACACATTCAATATTATACATTCTATGCTTTCTTCTATAATTGTGTCCTCTCACTAGTTTACTAATTTTTATGTCTATTCCAGGAATCTCTTTATGTTTTAGAAAATGTTGTTTGTAATTTTGGTTTATTTAATTCAATTTATCAGTATTATGCTAAGTTTCATTGATTGATGAGACATATAGGTAGATAGGTAAGTAGATAGATACTCATATCTGGATAAGGACATATTCAAAACATTACTGGACTTCAAGTTCACTGCTAGCCTGAAAGGTCCTTTTGAATCTTCCATTTAAAGGTCTTGCTTTTTATATGGGGAATTGAGGCAGGTAGAAAGGGAGATTTGGGAGAAAATAATGTGGTTTAAAAGGAAAACACATTATGTATTTTAAAGCAATGTTTATATTATGTTTGTTAATTTTATTCTATTTCCTTGCAGGTTTAAATGTTTATTTGCTACTTGGCTACTGATTAGAGAACACAAAATGAATAACTCAACAAACTCCTCTAACAATAGCCTGGCTCTTACCAGTCCTTATAAGACATTTGAAGTGGTGTTTATTGTCCTGGTGGCTGGATCCCTCAGTTTGGTGACCATTATCGGGAACATCCTAGTCATGGTTTCCATTAAAGTCAACCGCCACCTCCAGACCGTCAACAATTACTTTTTGTTCAGCTTGGCCTGTGCTGACCTTATCATAGGTGTTTTCTCCATGAACTTGTACACCCTCTACACTGTGATTGGCTACTGGCCTTTGGGGCCTGTGGTGTGTGACCTTTGGCTAGCCCTGGACTATGTGGTCAGCAATGCCTCAGTTATGAATCTGCTCATCATCAGCTTTGACAGGTACTTCTGTGTCACAAAACCTCTGACCTACCCAGTCAAGCGGACCACAAAAATGGCAGGTATGATGATTGCAGCTGCCTGGGTCCTCTCTTTCATCCTCTGGGCTCCAGCCATTCTCTTCTGGCAGTTCATTGTAGGGGTGAGAACTGTGGAGGATGGGGAGTGCTACATTCAGTTTTTTTCCAATGCTGCTGTCACCTTTGGTACGGCCATTGCAGCCTTCTATTTGCCAGTGATCATCATGACTGTGCTATATTGGCACATATCCCGAGCCAGCAAGAGCAGGATAAAGAAGGACAAGAAGGAGCCTGTTGCCAACCAAGACCCCGTTTCTCCAAGTCTGGTACAAGGAAGGATAGTGAAGCCAAACAATAACAACATGCCCAGCAGTGACGATGGCCTGGAGCACAACAAAATCCAGAATGGCAAAGCCCCCAGAGATCCTGTGACTGAAAACTGTGTTCAGGGAGAGGAGAAGGAGAGCTCCAATGACTCCACCTCAGTCAGTGCTGTTGCCTCTAATATGAGAGATGACGAAATAACCCAGGATGAAAACACAGTTTCCACTTCCCTGGGGCATTCCAAAGATGAGAACTCTAAGCAAACATGCATCAGAATTGGCACCAAGACCCCAAAAAGTGACTCATGTACCCCAACTAATACCACCGTAGAGGTAGTGGGGTCTTCAGGTCAGAATGGTGATGAAAAGCAGAACATTGTAGCCCGCAAGATTGTGAAGATGACTAAGCAGCCTGCAAAAAAGAAGCCTCCTCCTTCCCGGGAAAAGAAAGTCACCAGGACAATCTTGGCTATTTTGTTGGCTTTCATCATCACTTGGGCCCCATACAATGTCATGGTGCTCATTAACACCTTTTGTGCACCTTGCATCCCCAACACTGTGTGGACAATTGGTTACTGGCTTTGTTACATCAATAGCACTATCAACCCTGCCTGCTATGCACTTTGTAATGCCACCTTCAAGAAGACCTTTAAACACCTTCTCATGTGTCATTATAAGAACATAGGCGCTACAAGGTAAAACATCTTTGAAAAAGATAGAAGGAGGGCAAGGGGAGCTTGAGAAGAATAAAAGGGATAAACGAGCTCCTAGTTTTAAAATCTCTGCCATTGCACTTTATAGTCTGATTACAAAATGTGCAATTCAGGAGCCCAGCAGTGACACACTTATCACGACTAGGCTCCAGTTTGCAAAAATTGCACCTTATAAACTGTCAGTATTAGGAGCAATGAGACAATGAAAGAAACATGTTGGGATTGTGGATTTAAGAAATGATACACTCTTTCTCATACTCTCTTGAAGAAGGGCTTCTGAATCTACAATTTTATCAGTCTCTGCACAAGAGGAATAACCTTGTTCCTTTTTTGTTACTTTTGTTGTTGTTGCTCTCATGTGTCCTTAAGAGAAGGAAATGCCACAGTTACAAGGTAAACATGGAGACTTAAACATAAAGAAATAGGCACTATACAATGGGGACGTAAAGAAAGAAAATCAAAGAAGGATGCAGAAATCGCCTCCGGAGTGTTAAGCATATTTTATTCTTTCGTTACAGTCCTATTTAGAGGATTGCAATGTAATAAATGCTTATTTTTTGCCTTTCTTTTTCCCACCATGAAGAGAAAGCGAGCAAACAAAAACCCCAACTAAGTCACACCATTTTTCTTCTTTTTATGCCATTATTTTGTACATCCCTGTTCTATATTGTTTATAAGCAAAATCTACAGGACTTGCACTAAATCTAGCCAGAGACCGCCGTGAAAATGGACGTTTCACCCCTCCTCACTGTGTCCTTTGCATTCGTTGGGGATATCGAGGCCTATAAGGATTTAGTGCACTTATGATCCTATATGCGAAATGTTTAAACCAATCTGATTTTCTCCTAAATAGCCTTTTATTTCAACAGAATATCCTACCTAAAACATAAACCTGTTTAAGAAACCAATGTCATTGTAAAGTTGAGGTTTCATCAAATTAAATAATGGACAATCTAGTTGGACCAAGCTTATTAAAGTCAGGTGAATTTTAAGATTAAAAAATAGAAGTTTAGGACATTCTATTTCAACCTGAATTTGCCTGACCCATGTATGAAATGTTAACTTATAGAAAATGAACTCCTGCCTTTGTCAGCAGAAAGGAATGCTGTTTTACTTATTCAGAATCCTAAACAGGATTAACATACTCACGTAGCACCAGTGATTTCTGGGCCAGTCCCTACAGAATAGGACCTTCTATCCAATGCCTGCTAAAGGATGATATTCAAATTATAATCAAGTGAGGTTGTCTGCAATTATCCTATGACCCAGTGAAAGGGGAAAAACGATATTTTTAAAACTATTACTGAAACAATTACATATTCCATATTCCTCAAATTGTCCATTCTCCCTAACATTATTTAACTTCAAAATTCTCTTATCAATAGAATTATAGTAATCTTTGTGACAGAAATGTAGTGGCTAACTAAATAGAGGCCAAAGGAGCTCACAGAATCTGACAGAAGGATGTAGGTGGCTGTTGCCATGCCACATCTCACCATCTAATTCCAGACCGTAATAATCATGTCAGGAACTATTATCTAAGTGGTGGCATTATATGGAATCTTGCCACATAGAGATTTTTTATTTGGTCGTCTAAATAAATTTAGGATTAGGATTATACGGATTCACATATAACTAGTTATTTTTATCCTTTATATTTTTCTTACACTATTTGCTGTAGTTTTCCAATGAGATTTTCTAAAAATGGCTCAGTCAATGGAAATCAAAGTATAAATGCATTTGCAAATTTCATATTTTGGATTTTAGATTTATGATATCTTGTCCAGTAATAATAATGTTAGTTACGTGGTAAATTTGTCAATATTAGACCCCAGCACTTAAAAGAGTGATTTTGTATGATTAGCCTCATTGATGCCACCTCAACAATTTGGAGAGTTAAGGAGGAAAGAAAGCATGAGGAACAAAAAAAACAAAAAAGTTGTAAGTTAGTAAGAAGCAAATTGCCAGCAGTATTTATATTTGACTTATCCTTCGTAAAAACAATTTCCTGTTTAAATAACTTCAGTCATTACACTCCCCCCAAAGTAATCTTCCATATTTAAAGCATTCATTTATAGAGATTCCCTTACCTACAGTTACTTCAACATGCACTTTTACATTTTAAATTCATATTTATTTTCATATTGTTTATTCAAATGAAGGAATCAATTGAATGGAAATAACGTCAAGCCAGTGGGCTCCTCGAGTTTCTGAAAACCAGGGAATTGACTAGCCAAGTATTTCCCTTTTAATTTATTGTATTATTATTATGTAGATTTGGCTTCAGTTGGGAAGAACCCTTTGGCATCAAGGATTCAGGATTCAGGTCTTTTTTTGTTTGCTCTAACAATCCAACGCACCATGAGTCAAGCTGTCTTTTAGCCTCTGCTGCCATTGTATCCTTCCTTTTCCTCCCTCTGTTATTGATCCTTGCCACAGCCACCGCAACCTCATTGAAAGAGAAACTGTCACGTTAAAGAAAGAAATTGAAGATAGACTGACACCACGGAAACTTTGTCAGACAGATCAGAAAAATGGAAGGAATACTGAAAATGATAGATGATTGGAGAGATATGGAGATTATATTCAAGGATTTTTATTAACCACTGCTGGATTTGTCTATTTCAGTGGCTCTCAAACAGAGACAATTCCCCTCTCCCTGATAGGGGACACTTAGCAATGTGTAAAGACATTTTTGGTTGCCTCACTGGGAGGAATGCTATTGGTATCTAGTGCATAGAGGCTGGGAATGCTGCTAAATAGCCTATAATGCTCAGGACATTTTCCCCAACCCCTTTAAACAAATATTATTTGGCTCAAAATGTCAATAGTGCCAAGGTTGAGAAATTCTTGTCTACTTTAAGGGATTTCTAAAGCTTGCCTCTTATTAGTGGGAAAATAATCCTGCATTATTTTTAGAATATCAATGCAAATTGCTCACCTGTTAGAAAAAGGTAATACTCACCAATCATGTATCAGAAACACTTTTCTCTTGAGTCTGGTGTATGTGTCAGTCACAGATTGGGAACTCAGGCCACATCTACATATCAAAAATCACCAGACTATGCATATCGCACATCTTTTTTCCAGCATCTTAATGTTCAATTATGATTGCCACAAATCTAGTCAATTGAGGTTGCAGTAGTTGGCCATCAAAATATTGGCAGTTGATATGATCAGTTTCTACTGGAGCTGCAATTTTTCCTTTCAAAAAATATTAAGAGCCTCTTTCAGGAACAATATCATTTATCTTCTTTGCATTTACTGGAAAGGTGAATCTGTAAGATCTTTATTTTTTCTCTCCTCATAGCAATAATGTAGCTATCCCAGAGTGATCTTATAAGAAGAGGAGATTAAGAATATGGAAAAAGTCTGTTCATTTCTTCGAAACAAGAAATGATTTTCCTTTTACCAGTTCATCATTAATTTAATGCCAGCTCCCAAGTATTAGGGCAGAGTAATCAATATGAGAAGCCACAAGGGGTAGGCTTTCTGATTGAAATGTACAAGCTGGATGTCCAACATACTCCTGCTCTTTGTTCATCCACTGCTTTTTTTGATCCTGAAGATCTGACATTGGGAGAGATGGGAATTCAAAATGATGGCAACAATTACGCCACAATGCAGTCTGTTTTTATTTTCTCCTACTTAGTTCATTGATGGTTTCCTCCCTCGCCCCAGTTTGATAATATCCCTTTCAACAACCATAGTACCGGTGTTGCAAATAGTTTAGGAAAGCACCCAAAGCTGGATGAAATTGTGCAAAGTGTATTCTCAGCATGTATATTCAATATCATGCCTCTTAAAAATGCTTCTCTTAAAGGGTGCACGCTGTAGCATGAAATGTGTGCATATTTAATGTATCTTCCTGGAATATGCTATGTGCTAAATATATATATATATTCTATAAATAAAATAATAAAATGTACAATAGAAATACATATTTCTGTATGCAAATAAATATATTATACACAAACTCTTAATATGCAATATGGTATATGTTGCTTCTGAGTAACGAAAGTTGATTTTATATGCCCAATTTTCAAAGAAAATAGTATTTGCATTTGAAAGAAGAGATTTAAGAACAGTCAAAATCCCATATTAAGATTAAACTATTTTATGATCTTCATGAGCAGGGCAGATTTTAAATATCTCTTACAGGAATGAATTAATAATTTGTTCTGTTATCACTCCATGTGACAACAATGCTTTATTCGCCTGTGCCCCTGACATGCCTCTTCTGACTAGAATCTTCCCAGCTGGTACTGTTCCAACAGCTGTGTTGATCTAGTGTCTGATTACTTGATGAGGTTGCAACCAACCCTTTCTCATACAGTTTCACTCTCTTCCAAATTAACTGATTTTAGTGGAATAAAAAATAATCATACTGGGAGAAAAGGATGACCTTCAGAATGTTTTTCATTCTGACAAACAAGGTAAAATTTGTATAAGCATCATATTTTAATAAACCACTCTTTTCAATTTGGGTCCAATACAACATCCCATACATTAAATTCCAGAAACGTTTAATGAGGTATAGTATAATATTAGAAGTTTCCCCATGAAATTTTAAGTGGGTTGTTTTTTTTCTAAGTGGCCTGTATTTTCTCAATAGCAATCCTCTTCCTTTCCTTGTTTTCCTCTCGACTACCCACATTTCTGAGAACATTTGCGTTGATCCATTAGCACAAATCTGTAGTTAGCTAATACAGTTATAATATTAGTTGACACTGGACATGCAATTCCAGGAGATGTTTACATTTTAATATAAAAAGTGTAAATACTGAACATTTAAAGGATTACTATCACAGCTTTTAGATACCAAGTCATGCAGTGGTAGTCATTTTTTAATTAATTTGAGTTCTCTTCAAATTTTAAGGCATAATTCTATGTCTATTTACTTTCTAAATTTTACCTATGACAATTCACACTGTGAATTGATGTCTTTGTCTATACCAAAGCCATTTCTAGAAAAAGAAAAATATTTGAGTTTTCTATCAATTCCTATTAGTTTTATATTGTTCCAGTGAAGTGTTCTCATTTCATTTTTGAGAATTGAATTGAATTCTGTATCGATGAAATGCCAAATGCTATTCCTGACTAGATGATTGCAAATATTGAAACAGCAAAAGCATCTTGCCATCATTAAGGAAGAAATTTCCACCTCATAACATGTTTCCAATATTTTCTCTCTTGGGAAGCTTTTAGTGCCATGCTCTTAACACCAGGGATTAAAACTAACCATAATGATAAATTTACTTGAAGCATCATTAGAATAATGTCTTAATTTGTTTTCTGTTGATATAACAGAATACTTGAGACTGGGCAATTTATAAGGAAAAGAGGTTTATTTGGCTCATGGTTCTGGAGGCTGGAAAGTTCAAAATAGGGCTGCTGTACCTGGTTAGGGCCTCATGCTGCACTCTAACATGGTGGATGCAATTACATGGTGGAAGCCCGTGCAAAAGAGGCAAAATACAAGGGACAATCTCACTTTATAATGACCTACTTTTGTGGTAACTAACCTAGACCAGCAAGAATGCACTCTCTCTAGCAAAAGGGCATTAATTCTTTCAGAAAGGGGCACCCCTGATGACATAAATATCTCTTAAAGGTCCCACCACCTCTCAACACTGTTACACTTGGGACCAAGTCTCAATATGAGTTTTGGTGGAGACAAACCATACTCAAGCCATAGCACATATCAAAGTTTAAAGACAAATACAATAGATGCTTGACTTCTGTCTGTGATATCTCCACTAAAATATATGTTTTAAGCATATATTTTTCTATCATCGCCTACATCATGTATTTTTCCAGAGACTGCATTTAAACACATTCTTTTCCCTTTCATATGAGTATTAAGAAAGAATCATTCTGCTATAATGTTGTTTAGAATTACCAACAAGTAAAAAATATTTGCATTTAAGAAGTAATCCATCAACCTCTCCCTCCTTAACACACACATACACACACAAAGAAACATACACAACCATACATACTCAGGTACAGAAACACACATATGCCCATACAAATACACACACATACATGCATACAAACACACACAGGTCTCATCCTGTCTATCTTGACAGTGCCCAGATGCATAACCTTTCTACTAGTTCCAAAAGCATTTGGAATGTTACTAGAGTAGGCCATTGAACTCTAGAGTCCAGCTGAGTGGTGTTGAAGAAAAAATTCTATTTGCTCCTCTTTGCTCGATGGTCAGTTCCCTGCACAGTTTTCTAAATCTGTTAGAATCACATAAGTGAGTTTTAGCTCTCTATCTGCTACCAACAGCCTTCCAGTTGTCTGCAGGCCATCTCTTCATCACATACCAGTGATTACATGGGGTCATGGTGAGAAAACATGTTTATATCAGAGAAATATGTCATAACACATACAAAACATATCTATAAACTCATATCTTCACAATGGGTGTCCTCAAGCACTACGCTACTATATAAGATGGTGCTTTAAATGTCAGCATAACTATCTAGAGTGCTGAGGAAACAGTGATATCTTCTCTGCACATTTCTTCCAAAAATCCCTCTCAGACTTTTTTTTTAGGCATATAGCTCTTTGTACTTATGGAACGTATAGAAATTTAGAAATGAAGCTTACGGTTAATATGCAACAGATGATCAAATGGTCAAAATGTCTTGTGTCCTGAGTTAATAAACAAGAAAGCCATGTATGCATCTTCCATCTTGGAGGAAAAGTAAGATTAACAATCTGATTATTTTTATTTTCTTGGTATCTCACATTTAAAAATTATTAATAAAGAAGTAAATGAAAGTAATTTAAACATCAAATATTAAGTGGTTGAATAATATAATTTCCTTTTTTCTCAGTCCTACTGGATAAGTTAACCTGCATGGAAAATATAACCTGAACAAGTTTATGTTTAAGCAGAAAAAAATCCATAAGGAATGAAATTTAGAATGAAACAGGAATGATAAAATATGAAGTCCCAGTGAGAAAAGAAAATAAATTATCCCTCAACTCTCTCAAATGAATAATAAAAGTTTAACAGAATTTCTTTTATTAAGCCATTATTATTATTTATTATTTCGGAAAAATAAATTTTTGTAATGTTTTCTTATGTCCATTATGTTTTTTCCTATGTCTACTTACTTCATCTCTTTTTAGTATTTTTTTTATCTTTTAAAATGTTTTAAAGGTAATTTTTATAAATGTTTTGAGAGGCAAACACAAAAATTGCTATTTTTCTGAGGATTGCTTTTAATTTGTGTTGTAGTTGACACTGCTACTTCAGAAAGCAAAATCAATTTTTAAAAAATACAGTCATGCATATTTTAACAACAGGGATGCATGCTGAGAAATGTTTCTTTAGGCAATTTTGTTGTTGTGTGAGCATCCTAGGGTGTACATACACAAATCTATATGGTATAGTCTACGTACTACTCAGTGTTCTCTTATAGGGACAGAACTAGATAGATAGATAGGTAGATAGATAGATAGATAGATAGATAGATAGATAGATAGATAGATAGATAGATGATAGACACATACATACATATATAAAGATATATATATATAGGTATTTATATATATATAAAAATGGGAGTTTATTAAGTCTTAACTTACATTGATTATAAGGTCTTACAGTAAGCTGTCTGCAAGCTAAGCAGCAAGGAGAGCCAGTCTAAGTCCCAAAACTGAAGAACTTGGAGTCCGATGTTTGAGGGCAGGAAGCATCCGGCAGGGGAGAAACATGTAGGCTGGGAGGCTAGGCCCACCTCACTTTTTCACATTTTTCTGCCTGCTTTATATTCACTGGCAGCTGATTAGATTGTACTCACCAGATTAAGGGTGGATCTGTCTTTCCCAGCCCACTGACTCAATGTTAATCTCTTTTGGCAACACCCTCACAGACATGCCCAGAATTAATATTTTGAATTCTTCAATCCAGTCAAGTTGACACGCAAGATTAACCATCACAGACTACTACACACCTAGGCTATATGGTATAGCCTATTGTATATTGTAGCCTGCACTACAAAGCTGTACAGCAAGTAACTGTACTGAATACTGTAGGTAGTTGCAAAAACAGTGGCATTTGTGTATCTAAATACATAAAAACATACAAAAAGTACAGTAAAATTACAGTATTACAATCTTATGGAATGGACTACTCATATGTGGACACCATCTTAGATGCAGTTTGTCCTTGACCAAACATTGTTAAGTGGTACATGGCTGTATAAGAAAACTGCTAATAATGACACATACACTAAATACCAAAAAAAAAAAAAAAAAAAAAACCAGAAAAATATGGGCAAAGTGCAAAAATATAGCATACAATCAAAAAGCAATTCTATATACTTAATGACTGCCATTTGTAATTATTTCTGAACAATATGCAGCAATTGCCACTGTGGTCTCATGGGCTCTAAAAGTTTGTTCACAAAGTGGTGGACACTGTCCCATGGCCACCCTGTGAAGTAATCTAGACTGTGCTGTTTTAATGCAGATCTCGGCATGCACAATCAGCAGCTGGGAATGAGTCAGCATTAGTTATTAGTCCTAAATCAGGAAATTAAAGTCTATCGAGCCCCCGTTGGGTACAGAGTGTATGAGGAAGTCTACACTATCACAAACTTGGGAGAAATGAATGAAAATTAAAATTATTAAAATTTCAGACATGATGAAAATGGGATCTAAAGTTTGTTTCATGTATGCATACCTATTTGGAAGCAAATTTTAACAAACAGTATTTCCTGGCCATGTGCAGGTGAAATACTTTATGTAAATGACAAATTAGGATTATACTGTTAGCTATAATGATTTCTAAAAATTTGAATGACAAAGGAACGTGATCTCTTTCTTGTTTGTTTCCACTGCTTTACTTTTTTATAAGTAAGATATATAGCATTCATTTGAGAGAAATGCACATGTAGTATAGAACCCTAGTCTTAAAAAATTCTGTAATAAAAGACAACTATTTAAATGTATGTGAATTCCAAATAACACAGATTATTTAAGATTGAAAATTTACATAATAGAAAAATTGAAGAATGTTAGTATTCTTTAAAAAAGATATGTTTTATATTCTACAAATGGCATAAGGATAATTTTTGACAGGATCTTTAAAGATAATCCAAATTTATATATAAGTTGGATTAGAGATTATATATAACTATATACATATAGTTAGTTTTACTATCAAGTTCATGTATTTATACAAGTGTGTATAATTATATACATATTATACGCTTTATTTATAAAAGAGAAATAACATGTTTAAAGAAACAGTACTAGGAATTTAATGGAAAATGACTTGCAAATGCAGGGAATGAGGTATGTACCAATGGAAAATACTCAGCATACCAAAGGAGTATTGGCTCAAGTGTTGATGATGCATATATACAAAGACATTTCAACTTCCAAATTCAGTGCTGAGGAAACAGTGATGCCAAGTCTCAGAAAGAGTTGAAGAATAATATTTACATGCCATGTCCTTGGATGTGTTTTTGCCAAACTATATCCCTAAATGAATCCTTGCGCCAGTCAGAAAATACAACAAATACAACAATGAAATATTTTGCTTTTTTAAAAAAGACAGTGATTCATCATGACCAGACACTGTGGCTCATGCCTGTAAGCCCACCACTTAGGGAGGCAGAGGCGAGAAGATAGCTTGAACCCAGGAGATGGAGACCTGCCTGGGCAACATGGTGAGACCCTGTTCTCCACAAAAAGGAAAAAAAAGACAAACAAAAAACCACTGTTAACTCCCCTTATCAAATGATTCGTCATGTTTAGAATATCTGTGTGAGTATCTTGGAAACCAGACTCTGTACTCCTGACTACTCTTTAAGAAAGAATGCCAATTAGTGCAAATTCCTCACTTAAGTACTAATTTCAGTGCAAATTACCGGGAGCTCTGGCTCTGCCCTTAGAGACTTTTCATTTTGCTTTCACTATCTACCAGATGAGAATTGCTCAGGAGTACTCTTTCTACCAACTGTTCTACATTTCTGGCATTCCTAAAGTGTTGGATAGATGTACTCCAGGTTTGCCTGGTTTCTAGATCAGTAGTGGACTAGATGTGTCAGGAAGCATTCCTGTTTTTGTATACTTTCCACAAAGAATTGATTTTAAGACATCTATCCAATATTGTTTTACTCTCTCCAAACAAGAAGCAAGTCAACACCCACAAAAACTCATATCAAATGTTCTCAACTGTACACAGGTCAAGAAGTACCGTGGTGACTTGGCTTGGAGCTGACTGTGTTCTTGTCAATGAGGTGGTAGCAATTCCAGCCCTAGGAAGAATTCATTCAGAAGTATTCATGCACTCAAGTTTATGATATAAACTTAGATTCTTTGAGTCTTGAGGTTGGTTACAACCTTATTTATCACTTATCCCCACTTTCAAGAGCAGATGCTCTCTGTAGACTCTGTGATGGTCATAAAGACTTTGCTTCAGCCTCCCTGGAAATCAGCAGTTCAACTTCCTTGATGCTTCATGCTAGCCTCTGTCTCATTTCATTATTCTCTCCTGATGTGATCTTATCTATAACCTCAGCTTTTATTATCATTTTAAATGTGAGAGAACATAAATCTTACCTCCATCCCAGGCTTCTCCACTGAACACCAGCACTGCATAGACTATTGTCTACCCACCTGAGCACCCCTTGTGGATTTCTCACACCTTTCCCAACCTCAACATGTTCAAGGCTACCTTCCTGGTTTCACCCTCAAAATTGGCCCCATTCTGCTATTTCCTAACCCATCTTCTACTCAGTTGCACAAAATGGGAACCAAAGCACCACGTTTGACTTTCACCTCTAATTATACCTCCAGTCCTCCCAATTTTACCTCACAAATATCACATCTGTCAAATCTATGAACTTCTCCCATTTCCACTAATACCTCTACACAGCACAGGTAGCCTAACTGATTTTACCACATCAGCTCTGACCCCATCCCATAGGTCTTCTATACTGAAACCAGAGCAGTCTTTTCAGAAGGCAAATCTGCTTCAAATCTGTGGGTGATTCCCTCCTTTGCCAAAGTCCAGAATCCTTTATCTGGCCTAGGAGCACTTCACGGCATAGCCCCTCCTTCCTCTCCATCCTCACCTCTCACCACACTACCATGTGATTGCATAGCGCTTGCCACGTTGGCACAAGCCACACCCGTCCTCATCAGGCACCCCCTGCTAAAGGACCTTTGCACATGCACTTAATCATACTTTGCCTGGAAAGCTCTCCTCACCCATCATTACCTGGATAACTCCTAAGTACCCTTTGCATCTCAGATCCTGGTGCATCTCCCTGAGTGTTCTAACTACATCAAATCCCCCACTATAGCTCCCATAACAACTTTCATAGCCTAAATTTTATTTATGCATGAGAGATTATTTGACTAAATTTTTGTCTCCACCTATAGAATATACACTTTGAAAGTACAAAGACCACATCTACATTTGTTCACCTAAGACAGTGCTTTATACATGATCACTCCTCTCACTAACATTTTTTCTTTACTTTCTAGATATCTAAATTTGAGAAAGTTATTTAATTTCTTCATATGTAAAGATAGTCCATATTTATATATACATAGCATTGCTATAAATTATATATATATTTATACAAGCACTAATTTGACGATTAGAAGTAATTAGAGTTTGAAAAGCTCCTAGCACAGTGCCTGACAAAGAGGAGTACTCAAGGTTGTATATGTATAACACTTACTGTCGTGGAAAACTGTAATAGAGACTAAAGATTCCAGAGCTTTTAGCCTTCACTTTGCAGAGTCCTAAGTGTCCTATAAACCCAGTCGGTGCTTTTCTGAAATAAGTGACACTTCTGGAAACTTGAGACCATTTCCTCAGTAAAGGGAATTAACTATGAAACACTCCAGATAGAAGATAATTATTCTTTTCTTTTGAGACATTGTTCAAATCATTTTAGCGTTTTGCTTAGTCACGTAAATTACAGTAATAAGGTTATTGATATTTTAAACAGTTCTAGCTCATTTTACATTCCAGGTATTTTTTTAGATCTGGTGTTAATCATATGAGAAATTTTTCTACTCATTTTATAGATGAGGAACTGGAAGCTCTCTGAGATCAAGTAATTGTCCAAGGTCACAGATGCATGTGGAATAGCCAAGACTCAAATCTAACAGTAGTTAATTATACAGGAAGCACCTGAGGAGCAGCTTGACCTGGTTTCCTCGGTCTAAACCTCTGGGGAATATGTATATCTCTATATACGTATAATATATATGTATATGTAATGTATATTTACATATATAATCTATAATATACTTACATAATGCAATATATATGTACAGTATATATTCCTATATTAATACCTCATTAATAGATTTCTTTTCATTGTTATTTCTATTTATGGCATTACTGTTCATAAAACCAGGGTACATTTACGATAAGTGACAATATCATTGTACAGTTGAAGTATCATACAACATTACAGCATTATTTTATTGCTAATTTATTTGTACATCCAGCTCAAGCAGCTAGTTGAAATATTTTCCAGATTTGCAATGCCCCAGGGGCTTTTCAGGGTGACCCAAGTGATGCCTCCTGAAATGCCTGGGACTTTGGTGAACAAATAGTTTCTATGGTGCAGCCAGACAGGCTATGCTTGATGCTCCCCCAGTGTCTGGTCCATAAATATAACGGGTGTCTGAGAGAGCTTGGGGCCTGCAGAATTCGAGGGCAAGACCAGCTTGGGGACACAGCAAAAAGGGTCTCTTCTCCCAGCCCTTTCTTTTCCACCAATGCCTTGTCCTTTATCCCCAAGACCTGCAGTCCCCAGTGAGAAGTGTTTGCCCAGCTCTCAATTCTACATTAAAGGAAACTTCCACTTTGGAGACATGACCAGGGAGCTCTGCTTCTTGGGCACACAGAGACAACTTAAGTCTAGGCCTGAGTTTCCCCCCTCTTTAAACCCTCCTGAGCCTCTTAGAGTTACAGAGTTTTTGAAATCTCTATTAGATTGTCAGATACTTTGACATTAGTCTTTAAACAGAACTATTCTTATTAATCTCAAGCAAAACCATAGAAACCATTGTTAGTGGAAGAAAATGCCCCTTCATAAAGTGCCTATCAATTTATACAGTGAACATCACACATTTCACCCAAGCTAATCCTTACACCCACCCTGTAAGGTGGACACTATTATCACCTTTTTCAGATACGGGATATTTGATTTAGAAGTTAAATGCCTTGGCCTATATCACTTTGATTTCCTGCACATAAGGAAACAAATTGTTCTCTCGTATTTTTTTAATTTTAGTTTTAGAGACATTGTCTCACTATGTTGCCCAGACTGGTCTCAAACTCTTGGGCTCAAGTGATCCTCCTGCCTCAGCCTCCCAAGTAGCTGAGACTATAGGCACATGCCACTATGCCTGGCTTGTTCTCTCATATTTAAAAGCGCACACTCAGGCAGTAGAAAATTAAAGGACCAAAAATAGAGTTGATATGTGCTTATAGTAGAGGTTATTGTATCTTCCAACCCTAATGAGGTGGAGTTTATAAGGCAAGTCTTTCCAGGGTTACTCTCGGATAATTTCAGAATATTGTTCCAAGGTAAACAAATGCTCCTTGGGGTCATGTCAGTCCAGACTAGTTGGCTACATTTTTCCCATGGGGTTGGTTGGGGCCAGCCATGACATCCAGTGGTTTTAGTTTTTTTATTTACTTCAAAATAGCATGCCCATTCAAATGGCTACTATATTCACTTTTCAAAATAATTTATGACTCATCAAGATCTGATATGTTAGATAGAATCCAACTTGAATTCTTTCCAAATTAAATTCTTTCCTTCTATTTTGTGTATGTGGTGGAGGGAGGAGGGTGAGCACATCAAAGTCATCTTTAGAAATATTTGAGGATAAATTCTGATGAAGCTGCTTGAGGTTTTCAAATTAAATTACTGAATATGAAAGCTGATGTTTCCTATAGAAAAGCAGTGTTTTCCATTTTCCTTATTCACTCCCAAGAGCTCTAATCATATTTCTTACACGAACTGTCTCAAGAGTCAGTAACAATTATTTGATTCAAAGGAAAATCAGACCTGCAAGAAAAAGTCAGATTGAAGAGATAGGCTAGAACTAAGGACTGTAGCAAATTACAGAGTTCCCATTAATGAATGACACAGAGCTAGAACAGACAGTTGAAGGGAGCAATAGAGAGGGATCTGTTCAGGTAAGCAGTTGGCTTAGTGTAGGAAGCACAATAAAATATTTAATCATTGGTCATTAGGCAGAGTTCTTACACCTGGATTCCAACATTATGTATCAAGGCATGCTGAGTATCTTTCTCCAGCCCTTCCTGGTCCACTACATTCTCCATCCTGCTCTGTGGATTCTGGGAAGCTGACCTGTATGCATTGCATTAATGTACTTCTTAGCCATAACTAAAACTTATCTTCTAGTTTTTAGTTGAGGTCACCCACAACTTGGCTGTGTCCTCCTACAGGAGGCCAACCAAGTGGCCTGCAATCTGGGTCCAGTAACTTCCCCCTCCCTTGGCCTTTCAGGCTGAAGGGTGGTAATGGCACTTCTCTGTTACTAGCCCCAGCATCTTGCACTGTTCTCTTTTGTATGGATTTCCTAAACACCATCCTCTCCTCTGTACATAGTGCCTTTATTAAACTTTCCTCAATGCATCGATTCTGAATGGATAGTTACCTACTATGTCCTTAGGTAATAAACAAGTATTGTTTATGAAAGTAGAAAGCATAAGATTCTTTAATTTCCATGAAATGTTTAAAAGGTAATTTAGGACTCCAATTCTGAAGCGATGGATTCAAAAGCCAGACTATCAGGACGAACACAAGGATTAAGAATTCAGAGGACAATAGAAAATTAGACATCTATTTTAGAGTTATGACTTAATTTGATGGTTTGACCAAACCAACCAGGAGCCAATTACTACAAATTCTTCCATTTGTTCATAAAATCATTTATTCAAAAAATATTTATGGAGTGAAAGTGATTTATCTGGCTCTATTCTGGGGTTTTGAGATCCAGTACTGCACAGGGAAGACCCAAAAGTTCTTTCCATCACATAGCCTGTGTAGCTGAAGCCAAGTGGATATACATAAAGATGATTTTAAACAAAGTGTCATAGTGGTTATTTAGAAGACGGTTTTGAAATATTTACTCATTATTATAATATGAACTCAAGATTAATGTATCTTCTCAAAACAGAAGACAAAGAACACATTTGCTCTACATAAATAATAAGTAGCAATGAACAAAATGAAAGAAAACATGAATCAACACTCCAATTCTCTAAAATATTTACCACTGTTCTAAAATTGAGCTCTTTTGATTGGAAAGATAAACATAACTATCAAAATCATTAGAATCACTAAGAAATTCAGATTTTGAGAATTTGAAGTTATTACATTACATAAGCAACAGAACTAGTTCTTGTACTAGGCAGAGGCATATTTATTCTCTTTATCTGAAGGCAAGTAAGATCATCTTACTCTTTTGGAACATTTGGAAATATTTCATAAGTTTGGGGAAGACTCTTACATTATTCAGATGCCACTTATCTGTGAAACAAACTTAAGTATTCTGATATTTTGATTATCCCTACCTCTTGCTTCTTCTGTTCTGGCCTCCTCATCAACAAAAGTGTGAATTATAAGTTTCTTTCTGAATCAAATATAATAACGTGTTTCATTTTGTATGTTATTTCATTTGGTCAGAAATGCTCAAAGTTTAGAGGCTTAAAAGCATATTAAAATGTCCACTTAAATCAAGAAGAGATAAAGATCTTTACAGACACTACCAATTACAGAATATCTCACTAACTGAGTGACTATTATTATCTGCCTCCCTTTTTAATATCATACATCTGAGAAAAACACTTTAGAAACTTAAGCCTTTTACATGTAAAATCTAAATGTATAGAAACTCTGGAAGATAATCTAGGAAATACCATTCTGGGCATAGGCCATGGCAAAGATTCATGAAGAAGACCCCAAAAACCACTGCAACAAAAATTCACAAATGGGACCTAATTAAACTAAAGAGTTTCTGAACTGCAAAATAAACTATCAACAGAGTAAACAGACAACCATCAGAATGGGAGAAAATATTTGCAAACCATGCATTTGACAAAGGTCTAATAGCCAGAATCTATAAGGAACTTAAACACATTAGCAAGCAAAAAATAACCTCACTAAAAGGTGGGCAAAGGACACAAATAGATAGTTTTTAAAGAAGACATACGCGCAGCCAGCAAGCATATGAAAAATGCTCAACATCACTAATCACTGGAGACATCCAAATCAAAACCACAATGAAATACCATCTCACACCAGTCAGAATGGCTATTAAAAAGTCAAAAAATACAGATGCTCGTGGGGTTGCAGAGAATAAAGAATGTTTATACACTGCTCGTGTGAATGTAAATTAGTTCAGCTACTGTGGAAAGCAGTATGGAGATTTCTCAAAGAATCAGTGGGGCATGGTGGCATGTACCTGTAGTCCCAGCTCCTGGAGGATGAGGTGGGAGGATCGCTTGAGCTCAGGAGGTGGAGGTTGCAGTGAGCCAATCTTGCCACTTGCACTCCAGCCTGGGCAACAGAGGGACACCAACACCCTGTCAAAAAAAAAAAAAAAAAAAAAAGAACTTAAAATAGAACTACCATTCAACTCAGCAATCCCATTACTGGGTAAGCACACAGAGGAAAGTAAATTGTTCTACCAAAAAGACACATGTACTTGTATGTTCATTGCAGCACTATTCACGATAGCACAGACAAGGAATCAACTTAGATGCCCATCAATGGTGGATTGGATAAAGAAAATGAGGTACAACGTATACACCTTACAACACTATGTGGTCATAAAAAAGAATGACATCATATCCTTTGCAGCAACATGAATGCGGCTGGAGGCCATTATCCTAGGCAAACTAATGCAGGAAGAGAAAATCAAATACTGAATGTTTTCACTTATAAGTGGGAGACAAACATTAAGGAAACATGGACACAAAGAAGGGAAAAATAGACACTAGGGCCTACTTGAGGGTAGAGTGTGGGAGGAATGTGAGGATCAAAAAACTACCTATCAGGTACTATGCTTATTACCTGGGTGATGAAATATCTGTTCACCAAACCCCCATGACACACAATTTACCTATATAGCAAACCTGCACATGTACCCCTGAACCTAAAATAAAAGTTAAAAACAAAAAAGAAAGTTATTCTTTGGGAAAGGGTCAGACACAAATGATAGATCACATAAAAAGGGAAATTGCTTTTTAAAGAGATGAGGTTATTAAAAAAAAAAAAATGGCCGGATGCAGTGGCTCATGCCTGTAATCCCAGCACTGTGGGAGGCAAAGGCAGGAGGATCATGAGGTCAAGAGATCAAGATCATCCTGGCCAACATGGTGAAACCCTGTCTCTACTAAAAATATAAAAATTAGCCAGGTGTGGCAGTGAATGCCTGTAGTCCCAGCTACTTGGGAAGCTGAGGCAGGAGAATCACTTGAACCTGGGAGGTGGAGGTTGCAGTGAGCCAAGATCATGCCACTGCATCCAGCCTGGGTGACAGAGCAAGACTCAGTCAAAGAAAAAAAAAAAAAAAAAAGAGGCCTTGATATCCAAAGCAGAAATCAAAAAAAAAAAAAAAAAAGATTTTCAAGTTTGTTTTTGAAAACTTTTAAAAAAATTTGTTACAAAACTTCCTTCAAAAATGATAAAGCCAAACTAGAAATTATTTGCAATGTACACAATGAAAAATATTAATGTCCTTAATATATAAACAGCTTTTGCAGATCAATAGCAAAGAGATAAACTTCATAAAAAATTGGCAGAATATATGAAATGGTGGCCCTCCAAAAACAAAAATATAAATTAAAGACTATTTGATATAGAAAAGTTTATATTATTATTAATAAAATGCAATTTAAGGCAATAAAGATATTCCATTTTATATGGATAATTATTACATTTCTTTAAAAGGGCAATTTGTAATTTCACTACAAGTATGAGTTATTTCCAGACTGCTGATGAACTTGTTTGTATTTCTGTTTTCATGAGAAATTTGAAAATTTGCAATAAAATGATAAAAGCGAAAATTACTCTCAAAAAAAAACCATGAAACAGAGCTGCTTGCATGAAAACACCAATAAAATTGGCAAACCTTTAGAAAGATGAACAAAGGAATATAAAGAGCAAAGATACTCATTACTAACCTCAGAAGTTAAACAGCATATATCACTATACTGCAAATAACCCAAAGGATGATTACAGAATGCTACAAAAAATTATACATGTGTAAAATGGACAACTTTGATAAAACGGGTCACCTCCTTGAAAACACAAATAACCACAACTCATCCAATGTGAAGTAAATAATTTGAATAGCTCCATAACAATTAAGAAAATTGAATTTATAATTTAAAACTAATAGCCCCCCTAAAAGTCACCAGGCCAGATGGTTTCACTGGAAAATTCTACCAAACATTTAAGAAAGAAGGAAAATAGCCTTTTCACCAAATGATGCTAGAGCAATTAGACATCTACAACAAAAATGTGAACTTCAACCTAAGCCTCATACCTTATACAAAATATAATTCAAATGCATTATAAAGTTAAAAGCAAGTATAAAGTTACAAAACTTTTAGGGAAAAAAAAGCACAGGAAAAAATACTTGATTTCTAAGGCTAGAAAAAGTGTCCTTAGATTTGACATCAAAAGCATAAGCCATAAAAGGAAAAACTGATAAATGAGATTTCATAAAAATTAAAAACCGTTGCTCTCCACAAGACCATGGACAAGATGAAAAGACAAGATATGGACAGTGAGAAAATATTTGCAAAAATAGTATACAGAATATTTGAAGAACTTTCAAACGTCCACAATAAAAAAAAAAACAAGCAATCTAATTAGAAAATGAGCCTAAGACATGAACAGACATTTCATAAGAGAAGATACACTGACATCAAATAAGTATTAGCCATCAGGGAAATAAAAATGAGAACCACGGTGAAATATCACAACACACTAATGACAATGGCTAATACATACATAAACAACATCAAATGCTGGCCAGGATGTGGAGAAATTAGATCACTCATACATTATTAACAGGAATGCGAAACAGTACAGTCACTCTGGAAAACAGATCGGCAGTGCCTTAAAAACCAACCATGTATTTACTATCCAATCCAGCAATTTGTACTCCTGAGTTTATCCCAGGGAAATGAAGACTTATGTTCACACAAAATCTCATCCATGAATGTTTATACCAGTTTTGTTTGTAATAGCCCCAAATTGGAAACAACTCAGATGAACAAGTGAACGGTTGAACAAACTCTGGTATGTCATATCATGGTATACTATTTAGCAGTAAAAATAATAAACTACTGAAACATACAACAGCTTGGATGATTCCCCAGGGAATTACAGTGAATGAAAAAAATTCAATCCCAAAAGGTTATATACATAACATTGCTAAAACTATAGAAATGGAGAAATGGAGACAAGATTAGTGCTGTCAGGGATTAAGGAGATGAAAGAGGGAAAGAAATGACTACATCTAAACCGGGACAACATGAGGGATCCTTGTGAACCTGTAAATATTTCACTGTCACTGTATCAATGTCAATAGTGTGGTTGTTATATTGTGCTATAGTTTTATAAGATATCATCATTGAGGGAAACTAGGTAAAAGATACATGGAGTCTTTCTGTATTATCTCCCAAAACAGAATAACAATCTAAAATCTTTCAAAATTAAAAGGTTAATTTAATATATACAATATTATACACAGAGAGATACACACATACATACAAATATATCTGTAATTCCACAAATGTAAGCAGATAAAACTCCAGTTTTCTCTCAGTAAGAGGGGAGTCGGTAGTAGGTATCTAGACGTTTCCTCCACAGTCCATCCTTCTGACCATTTTATTACCAAATATCCATTTAACTTCCCTTTTCTTCCTTAAAATCTGCCAGCTTCCAGGACAACCATCCCTTCAATGGAACCAGTTCATTGACAAAGATCTCAATGTGACAGACAGTCCTTCCTTCTTTGTCTGGCAACCTTTGAAATAAAAAGTAAATTACCTGCATCTACACTAATTTACTTGCCATATCTGCCACATGCACCACATGTGCAATGGAGGAACAGGGACAGGATAACCATAATAAACCTACTGAGCAAAAATGGAAGAGAATGAAATGCTCACAGTCACTGGTCCAGAGCAATGCTGCCGTCCTCTTGGGCAGCATAAAGTCTTCCTGTTCTGGAGAGAGGAAAGTTCCTAGATTCTACTCTAAGGGAAAATCCCTACATTCCATTACATGGCCTTGATCTCACTCCAAGAGGAACTTGAAAATTTAGCTTTCAGTGTTTCGAGGAACAGGATTCAGATTGATGTGTAGCTGGCCATTCCCTTTCACACCTGCTCTAGCTAATATCAAGGTTTATTATACAATCAGAGTGGTTATTAAAAGTAAAATCATGTTTACCTTGCATATCAGGACAAACATTTGTATATGCACATGGAGAGGAACATACAATAAATGTCATTACTGTGTTGTTTGTAACTGTAAAAACTGTTAAAAAAACCTACATATCTACTAAGAGCAAAGGCCTAATTCACTATGTAAATAAACAATACTGTGAAAGTATTTTAAAGAAATGAACTTAATAAATATAGCAGGGAAAAGCAAGTTGTAGAATAATATGCACATAATAAAGCATATTTATAAATATAAGTTTGCAGTCACACAGACAAACTATATCTTACAATTTCATTTATGTGTATGTAAATGCATGGGAAACATTTTAGAAAGTTATAGAACAAATTAAACAGTCTTTTTCCAATGACTGGAAAATTAGAAGTGGGAGTGGCTGTCACAGGAGGCTAATATTTTTAGTAATGTTTTAATTTTTAGGCAAGGAAAAAAATATTACCTGTGGGGATTTAACAAATGAAGCAAATATTAACAACAATAACAACTGGAGTGGAAATGTATTAACATATTAATAATGGACACTGGGTGGTTGAATTGTAGCTGCATTTTATTTTATTTGCTCCAAATGGTATTTCTCTTGGGTTTCTCAGAAACACATTGATATGGTTTGGCTTTGTGTCCTACCCAAATTTCATCTTGCATTTTAATCCCCATGTGTCGAGGGAGGGACCTGGTGGGAGGTGACTGGATTACCGGAGTGGTTTCCCCCATGCTGTTCTTGTGATAGTAAGGGAGTTCTCATAAGATCTGACAGTTCAAAAGGGACAGTTTCCCCTGATCTCTTTCTCTCTTTTTCCTGCCGCTTTGTGAAGAAAGCACTTGTTTTTCCTTCACCTTCGACCAAAATTGTAAGTTTCCTGAGGCCTCCCCAGCCATGCAGAACTGTGAGTACATTAAAACTCTTTTCTTTATAAATGACCCAGTCTCAAGCAGTTCTTTATAGGGCTGTGGAAATGGATTCATACACACATTTTCATATTTAAAACTTTAAATCATACAAAACTTTTTAATGAAAATAAATCATGGTGCTGCATAAAAGAGGATACTATCCCATCAAAGTCCATATGGTTTTCTTAGACATGGAAAGAAGGTCACACATTATCTTAGTTATAAAGTATTATTTATCTTAGTTATAGAGTATTACAGGTTACAGAATAGAATATTATCTCAGTTATAGGGTATCACTTATTTTCAAGCAACAGACACCCCCTCAAGCTAGCTTAAGTGATAGAGAATTTATTATAAGAACTCAAATGTTATAGACATAGTCAAGAAGCCAATGTAAGCCTTGTGGGAGACAGAGAAGAGCATCATGAAGCTTAGGAGCAATCAAAGCAGCCATTGCCTTTCTGTCTCTCTTTATTTCATTCACATAAAAATAGAGAAAAAAGAAATAACACAGAAAGAAATAGGAGAAAGGAAAGATTGGTAAATGTTTTGTCAATTATTCCTTTGTTAATAATTTATATATTATTCATATAGCCATTTATGCAAAAAGTGAACTAGAGAAAGAAAAAAAGGATAGAAGCAAAGACGGAAGGAACAGATTAAATATCACGGTTAATTATTGGTTACTTCTCTTTACAAAATTAAAAAGAAATATTCCTAAGTTATTTCAAGACCATAAGATCCTGGAATAAAAATATGATGTTGTCATTTTCCATGCTTCCTTCAGAAAACATGATCACCGTTCTGTATTAATTGCATTCCTGGGAGGGAGGAAGGGGTTTTATGAGATAGCCTCAGGGCTTGTATCTGTTTCTCATGAACCATAGTTTCCCTCAAAGTTATTCACTACATAAACTACTCCACAGAAATGGCACCCTAGAATTTAAGCTCTGAATCCAGGGATGTACCTAGTTGCCTTACTCTTGGACTTCTTCCTTTTATGACTATTAAGTGGGGATTGGTCAAATGTACCAGATCAAAAACATTTAGGAAACACAAAAGGGATGCAATGTCTACCTGGAGAGATGCTCAATGGCATTTTCAAGTGCTATCTTTCCCTGTATTTCACTACTTCATAACTCTCAAGGCATGTTGTCCCATAAGTTAATTTTATAACTGCAGCTAGTTAGAACCCACCATTTTCAGTGATACTGCAGAGTTTGAGATGCAGCATTCATGTTAAAATCCTCTCTACCACTTTGGTAAGGAATACAGAATATAATTTTATTCAAATAATCTCAAATGCTCAGTCTTTACAATAATTCATAAGCATACTCCTCTGGAAAAAGAATCAAATAATTTAACATGAAAATTTCAGTTATATTTGGGTTTAACTATAAATATCCCTCAACAACTTTATTGAGTAGGTTTGCTCCTCAAAGACACCGTGACTTTAATCAGAAGACGTTTACTTCAAATAGAAAAGTGAAAAGTACAGTTAAATGCCCCTTTCAGAATTTTACTATGAGATGTAGTAAGAATCTAAAACATATCAAATTTTCTATGTCCTCCACACTCTGAAAACATAGACAAAATATAGACGTGCGTTTGTACAATCTATGAAAGAAAGCTCCTTTTTCTATAGATTTCAGTGTTCTCTGGATGACAACTCAGCTCACAGTTTCAAATAAATGCCCCCAGAAATAACAGGGAAATCTCTGTATTTTTAGCATTTTATTTAGAGTCTGATGAAACTTCTCAGCTACAGCTAAAAGTTAATTATGAAATTTATGAATGGCTTTACTCTGTAAGAAACAAAACCAGACAATAATATTATAATTCAAAATTTGGTTAAATGTCTGCTTCCCTTTACCTCATCATCAAGGGCCAACGACATTGTTTCGTATTTTTAAATTCTGGAAAAAGACAGTCATTGAAATGGTAGCTTCTTATAGCACAGGACTTTTCATATTTTCTTTCTGAAAGCATATATGAGAATTGTTCATTTCAATGCAGATGACAGAATTTTTTAAATAAAATCTCAGAGAAAAAATAACCACAATGTTAAATAAATCAAAATTAAAATTAAAGTTTATCAGACTCTTAAGACTAAATAATTTGTTTTTAAAATTTCCCCTAAGGCAATGACAATGATGTTTGTCATTCACAGGACTTGAAACAATTCCCTGGAGGAGAACTTGGAGATACTTCTGCAGAAACATATATATATTTGGAATTGTCAGGGGGTAATAAAGATACCCATGGGGGATGTGGCTCAAAAAAAAAAAAAAAAAAATTAGCCAAGACAAGAAGCCCCAACTGCTGATAGAGAAGACTAAGATCCTGCCTTAATACTTATTAATGCTGTATATAGCAAATGTTCAAACTCTTTCTATTTATTTAGCATCTAGTAATATACAGGGGATTGTGCCAGGCACTGGGATGGAAAGAACAATATAGCATACTGCACACTCTCACGAAACTCTCATTCTTCTGGTAGATGCTCCATAAATATTTGATGCACACAAGTTATACATGAAGGAATGAATGAATAAGTGAATGAGTAAGTTGATGACTAGAAATCGTTTACTGAAAGTGATGACTGAAACCGTCATCTTCAAGAAAAAAATTAGGCAGTACTTTGAGATTACTGATAACCAGTATATAAGTAGAATGTCTCAGTGTTACTTGATTTGGGTTATAAATGTAAATAGCTAGTGGTTATCAGAATCAGTGATAATATCAGAGGCGTGTAAACCAGAGCAACTCTATCTTAAACAGGAGCTGGGTAAAATGAAGCTGAAACCTACTGGGCTGCCTTCCCAGATGGTTAAGGCATTCTACGTCACAGTATGAGATAAGATGTCAGCACAAAATACACGTCATAAAGACCTTGTTGATAAAACATGTTGCAGTAAATGAGCCAGCCGAAATCCACCAAAACCAAAATGACAACGAGAGTGACCTCTGGTTGTCCTCACTGCTACACTCCCACCAGTGCCATGACAGCTTACAAATGCCATGGTAATGTCAGGAAGTTACCCTATATGGTCTAAAACGGGGAGGCACAAATAATCTACCCCTTGTTTAGCATATCATCAAGAAATAAAAATCGGCAACCAGCAGCCCTCGGGGCTGCTCTGTCTATGGAGTAGCCATTTTGTTTATTCCTTTACTTTCTTAATAAACTTGCTTTCACTTTGCACTGTGGACTCGCCCTGAATTCTTTCTTGCACAAGATCCAAGAACCCTCTCTTGGTGTCTGGATTGGGACCCCTTTCCTGTGACAATAACAATTTGTCTATGCAGCACGTAGTAGGACTCCTTAAACTCAGAATAAAACTTGCCACATAGCAAATGTTCAATAAATGTGTTTTTAATAGTGTCTTAGCCTGTTTGGGCTGATAAAACAAACTGCCACAGACTGGAGGGCTTATATACAACAGAAGTTTATTTCTCACGGTTCTGGAGGCTGGGAAATCCCAGACCAAAGGACCAGCAGATTCTGTGTCTGTTGAGGGTCTATTTCCTGCTTCATAGACTGCCATTTTCTTGCTGCTTCTTCATGTGGCAGAAGGGGTGGAGAGGGAGCTCTCTGGGGTCTTTTCTTATAAGGTCCCTAATTCCACTTATGAGGAGTCCATCCTCATGATCTAAACACCTACCAAAGGCTCTCCACCTAATGCCATCACATTGGGGATTGGAATTTAAACATAGGAATTTTGCAGGGCCCAAACAGTCAATCTATAGCAAATAGTGGTAAAATACACGTGAAAAAATTAAACCAAAGTATATTTTAAAAAAATACCCTAACATCAAGCTCTAAGGTCAAGTCATCAAAATCAGTGGTATAATCCAAGTTACTTTTATTTTTACAAAAATATATAGATTTGTGGGGTACATGTACAGTTTTGTTACATGCATATATTGCATAATGAAGTCTGGACTTTCAGTGTAACCTTCACTCAAATATGTAAATTATACCCGATAGGTAATTTCTCATCCCTCGCCCTGTTCCCACCTCCCATCTTTTGGAGTCTCCAATGTCTATTATTCCACTCCATATGTCCATGTGTAAGCATTTTTAAGCTCCCTCCTATAAAGGAGAACATGTGGTATTTGACTTTCTTTTTCTGAGTTATTTCATTTAAGTAATGGCTTCCACTTCCAATCATGTTGCTGCAAAAAACATGATTTCATTCTTTTTTCAGGGCACTTTTTGAGCTGTGAGGATTCCTAATCCTTCTTGGAAAAAAAAATGAGTAAATTCTAAACTGTAAAATACAGGGACAGCAAAGCCGTCCTTGTTATTTAAAAAGCCCATTAAAGCTGATTTAGATGTGTGTAGGATTAGGGGTTATTGGAGATAAGAATTCAGCTCTGCCCCAACCTCCAACCACCATTTCTCTCTTCCCTCTTCCCTCTCTCATTCCCAATTGCTCTAACTTGTTTTTGCTCTCTCTTTCTCTCTCTCTTTTCAGTTCTTGACATTCAGAGGCACCATGAAGTCAGATGGAAATCAAGTACAAATTTATTCTCATATTAGTACTCTTCTATCATTCTGAATTAGTATGCATAGTAGCTAATATGTTATGAAAGTCACTTACCAATAACAATGCAATCTATGAATACTAATCTGAAGGGATACCAGCCATAAAGAAAAACTGCCACTCTGATTGGGTAAGGCTAATAAGACAGCCTTGGGCAAAATAAGTGACAGATCCTCATTTTCATGCATTTCTCCCACACTGCTTTGACTCTCTCTTTCTTTACATTCCATTCAATGTAGAAAAATCAACACTTATTTATGAAGACAATTCTATATTCAATTCTGGTATTCCTGACACTTCCCATGTCTGTCCTATAATTGTGATATATGAATAATTAGTCTATTACTAGAACAATCATATTTGGCTTTTTCCCCCTTGAAAATTAACTAATGGCTCTGTTGGGGATTTATGATAACATTTAGTTCCTGCCTCTTTTTATTTTTTCATCCTTTTTTTGGAATCTCAGTTCCTACATGTCTCAATAGATTTAATACAGTAGGTCTCAAGCCTAGCTACATAATAGAATCAACTGTAACAATCTTAAAGTAATACTTATGTCTTGGCTTTACCTAAGACCAATGAAACCTGAGCCTCGGGATATGGCCCTAGCCTCTGTGTTTTATTAAGCACCCTACATGCTTGATGCACAGTGAGAACTGAGAACCACTGGCTCTGGTTACAGGTTCAGTCCTCGTAGACCCATGTATTTTAGTGATCTTTTTAAGGATCATAAATATCAGTCTTGTCCTTGAAATATGTATTTTCTAGCACATGGGGAGAATAGGAATAAAAGTTCCTGGATGAAGTAAATGTTTCCCATTATACATGGAAAGCACTTATTCTAAAAGTATCAATTTTGTGTAAAGATCCTATCTTAACTTTTTACTTTGAAATAATTTTAGATTAAAAGAAAGTTTTAAAGATAATGCAGAGCTCCCATATGCCCTTCAACCAGCATTCCCTAATGTTAGCATTTTATTTAACTATAATACATTTGTCAAAACTAAAATCTTAACTTTGTTAACAATACTATTAACTAAACTACAGACTTAATTTAGACTTCTCCAATTTTTCTACTAGTATTCTTTTTCTGTTCCAGGATCAATTCCAAGATTACATGCCACATTTAGTCATCATGTCTCCTTCGTCTCTTTTAGTCTGTGACAATTTCTGTCTTGTTTTTCATGACTTTGACACTTTTGAATATTACTCATAAAGAAGGTTTTTTGTAGAATAGTCCTCAATTTGGCTTTGCTTGATGTTTTCTTGTGATTAGACAAGTGTCTTGGGCTGACATGGCAAAATATCATAAGCCGAGTGCTTACAAGCCCTATAAGTTTATTTCTTGCAGTGCTAGAGGTTGAAAAGTCCAAGATCTAGGCACCATCAGATCTGTTGTCTGGTGAGGGCCCCTTAACTGGTTTACAGATGGCATCTTTGCAGTCCTTGCATGGTGGAAGGGCTTAAGCAGATCTCCGGGGGTCTCTTTTATAAAAGAGCTAATCCCATCCATGAAGGCTCTACTCCCAAAGACCACCTCCTAAAACCATCACCTTAGGGGTTAAGGTTTGAACATAGGGATTTGAGGGGGACACACACGTTCAGATCATAGTAATTAGGGTTCTGAGTTTTGGAGAATTATACCACAGAGGTGAAGTGTCCTTTCATTGCATCAAATCAGAGGTTATATGATATCAACATGACTGATCACTGACAATGTTAACCTTGATCACTTGGTTAAGGTTGTATCTAGCAGGTTTCTCTGCTACAGAGTTACTATTTTCCTCCTTTTCATATTCTGTTCCTTATAAGTGAATCACTAAGTCCAATCCATACTTAAGGGGAGGAAAATTGACAATTATTTGGAATTCTTCTCTAACAATGATTTGCTCTTTCTCCACCTTTTATTTATTTACTCAATTATTTATTCACATCTGTCAGCACTCATCGATATTTGTTTATTCATTGTGATATAATCCAATACTATCATTATTTTACTGTAAAAATTGTTTTAGCTTTGATAATTGGAAGCTCTTTGAAGTTGGTTCCTGTGTCAATTTGACTTGTCCCACCCTTTGTTTTGTTGTTTGTTTTGTTTTGTTTGAACATGTTTTTAACTTTTGAGACCACAAGTAGTTCCAGGTTCAACTTGTACTTACACTATCCCAGCCCCAGAATCAGCCATTTCTCCAGGGATCCCTGAGTTCATTTATTGGAGAATGGGAAAGAGAAGCCAAGATCTGGACATTGAGTGTGTTCATTACTACTAGGGTGTCACTGCGGTAAGGTTTCAAAAATTGTTTTCTTTCATACTCAGCATTCGTATCCAAATCATGCTTCTTAAAGAACTATAGAAATCATCAGAATCTAAATATTAAGGTAAAAATAAGATCCACTATAATTGAGTGACATAAATTTTGTTTCTTGAACTGGTATTAGGTCCTTAGGCATTTTTAAGATCCTGGCTTTCTTTTTCCAGATATTTTTACTATGGTTTAATGAAGATATTGTGACCTCTGTGGTTTTCTTAAATCCAAGATTCTTGCCAGACATATAATGCATTGACAATCTTTGCTTGAAAATGATAGTCAACCATATATTCCCAGAAAAATATTCTATATATGAGTGCCTTTTTTTAGCTCTTTAGTAGTTTTTAAAGTTGAAGGACATAGTCAAATATCTGGAGCAGCTAAGAGCTCACAGTTTAGCTGAGTTATCCCAACGCTGACATTTACTCTCAAAAGCACCACATTTTGGTGATTTGTTTTTTGTTTTTTAAATCATTTATTTCTCTTCTGGTTTCAAAAGCCTAAAGCTATTCAACAAATGGTAGTTGTTTCTACTTAAGGCTTTCAGAAGAGCCTTGATGGGTTTGAATATGGGCTGATTTAATTATAGTAGCATTTGGAGTTGTCATGTAAACAGTGAGTAGGATTCAATATAAGAATTCAATCCTGACCATTACATTATAACATAGTAATAGTATGTACTTTGTGGAAAAAGAAAACTAAAGCCTTGTGAATGAAGCATCATGGTCCAGTGCAATTGTGCCGTAAGAGAATTTCATTAAATTTCTGTAGCAATTCAAAGATAAGAATCACACAAAGCGGGGGCAAATAACCTTTGCTCTGGATCCCCTGTGCCCACTTTCCCTCTCCAGATGACATCATTTGGAAAACGAGTTAAGTAGGAATGTGAAGTAAAATCTCTTAGGAGGGCAAGATATTCAAAAATAAAATATCATTTTCCTTGTATGATAAATAGCATCTGCCACGAACAGCTTATAAGTTAATCAGGGATCTTTGTTTTTGGTCATTTCAGTTATTCAGAGAAAACCAAATTACTACAATATGATGTGAAATGATCTATTAAAATCACTTACACAGATCTTCAAAGCTGGGAGGAGGGGATGTGTAAGTCTACCTAGAAAACTCACAGAAGACTGTAAGCAACAAACCTGAATTTTAAAAAGTGAACGAACAATTCAAAGAAAACAAAACAAATTGGAGAGAACATAAGTGCTTACTTATTTCCCAAAAGGAAATAACTTTATTCTGGGGTATAAACTCTGAAAGTGATAAAACATTTTGTTTTGTTTTCAGGTTTTATTTAATTCATTTTTTTTTTTTCCAGTTGGGAGGCTAAGGCAGGCAGATTACTTGAGACCAGGAGTTCGAGACCAGCCTGGCCAACATGGTAAAACACTGTCTCCACGAAAAATACAAAAATTATCAGGGCTAGTGATGCGTGCCTTTAATCCCATCTACTTGGGAGGCTGAGGCAGGAGAATCACTTGAACCTGGAGGCAGAAGTTGCAGTGACCTGAGATCATGCCACAGCAAGACTCTGTCTCCAAAAACAAACAAACAAACAACAAAGGTGTTTTTTGTTTTGTTTTTGTTTTCGTTTCCAATTTCAATTCAACTTGGGTCTGGCAGGTCCCCTAGATATACCTGTTCCATGAATGGTAAACATGAGCACCTTCTAACTCTTTAATGGAATTGCTTACAGGTTTGTCTGTGGTTTAAAGTCTTTACTATGGCATGACGACCAGGAACAGTTTACACACACACACACACACACACACACACACACACACAGACCTTGTTATGAAAGTGATTCATCTTCTCCTGCTGAGTTGATAATGAGTAACATGAACAATCTTCTAGCCTAGATAAGAATGACCTCATTAAACACAGAAGAAGGAGGAGGGGAAAGGAGGAAGAGAAGAAGGGGAAGAAAAAGCAAGAGAAAGAGAAGAGGATGAAGAAGACACCTGTAACCTCATTATACTATTATCAGAAAGAACACTTCCTAGTGCTTTCTTTTTCTGTTTCTCTCCACATTGCCATGATGAGAAGAGCTTTGTCTTACAGAAACCTGATAAGTAAAAACAGAAAACCATCAAGATAAAACGAAGGAGCTTGTTACTTTTCCCAAGGATTCTCTAGGAGCCTCCTTTGTTGAGTTGAATTTCCCGTGCTCTTCAAATAGAATTTGACGTTCAAAATTAATCAACAGTAACCTTTTCAAGATCATTTCAATTTAAAATATGATTGCCTTGGATCTTAAGCCATTTTACTCCTTTGGTTCCCATTATGTGATCCTCTTTCTTTTTATGGAACCACTTACGATAGTGAATTAATTACAGTGACTCCATGAGTTAGTCAGCATTGCTGTTATTTTTCTATTCTGTGCTATGAAAGACGTAGAAGAAATGGAGAGTCATGTTCCATATTCAAGATTACCCCAGACCAATGGGAATACCAAGCCTTTCATACACATTAGCATTAAAAAAATGGAGCTCATAACTTGTAACAGGAAAAATAAAGAGGAAAGATTAAACTTTACTCTGGCAGAGAGACTCACAAAAGACTTCTTTAAGGTGATGGCTATAATCCAGTAGTGCTGAGTACAGTCATTATCCACTTTTTTTTTTAGTGAATTGCAAATGAAATCCATAATGACACTATGAAGTCACAGAACCTCCCAGAAGATACTGCAAGGAAAATTAACAGTGAAATCCACAACTATGCAAGTTAGAAGAAAGCACTAGAAGCCACACCTTAGAATGTTACTATTTAAGGAGGTAGGTTTCCAAATACTGAAACGTTTGAACACAAGGGGACTTCTGAAATGTGATCATGTTACACCAAATCAGTGTTTTCCCTGAGACCCACAGAGCTGTCTCCCAGGAGGTAGAGGTATAGGAATCTCTTTGTCAAAAGGTCGTTTAGATGATGCTGTTTATTTAATCATTACTTAGGGTAAAGCAGATGATGTCAGACGATGAGGGAACCTGGTGGCCACTTGATTCTAATCAGTTCAACACAACTTTGATCAGTTTTTAATATTATAATTCGGAGTAAGATTTCTTTTTAAAATAATGGTGTTGCTGCTTAAAAATAAGTGTGACCATCAGTGGACATGATGATTTTAATTCCATTCCATTCTAGATGCTATCTTCATATTCTAAAACTAGAATTGCTAGAATCCATTTTGATAAGAAGTTCTTCAAACTGTCTTTTGAATGTCATTGGCTTTACCAGCACATTTAGCATTTTATGCTTTTATCATTTTTAGTCATGTTTACCTAGATACGTGTTTTAACAAAAAGTGTCTATAACCTAAAAGACAGCAGAATTTTAGACAAATATTTTGACAGCCAAACATTTATCTCCTAAATCAAGGTTCACCTGCTCATATTTTTGTCCAAGAAATTGTTTTCTTTTGAAGATTCTCAAATATTCCTTAAAAAGTTCCTATCATCATCAATGATGCAAGTAGGGACCTCAGTCATTAAGTGCCTGAGTGCAAAAATCTTTGGCTGAAGCATTTGATAGTTGTTTCCCACGATTTGACTAAAACAGCACAAACTTTGCATATTTCTCTTTGGCAAAAATATACTATAATAACTGTGCTTTTTATTATCTTTCCATACATTTTAGCTTACTAGGACAGAGTATGAACTTAGATCCGCATTTTCTAAAGTATGCTCTGTTTAGCCTTGAAGTCCTAAGATATATTCATGAGTTTTAATGTGAAAATGATGATTAGGGCAAACTATTTGGGAAAAAGTGATACAAGTTTGTTTACTGATGGCTTCTAAGAATGTGTTAGCATGCAGTGTGAGTCCCAAAAGGAAAACTAAGTAAATTGCTTAGGGATTTTAAGGGTTATCTTCTGGGATTACTATTCTACAAAGACTTTAGAGAATCACTTGCCTAGATATTTACTCCATTTTGAAAGTGTTAGTATATTAAATGCATATGAATGCCCCACAGGAAAGGTTGATTGGATACATTCAAAAAATTTTACTCATTTATTTAGTGAAAAATAGAATTATTTTTCAATATTGATAAGCTCTAAATTGTCTAAATACCTCATATTGTTTTAGTTTGGCCATTTAAAAAGTAAACTCTTATAGGCAATATCTATTTATCCCCAGTAATTCTTCAATTGAGTATCTTTCAATAGACAATAGATTTTTATCTTCCTAAAACTGTAAAACTATGAATCTGCCTGGAAGTTTTAGGATGATTACAAAATTGTCTCTGATGATCTATTTTAGGCTTCAGAGTCCACGGTCTTTAACACTGCAATCTCTCTGTTATCTGAGTCTAAGAAAAATAATTCCCAGCTCTGCTCACCATTTGAGTATAACCTGACTGTTATAATCCTCAGCCTAAAGCCCAGGAAGACTCTTATTGACTTATGTGTCAATAAATAAATAAAGATCAGAGAGGTACAGTGGAAAGAAGAACATCTTCATTCAAGAGCCCATGCTCAGTGTTTCATTGACTCATTTTTTAACATGAATTGATGATCACAGCAAGTCCAATGCTGGAGTAAAGCCAGAAACATGGAATAGCAAGATTGAGCAAAGCACGCAAGAAACCTCACAAAATTACTTAGAGGAATCAGAGATAATTAGGGAACAAAGGAGAACTCAAAAATACACAATTAATTACTTCCTTTCAAGTAATTAAAAAAGATATTGCTTCCTATGTTAGGAGAAATAGTGTGTCTTTGAATCTGATTTTTCCTTCCAAAGGGTGCAAATGACACACTTGGCCCTGGCCCCATCTCATTCTGTGAGTGAAGGGAGTAGGGCCTTGCTCAGCTCACCTTAACCCTTCTCTGCAAGAGCTAGCTACCTGCAAGTGTCACCTGCTATTTCTTCATTTGAAAGGTTTTTCTTTCACTGTTTTTTAAAAAATGTGTATTTATTTATTTTTAATTGACAAATACTAGTTGTGCATATTCAGAAGGTATAATGCAATGTCTTGACCTATGTCTACATTGTAAAAAATTGAAACGAATTAAAATATACATCACTTCACCAACTTATCTTTTTCTATGGTGAGAATGTTAAAAAAGTTCTTTTAGCAGTTTTGAAAAATATAATACCATATGATCCAGCAATCCCACTTATGGGTGTATAGCCAAAGGAACCAATATGTCAAAGAGATGTTGGCACTCCCATGTTTATTTCAGCATTATTTACAATAACCAAAATACGGAAGCAACCTAAGTGTCCATCAGCAGGTGAATGGATAAAGGAATTGTGGTATATAGCATATATGCAGTAAAATACTGTACAGAATTAAAAATAAGGAGATTCCGTCATTAGCAACAACATGGATAGAACTGGAAGACATTATGTTAAGTGAAATAAGCAGGCACAAAGAGACAAACACTGTATGATCTTAGATACGTGGAATCTAAAAAAGTCAATATCATAGAAACAGAGTAGAAAGGTGACTATTAGAGGCTAGGGAGGAAGGAAGAGATGGGGAAAGGGAAGATGCTAATGAAAAGGTGTGAAGTCTCAGTTAGATGGGAGGAGTAAGTTTTAGTAATCTATGGCACTGCATGGTGACCACAGTTAAAAATGATGTATTGTATATTCCATTTTGCATTTTATTCTGGTGCATTATGGTCTCAGCCTCTGGTGCCCTGTGTTAGGAAGTGCACTTCCTCATACATACATCATGTCCCCAACTTCACTCTATCATTAATATACACGATATGTGGACTGTCATTTACTTCTGTTTTGTCATTTTAATTTCCATTTGCTCAGAACCCAGGTAAGAAGAACATTGCTACTTAATATTTTCCTTAGAAGAAATTCCTATGCCCATAAGAGAAAACAAATGCTATTAAGAAGGAAAAAAGAACAATTGTATGTGGAGGAGAGGGAAGAAGTCTGAAAACCCAAAATATAATTACACTGTTCCAATGAATAAATAAATAGATAAATAACTGGAAGCTAAAAATCAGAAAATGTTTTAGGAATTACAACAAAATGGCTGAGATTTTTATATAAAATATAGACGATTGTGTCTGTGAGGTTTTATAATTCTCATAAGAAAAACAAACTCTGCTTGAAGCAGTCAATTAATTTATTATAGAGATACAAAATGGCTCACAGAATTTCTGCGAGGTCTAGTGTACAATAGTTAGGGCTATTGGGCCAGCCAATATTACCAAGGACTTTCCTAGACCTGGTTGGGTGAGAATGACTCAAATGACTCAAAATATTCAGAAAAATAGTTGACAAAATTCAACACTTGTCACAGTAATAGCTCTCAGCAAACCTGGACTAGAAGGAAACTTCCTCAAAGTGATGAAGGATAGGTAGAAAATCTCTTGGTAAACATCATAGTTAAGATGAAAGAGTAAGCGCTTTTCCCCTTAGGATGTTCAAGGCAAGTATGTCTCCTGTCATCTCCTCGATCAACACTGTGTTGCGGGTGTCAGTCAGTGCATTAAAGAAAGGGAGAAAGAAAAGGCAGACATTGAATAGGAAGAAGTAAAACTGTCTTTCTTCACAGACAACATGGTGTTTATGTAGAAAATCCTAAATCAGTTACATAATAGTCACAAGACACAAAATAAATATTTAAAAAATTAATTGTATTTCTATATACTACAGCAAACGGAAAATGGGCATTTTTTAAAAATAAATATCATACGTAGAGATATTTAATGAGATATTTTTAACCAGTTAATATGATAAATTACATATTGATATTGAAATATTAAGCTAACCTAGTATTCCTTGAATATACTCCAGTTGAACATGATGTGCTATATTTTTTTCATGTTAATTAATTACATTTACTGAATTTAAACAAAATTGTTGCATCTATTATGGTCATAAAGGGTATTCCTCTATAGTTTATTTTGTGATATCTTTGTTTGGTTTGTGATATGGTTTGGCTATGTCCCCACCCAAATCTCCTCTTCAGTTATAGCTCCCATAATCCCCCTGCATTGTGGGAGGGACCTGATGGGAGGTAAGTGAATCATGGGGGCGGGTTTTTTTCCATGTTGTTCTTGTGATAGTGAATAAGTCTCATAAGATCTGATGGTTTTATAAAAGTGCAGTTCACTTGCACAGACTCTCTTGCCTGCCACCATGTAAGACGTGACTTTGCTCCTCATTCGCCTTCAGCCATGATTGCGAGGCCTCCCCAGCCATGTGGGACTGTGAGTCAATTAAACGTCTTTCCTTTATAAATTATCCAGTCTTGGGTATGTCTTTATTAGCAGTATGAGAACAAATTAATACAGTTTGGGTGTCAGAGTAACTGCCTCACAGAATTATTTGGGAACACAGGTTGACCATCTCTTATTCAAATGCTTGGGACCAGAAGTATTTCAGTTTTCAGATTTGTTCAGATTTTGGACTATTTTCATATACATAGTGATATATCTCAAAGATGGAAGCCAAGCTTAACCACAAAATTTGTGATTGTTTTATGAATACCTCATACACATAGACCAAAGGTAATTTTATACAGTATTTTAAATAATTAAATAATTATTATTTTAAGTATTAAAGGTATTTAAATAATTTTGTCCATAAAACAAAGTTTTGACTGTGATCTGTCATATGTGTTTTCACTTGTGTCGTGTTGATATTCAAAAGTTTTTAATTTTGCAGCCTTTTGGATTTCAGATTTTTGAATTAGGGATACTCAACCTGTACTCAATATTGTTGAATTGTCCCTTCCTTCCCAATTAATATTATAGATTTAATGCAAGCCAAATCAAAATCCCAGTAGCCATTCTTTTTTAGAAATTGTCAAACTGATTCTAAATTTAATATATACAGGCAAATGACCTAGAATAGCAAAGCAATGTTAAACAACTAAAACAAAATTGGAGTAAGATAGACATTTGGATTCATGGGAAAGAATAGAGAATTCAGAAATTGGCACCAATGTCTGACCAATAGATTTGGAACAACTTTGTTGTGTCATATTTTATATATCATAATATTTACCCATTTTAAGTGTACTAAAAGATGTAACCACCACCACAAATCAGTTTTAGAACATTTTCATTCCCCATTCCACCAAACAGAGAGAGAGAAAAAGATAGTTCATTTTCATTTACAGTTAATTCTTGTTCCCACTCCCACTGCACAGTAAGCCATGAATTAACTTTCTATCTTTTGTTTTTTGGTTTTTTGTTTTTTTGGGATGGAGTCTCACTATGTTACCCAGGCTGGAGTGCAGTGGTGGGATCTCAGCTCACCACAACCTTCACTTCCTGGGTTCCAGTGATTCTGCCTCAGCCTCCTGAGTAGCTGTAATTACAGGCAGGTACCATGACGCCCAGCTAATTTTTTTTTGTTGTTTTTTTGTATTTTTAGTAGAAATGGGGTTTTGCCATGTTAGCCAGGCTGATCTCAAACTCCTGACCGCAAGTGATCTGCCCACCTTGGCCTCCCAAAGCGCTGGGATTATAGGCATGAGCCACCATGCCTGGCCTACTTTCTCTCTTTATAAATTAAACTTTTCTGGACATTCCCTATAAATGTACTAATATAATATCCAGTCTGTTGTGTCTTACTTCTTTCACTTAGCAAAATTTTTTCATGGTTCATCTATGATGGAGAAGGTATCAATAGTTATTTCCTCTTTAACTGCTGGATAATATTTTACTGCATGGAATACCCCATGTTGTTTATCCATTCACAAGTTGATGAACATTTGTTTCTAAATTCTATTATAAATATTATTACTATATGCATGTAATATTCACAGTGTGTAGCCTTATATGCAAAGCTTTGTGTAGACATAGGGGTTTATTTATCTTAGGTAAGTACCTAGAATCAAATTGTCAGGGCTTATGGTAGTTTTATGTTTAATTTTTTAAGAAACTACCAAACTGTCTTCCAAAGTATTGCACCATTTTACATTATCATCATTAATGTATGAGGGTTTCTATTTTGTCTACATCCTCACCAACATTTATTGTTCTCTTACATTAATTTTAAGCATTCTATTTTGTATAAAATAATGTCTTTTTACATTTATATGTTTTATAAATATTTTATCCCAGTCTGTGGTTTGTCTTTTCATTCTCTTAGTGGTTTCTTTTAAAGTACAAAAGTTTTTAATGTTGATGAGATAAAATGTAACAATTTTCTCTTTCATGGACCATGCTTTGATGTCATATATAAGAAATCTTTGCCTAATTCTAGGTCTCAAAGATTTTTCTTGTTTTCTTCTAAAAGTTTCATTGTTTTCATTCTTACATTTAAGTCTATGATCCATTTCGAGTTCATATCTGTGTATGGTACAAGTTGAAGTGCATATATTGGCTTGTGGATATACTGTGGTTCCAGAACAACTTACTTAACAAAATATCTATTGAGTTGCCTTGGGACATTTGTCAAAAGTCAATTTGCTACAAATATAAGGATTTATTTCTGGACTTCCAATATTGTTATGTTGATTCATATGAGTATCCTTATGCCAGTAGCATTCTGTCTTAATAACTGTAGCTTTAAATAAATTTTGAAATAAAGAAGTGAAAGTCTTGAAACTTTGTTATTCCTTTTCACATTTTTTTCTAGCTGCTTTGTGTGTTGCCTTCTCATATACATTTTAGGACTTCTTTGTCAATTTCTGCAACAACAACAATAAAAATCTGCTAAAATTTAGATAGGGAGTGCATTGAATATAGAGGCCCATTTTGCAAAGATTGTCATGTATAAAGTATTGAGTGTTTTAATCTATGTGAATGAACTGTTTCCATTTATTCAGATCTTCTTTATTTATGTATAATAAGTCAAGAGGCTCAAATAAAGCCTTAGCATATAGAATTTAATCGGGTGTCAGAAGAGTAATGCAGTATGATCCGGTAAGGTTTATTCAAGCATTGTAAAAATAATTCATCATCAGGAGGCATTCACCATAATCTTTTATATCAATATACTTAAGTAGAAAAATAAATATGATTACATTAATCAATGCTTTAAAAACATTTAATAAATTTCTATATTAGTTCTGAATAAACACTCTAAAGAATCAATGAAAGAAAATTAATTAAATATTATGAAGTTTATCTGACACCTAAAGTAAATAATATTTTAATACTTTTAAAAATACTTATTTGAAGCACATTTCAAATAAGATTAGTGACTACACAGGGATCCTTACTGTCATCATTATCACTTCATATTATTTTGGCTGCTTTTGCAAATAAAATGCATTAAAGTAAGAAAACTTATAAGTAAGAATAAATGTCAAAAATACTTCTGAGTGATAAAATTCCTTCTGATTGATGAGATTGAAATTCCAGCCAATTCAAAAGCTCTAATACAACATCTGTTAGAATTAAATGATCTGTTAAGGAGTCTGGTAGCAACACAAATGTAGAAAATTAACATCTTTGTATTACAAAACAGTAAGCACTTAAAATGGACAGGACAACACCAACTTTATTTTCACAAAAAAATCTGTACATTATGTAGGAATAAAGTGAATATGCATGATGAAGAACCAAATTAAGAAAAGAATAAGCCAAACATGAATACAAAACATAAACTAAATTTTGAATTAATGCCAATGCATAATTTGTTATTAGAAATATTAAAATCTTAAAATGTTAATTTTATTTAAACGTATTTAATGTAATATAAATTGGAATACTAATCAGTTAGTATGTACCTATGGTTTTTATTTATCCAAAAGGCTGAGAATATCCAATGAAACAATAAACAGCAGTAAGGAGATTTTCTTCACGTCTTAATAGAAAAATAAAAAAACAAAATATTAATAGAACAGAATAGCAGATCGATAATTACATCTTGATGTATATGAAAAGTTAATATATGTTAAATGAAGTTCAGTAGGGAAAGCACTGACGTTATACAAATTGAGCTAATATAATAGCTAACCATTTAAAAACATTAAATGGACCACTAACTTATGCCTATTTAAAGAAATAAATGCATTAACAAATTTAATTTTCACAGAATTGGAAAAAACTACTTTAAAGTTCATATGGAACCAAAAAAGAGCCCGCATCGCCAAGTCAATCCTAAGCCAAACGAACAAAGCTGGAGGCATCACACTACCTGACTTCAAACTATACTACAAGGCTACAGTAACCAAAACAGCATGGTACTGGTACCACAACAGAGACATAGATCAATGGAACAGAACAGAGCCCTCAGAAATAATGCCACATATCTACAACTATCTGATCTTTGACAAACCTGACAAAAACAAGCAATGGGAAAAGGATTCCCTATTTAATAAATGGTGCTGGGAAAACTGGCTAGCCATATGTAGAAAGCTGAAACTGGATCCCTTCCTTACACCTTATACAAAAATTAATTCAAGATGGATTAAAGACTTAAATGTTAGACCTAAAACCATAAAAACCCTAGAAGAAAACCTAGGCAATACCATTCAGGACAGAGGCATGGGCAAGGACTTCATGTCTAAAACAACAAAAGCAATGGCAACAAAAGCCAAAATTGACAAATGGGATCTAATTAAACTAAAGAGCTTCTGCACAGCAAAAGAAACTACCATCAGAGTGAACAAGCAACCTACAAAATGGGAGAAAATTTTCGCAACCTACTCATCTGACAAAGGGCTAATATCCAGAATCTACAATGAACTCAAACAAATTTACAAGAAAAAAACAAACAACCCCATCAAAAAGTGGGCGAAGAACATGAACAGACACTTCTCAAAAGAAGACATTTATGCAGCCAAAAAACACATGAAAAAATGCTCATCATCACTGGCCATCAGAGAAATGCAAATCAAAACCACAATGAGATACCATCTCACACCAGTTAGAATGGCCATCATTAAAAAGTCAGGAAACAACAGGTGCTGGAGAGGATGTGGAGAAATAGGAACACTTTTACACTGTTGGTGGGACTGTAAACTAGTTCAACCATTGCGGAAGTCAGTGTGGTGATTCCTCAGGGATCTAGAAGTAGAAATACCATTTGACCCAGCCATCCCATTACTAGGTATATACCCAAAGGACTATAAATCATGCTGCTATAAAGACACATGCACACGTATGTTTATTGTGGCACTATTCACAATAGCAAAGACTTGGAACCAACCCAAATGTCCAACAATGATAGACTGGATTAAGAAAATGTGGCACATATACACCATGGAACACTATACAGCCATAAAAAATGATGAGTTCATGTCCTTTGTAGGCACATGGATGAAACCGGAAACCATCATTCTCAGTAAACTATCGCAAGGACAAAAAAACCAAACACCGCATGTTCTCACTCATAGGTGGGAATTGAACAATGAGAACACATGGACACAGGAAGAGGAACATCACACTCCGGGGACTGTTGTGGGGTGGGGGGAGGGGTGAAGGACAACATTAGGAGATATACCTAATGCTAAATGACGAGTTAATGGGTGCAGCACACCAACATGGCACATGGATACATATGTAACAAACCTGCACATTGTGCACATGTACCCTAAAACTTGAAGTATAATAATAATAAAAGAAAAAAAAAAGAAAACAAAAATGCCTTTAGTCAGATTAATCACCATTTTCCACAACAGATATGCTAATGAATTTGATTATCAGATATGCAGCCTTCTCTAGAGATACAAATATAGAGTAATGGTCAGTGCTATTAATTTTCTCTCTCGTGTATTCCTGTGAAACGTTGTGAACCTCTATCTTCTCTGAACCACAATAAAATAAAACAAAAAATCCTCTAAAAAAATTAAAAATTAATATTTTAGGGAAAATATCAAAAACTAACAGTACTATCATTGCATTGGGAGAATTTTTTAAACATAAACAAGACTAGAAAGCCAGACCATAAAAGAAACAGCATATTGACACCGGTAAAAATCAATGATTTTTAATTTTCCCTTTAGCAAAACAATGCAGAAGCAAAGTTCATAGACAAATGATAAATCTAAACACAAATTTGTAATGGAGATGGCAAATTGTTAATTTCTAAAGTATCTTAAAAGTTTTTAAATATTTTCAAGAAAAAAGCAAGTAGCTCAATAGAAAAAATTACAAGATTATGAAAAGATAATTTACGGAAGAGCCAAAGGAAATCATCATAATTACGTAGAGCCATTTAAATCCATAGTAGTGAGGAAGATATAAATGTAAGTGAAGACTTTTGGTAGCTTGACAAAGTTGTATAATTCCTTTCCGCAAATAAAAAGCACAAACCAAACAAAATCATTAAAAACAACTATTAAAGGATACTGGAAATCATTAACTATAGACAACTCTAGGAGAAGTGTTTATTCATTTATAAAAATTAGTGAACTTCTGTTATCTGGTAAAAATTTGATTTTGTGACTTCTTTGCATAGGGATACTCCCTTCACTCTTCCTTGAGCTGAAGTTGTCAGACAGTTTAAGGCAGATATCACTGAAGCTAGTAATTCAAGGGAGAGATTTGGAAGCTGGGATAACAGACACTACACGTTTCTGGCCAACTGATAAACTACAGGTACACGCAGTAGATACCATGCAGCCAGAAAAAGAAACTGAGAGTCTAGGGAATCTTACAAACTTTTCATTTATTTTAATCTATTCCTTATTTAGACAGGAGAAGCTGGAAATTTTACTGGCTTTAGTTGTCTGAGTTACAAAGTCACAGGGAACAAGGGAAAAAAAGAAGACAGATTTCAGTTGCACACTGAGCAGTAGACAAATTTCACAGATTGAGTTGTTAGTTAATTGTTCATTATCACAACACAAAAAGTAACCCTCAGAAAACAAAACTATACCTAGAGCCAGTACAATATATTATATATATTAACTTGTTTTCAACCAAAGCTTACTAGACATCCAAAGAAACAGAGAATTTGGCTCATATGGAAGAAAAGTCAAATAATTTAGAAAAAAATACTAATAATGAGAGAGCACTCAGGGATATCTTCACAAATAAATTAACAATATGAAAAAGAAACAAATAGAAATTATTTCTAGACCTTAAAAGTGTAATAACCAAAATGAACACTGTGCTAAAAGGACTCAACAGCAGATTCAAGATGTTAGAAGAAGGAATAAGTGAATTTAAGGACAAATCAATGCAGATGATTCAGTCCTAATAGGAGAGGGAAAAAATTTGAGGAAAAAAGAACAGAAACTCAGAGATTTGTGGATCAATATTAAGTGTTTCAACATATGTAGTTGGTATCCCAAAGGGAAACAAGAAAGGATAGAAAAACCTTTTAGAAGTAATAGCTCAAAACTTTCCAAATATGGTGAAAAACATTACTTTACAGAATAAAAATACACACCAAACCACAAGTGAGATAAACACAAAGAAAAACATTCTGCAAATACAACATTAAAAATGCTTCGCAAAGAATAAAGAGAAAATTTTGGAAGCAACAAGAGGGAGCAGTAACCAATCACCTCCAATGACAGAATGATATGTTTAATAAATTTAATGGAGACCAGAAAGCACTGAAATAATACAAAGACCTGAGAGGAAAAAAATACCTGTTAACTTAGAATTATACATCTAGTAAGAGTACCCTTCAAAAATAAAGGCAAATTAAAGACATTTCTACACAAGCAAATAGTATGAGATGCAACTGCTAGCAAACTTGTGTTCTATGACTTGTGTGCTGCAAAAAATGTTAAACGAAGACTGAGCGGAAATGACATCAAATGGTAACTCAGATCCAAAAGAAGAAATGGAGAGCATAGGAGCTGGTGACTGTTGGTAAGTAGAAGAAAGATTACATACATTTTATCTTATTTTATTAATTTATTTTAAAGATGTGCCTTGCAAAAACTTAAACAATGTATTTAAAAGACATGCCTTTTTAAAGCAAAAGCATTAACCATGTATTGTTAGGTTAATAATGCCTTTAGATATTAATATATGACAAAGCAGGGAAATGGATCTCTGTTGGTATAAATTTTCTATACTTTAACAGAAGTAAATGAGAATAAAATGAAGTAAATTTTAAAGAGTTAAAGAACTATAATCACAAAAGCAACCCTTAAAATCACACAAAGATATGTAGCTAAAACATCAATAAAGCATTTAAATATATATATTTGTTTAACACAAAGCAAGGCAAGGAAGGAGCAACAAGAAATATGTTAAATCAAGCACAAATAGTAAAACAGCAGGCCAAAATAATAATAGAGGCATCATACTTCAACTAATATTAATGTAAAGGGTCTAAGCATTCTAATGAAAAGAGAGATCATTCATTTGAATAAAAAAGGCAAAGTCAACTATATGCTGTTTATGAGATGTACTTAAAATCAAAGACAATATAGGTTGAAAACAAAATAATGGAAAAATATACCATAGTAACAGTAAACATAAGAGACCTGGAGTGACTATATTAATATAGAGAAAAATAGACTTTAACAAAATTCATATTACTAGGGACAAAGAAAAATATTATTCCATAATGATACAAGAGTCACTATAGTAGGATCATATAACAATTACAAATCTATGTATATTTAACAAATACTTGAAAAAAAACCTAACATAATTGAAAAAATAAAACTGTAAATGGACAAATATCACTGGAGATTGCAATATTTCTCTCTAGCAAACATATCCAGTATACAGAAAAGCAGTAAAGTCATAGATGACTTGAACAGCACAATCAAATTGTTTTAATTGATATCTACCAAACGCTCAATAACAAGGAAATAAATTTATTTTCAAGTGCACACAGAATATTCCGTATAGACAACATACTATACCAGAAAAAGAGTCCCAATAAATTAAAACAGATTTAATTTATATGAAGTATGTTCTGAAAATCAACAGAATTAAATTAGAAATCAATAACAAAGCCAGGCGTGGTGGCTTATGCCTATAATCCCAGGGAGGCTGAGGGGGGAAAATTACTTGAGGTCGGGAGTTTGAGACCAGCCTTGCCAACATGGTGAAATCCTGCCTCTACTAAAACTACAAAAATTAGCTGGGGGTGGTGGCGTGTACTTGTAGTCCTAGCTACTCAGGAAGCTGAGGCAGGAAAATTGCTTAAACCCGGGAGGTGAAAGTTGCAGCGACCCAAGATGGTGCCACTAAACTCTAGCCTGGGTGACAGAGTGAGACTCCATCTCAAACAAACAAACAACAACAAAAAAATCAATAACAAAAGAGGTCTGGAAAATTTACAAATATGTAGTTTTGGTTTTGTTTGTTTGTTTTGTTTTTTTAATATGCACATTTTCTAAATAGCCCAGAGGTCAAAGAAGAAATCACAATGGAAATTAGAAAATATTTTGAACTGAGTGAAAATGAAAATATGGCATATCATAATTTATGAAATGCAACTAAAGCAGTGTTTATAAGGACATTTAGAATAATAAATACTTATACTACAAGGCAAGAAAGAAAAAAACAAAGATCTAAGTGACAACCTTAAGAAGCTATAAAAAATTAAACCTGAAAATAGTTTAGTAGAGTAAGTAGAAGAGAAATAAATACCATAAAGGAAATTTATGCAAGAGAAAATGAATAAATACTAGTGAAAAACAATGAAACTTAAAGTTGCACATAAAAGAAAATATAGTATGTGACTCAATTTTTAAGAAATTCTAGAAAAGGCAAAACTTGACGGACAAAATTTAGAGGAATGGCTACCCAATGCAAAAGACTAACTGAAAAGGAATGAGAACTTTTGGGAGCTGATGGAAGCAAGGCCAGCTCCATGGGTGTTTGACATGTGCGGTCACACAAGTCCTCAGAACTCTGCATTTTATTTAATGCTCTGCTGTCACTATTTTTCATTTCTTTTTTATATTGACACATTATAATTGTACCTATTTATGTGGTACAATTTGATGTTTCCATACACGTAGACATTGTATAACAATCAAATCAGGGTAGTTAGTATTGAAATTCTTAACAATATTTGAACAAAGAGACACACATTCACTTTGCACTGTGCTCTGCATGTTAGGTAGTCAGTCCCAGACTTCATTTTTGTGGTGATTTCTTGGCTGTTTTAACTTAGCAAACTCATCAAACTGTAGTCTTAAAATGAGTGGTTTTGTCATTTAACTTATATAAAAATAAAACTCTAAAATATAAAAAGAAATATAAGAAGCAATGCCATTACTTACCATTTAACCATTCCAGCAAAACATATACATGAAATGCTTTAATACTTATTGCCATGATGAATGATATTTATTCATTAGTGAAAGAAATACCAAGAAGAAATACTCTGCCCATGTAGAAGACTGATATGGTTAGGCTTTGTGTCCCCACCCAAATCTTACCTTGAATTGTAATCCCCAGGTGTTAAGTGAGAGACCTGGTGGGAGGTGATTGGATCATGGAGGTGGTTTCCCCCTGCTGTCCTCATGACAGTGAGTGAGTTATAAGCATCTGGCATTTTCTCTGCTTGCACTTCTCTCTCATGCCACCATGTGAAGAAGGTCCTTGCTTCCACTTTCCCCATGATAGTTAACTTTCCTGAGACCCCCACCCAGGCCAGGCAGAACTGCGAATCAACTAAGCCTCCTTTGCTTATAAATTACCCAGTCTCGGGTAGTATCTTTATAGCAGTGTGAGAATGGCCTAATACAGTAGACCAACTGAAAACTTCAATGAAAATTAACAACACACAGGTATGTGGGCTTGGAAATTACTTCATTTCTGTGAATCTAGTTCATAAAAATAAAAGTAATAATTTTAAATGCATCTATTTAAGAATGATTATAACAGTATTGTTCATACTACTAGATACAATGTAAATGTCCATCAACAGAAGAATAGTTGGATGTATTTTGGTATAGTATATATAAAATATTATATTGCAATTAAAAGTGAATTATTCTAACATAACTTGCTTTGGAGTGATTTATATAAGATTTTTTGAGTGTGAAAAGCAAGATACATAAAATAGTATGTGATGTCTATTTTGGTTAAATAAGCCTTCACATAACAACAACAACAACAAAACTGTATGTGTATAGATATATTTGTATAGAATTAAATGAGAGAGAACCATGGGTGAACTCACATACACAGTTCCAAAATAGATAAGATTTAGTATGATAAATATGTAGTAATACTCTGAGTATAAGCCCTTTACTAATGTGTCCAGGTTATATTTATAGCATGCTTCAACACATAGAAAATCTACTTTGAAGATTAGAAGAACTTCACACATATGTTGAAAGAAACATTAATCTTTGAGTAATACATTAATAATTATCTCTCAATTAGAATTGTTGATTAACCAAAATCCTCTAGACCAGTTTATAAAGACTAATTTTACCTTCTGACTTATTTTAATAATGAACATTTCTCTATTCTTGAACATAGCAAGGATACTAATACAACAGAGTTGCAATTTAATGATCAAAGATCATTGTCTTTAGATATTTACATGGAGGAATTAAAATAAGATTGTATAACAAGAGTGGTCAGATAATTTACCATTCAAACCAGGACACTTTTGAGAATAAAAGTAGCTGGTCAAGGCAAGAGAGGGGAGTAAGGTGTATGGTTAACCAAATAGAATATTGGGAATATCGATATAAACTAGGTTTGTTCCAGATAAACTAAGACCATGGACCCCTGAGCTACAGCCTGCATAAGACAAGCTGCAGGGAAAAAGCTCATCTGAAAATTTGATAGAGTTGGAGTCCCAAATATCTGCAGAGAATACTTCTCCAGCAGGTACAGCTAGTGGTTTTCATCCTGCTCCAAATTCGAAAGAGATTAGATGCAGTCTATAAAGACCACCAGCTAGGAGCTGAGTGATTCAAAACTCTTGATTCCTATAATCGAGTGAAATCCACATACAAGAAGAAGAAATGCTCCAGATTATTTTCACTAAGCAAAGAGATACCAGCTTTATACCTTCTGACTTTATACATATAGAATATTACATGGAAGATACTAAGAGAACTAGGACTCTAGACTTGATTAGAAAGTAGTTGGCAGAGATCTACAAATTCAATAATTTCCTACCCAAATTCCAATGACATTTTTTACAGAAAGAGAAAAAAAATCTTAAAACTTATTTGAAACCATGAAAAACCCTGAATAGCAAAAGAAATCTTGGGCAAAAAGAACAAAGCTGGAGGCATCACAATACCTGATTTCAAAACCTACTACAAAGCTATAGTAATCAAAGAAACATACACATAGAGTAATGGGACTGAATAGAGAACCCAGAAATAAACCTATGCATTTATGGTCAATTATTATTCAACACAGATGCCAAGATCACACAGTGGGAAAAATAATTTAATAAATTATTTTTCAAAAACTAAAAATCTACACATAGAGGAATGAAATGAGACCCTCATTTCATAGAGTACCCAAAAATCAACATACACAAAAAAATTAAAGACTCAAATATAAGACCTGAAGCTACTATATATAACTACTAGAAGAGCACATAGGGGAAAAGTTCTATGACATTGGTTTGGGCAAAGATTTTTTATATGACTGTGAAAGCATGGATAACAAACACATAAATATAAAAATAGGATTGAATCCAACTAAACAGCTTCTGCATAGCAAAGGAAACAATAGCTAGCGTGAAGAGACAACCTAGAGAATAAGAGAATATATTTGCAAACCATACAACTGACAAGGAGTTAGTATCCAAAATACATAAGGAACTTAACCCAGTGGCAAAGGAAACAAATAATCCGGTCAAAAAATGGGCAAAAGACTTGAACAGACATTTCTCAAAAGAAGACATATAAGTAGCCAACAGGTATATGAAAAGGTGTTCAATATTATTAGTTATGAAGGAAATACAAATGAAAGCCACAATGAGATATTACATCACACGTGTTAGGATTGCTACTATCAAATACTGGAGGTGAGGGAACCCTTATACATTGTTGTGAGAATGTAAATTTATGCAACCATAAGGAAAACCGTATGGAGGGTTCTCAAAAAGTTAAAATAGAACTACTATATGATCCAGCAATCACACTTGTGTGTATGTATCCTAAAGAAATGAAATCATTCTATTGTGAAGACACGTGCATGTGTATGTTCATTGCAGCACGAATCACAATAACAAAGACATGGAATCAACCTAAATGCTCATCAGTGATAGACTGGATAAAGAAAATGTGATACATATACACCATGGAATACAATGCAGTCATAAAAAAGAATGAGGTCATGTCCCTGGAGCTGGAGGCCATTATTCTTAGCAAACTAATGCAGAAACAAACAAAAAATACCACATGTTCTCACTTATAAGTGGGAGCTAAATCATGAGAACACATAGACACATAGAGGGGAACAACACACACTGGGGTTTTTAGGAGGGTGGAGAGTAGGAGGAGAAAGAGGATCAGGAAAAATAATAAATAAGCACTAAGCTTAATACCTGGGTAATGAAATAATCTGAACAACAAACCACCATGACACAATTTGCATGCACATAAAACATGCACATGTACTTCTGAACTTAAAATAAAAGTTAAAAAATTGCAATCAGTGTGTCCGAGAGACAACGGCACTGCAATGTTCATTATAGCTTATTCACAACAGCCAAGATATTCTAAGAACCTAAGTATTTATCAGTAGTTGAATGGACAGAGAAAATGTGGCATATATGTAAGGAAATACTCTTCAACCTTAAAAAAGATGGAAATCCTGTCATTTGTGACAACATGGTTGTTACATAAAATAAGCCAGGAACAGAGAGACAAATACCACATGATCTCATGTACATATAGATTCTAAACGAGTCAAACTCATAGAAACAGAGAGTAGAGTAGTGGTTATCAGTGGCCAGAGGGTGGAGGGACTCGGGAGATGCTGGTCAAAGCATACAAAATTAAGTTAGACAGGAAGAATAAGATCCATAGATCTACTGTCCATAATTATGACTATAATTAATAAAAATATATGTATATTATATACTTGAAAATTGCTAAGTAAATTTTAAATGTTCTTACTACTAAAACATAAGTATGTGTGATTATACATATGTCAATTGGCTTTATTCAGCCATTCTACAATGTATACATATATTCAACGATTACATTGCACACCATAAATATATACAATTTTTATTTGTCAATAATTTTTTTAAAATAAAAAGAAGTGAAAAAAGAAAGTGGTTGACAGGGAGTGCACTTTTAGCAGTGATTCTGTAAGCAAAGCCACTTTGGGATCATAATTGCAGAAAGCAGCTAAGGGAGACTAGCAGGTAGAAGCAATAGATTTAAGTCTGCCAGAGTTTCAGAGTACAAGAATTTGGTAGCCTGGAATGGGAACCACAGTAGGAGAATGGAAACTAAAAGTAACCTAGAAAAAAAAATCTGGTGCAAGAACAGGTCAGCTGCTAGTTAAGAGACTTCAGTGGTAAATGCAGGGCATGAATAGGAAAAAATGGAAATTGATGCTAAGCTACAAAGTCTGTGAATTAGAGCTCTCCTCTTGATTCCAAGATCATATTGTCTAAAGGTAGAGATACAGAGAGATATATGGACTTAAATGTTAAGGGCAGCAGAATAGAAAGCAAAGAAATTCATGACACTGGTCTATTGATCTATGTTTCCTGGCTATCTGAAAGATCAATTTACTAGCACCCTTTCCTCTTAGAAATTTGCAATTCATCAAGTAATGTATCATTCTCCAATTTTGATTTAGACTTGAAATAATAAAATGTGAAAACGAATTCTTGAAAGTGTGTGCCCTATCTGTCTACTTCTGCTCAGCTTACTGGAAAAAGAAGAGGCAAGAAGGCAAACGAACGTGAATCCATGGCGTCCTGGGACTGGCTTCTTTGTGAAAGACAATCAGAGAGCAGAACTGGGTGCCATCATTTCCTCTGAAAGCTTTTATATAAAGATCTTATGATTGTTTTCCTTCTTCCAAGTGTGTTACTGAATTCTTTATAGATGGATACTTATTCAAAATCAGATTTAGCTATGCGTGATGGACTTAAGCTGACACTGCTTTCATCTCATCTACCTGGAAGCCATAGTTTGGAAGCTCTGGTTTGCATAGGAGAAAAAAACCCTTATTGCCAGCTAAAGAAAAAGAGTAAGTCTACCTTTCTATTAAGACTAGGCCTTTAAAATATGATCATGAAGGGAGATAGCAAAATCCATTCTTTTAACAATATGGTTCTCTATTGCAGTCATACCATATAGTGTTTAGGAGAAAGAGACTTGCCATTGAAGAAAGGCATGCTAATAGTTAAAACTGGGAACATTATTTGAAATCATATGAATTCCACTTCATATTCCTAGTATTGTTTTAAATTCTGCTATTCTCTTCCTATAAAGAAACAGACAAAATGTACAGGTTATGTGCTTTTTTTGGGGGGGCAGCTTTTACATGTTTTTCATTTTATGGAATTAACATTTGTTACTATAAAAATTTAGCACTAGAGATAAACAAGAAAATAAAAATTCACCTGAAGTTTTATCCTAGCAATTTTTATAAATACAATTTGGAGGTATGACATCTCAATACCCTTTCTGTGCATATATAAGTTAACATTATATGATATGGTTTGGCTGTGTCACCACCCAAATCTCACCTTGAATTTTAATAATCCCCATGTGTCAAGGTCGAGGCCAGGTGGAGATAACTGAATCATAAGGGTAGATTCCCCCATACTGTTCTTGTGATGGTAGAGGGTAAGTCTCACGAGATCTGATGGTTTTATAAATGGAAGTTCCCCTGCACAAGCCCTCTTGCCTGCCGCCATGTAAGACGTGCCGTTGCTCTTCCTTCACCTTCCACCATGATTGTGAGGCCTCCCCAGCCATGTGGACCTGTGAGTCCATTAAACTTCTTTCCTTTGTAAATTACCCAGTTTCTGGTATGTTTTTATTAGCAGCATGATAACAGAATAATAAAATTATAAAACTAGGATTATTGAATATTAGCTATTAAAAAGAAAAAGATATATTGTGCTTTTTAGCAACTTATCTTCAATGTTTTCTTTATCCATCTATTGTCCTGGGAAAGTTGGTTACATATGATGAACTATAGACAGATATATATCCTTGCTTATCTCTGAAATTCTACTAAGTTAAGAGTGAAGGGATTTTTTAAAAGCAGCAGTCAGAAATCTATAAGAACTAAAATAGCTGAGAAAGAGACAAATATAGCAGACTTTCAGAAGATGAAAGCAAGTGGATGAGTTGTAACTGATTTAGCAAAACCAAGAAAGCTGAATCCTAGGTGGCCGTGGGGAATCCCAAATAGCCACAGGGATTGACAGTGCCACGTACTTCTGAGTAGAAGTGAGGGTGGAACGAAAGGCAGAGGCTCACATCAAAGTCTGTTATACCCTCTTGATCTTCATCCTCCATTACCTAACTACTTAACTGTCTCTTTCTTACTTGAAGTTGATGCTTAGAGTAGGATAAATTATAGGGTCTCTACACTAGGGGGCTGGAGGAATAGCTGCAGTTGGGGAGCGAGCTAAAGTGAAAATGGAGAACTAAGTGTAGGTTTATAAAATGAATGTTGAAATTCCAAATTCCTGACTTTCTCTTCCTACTAGCACCCAAGCACTCAGCCTTAAATCCTCCAGATAACAACCGAGATTACCTTGCCATCGGAGGATATCCTGTAAACATGAACGTAAAAAAAAAAAAAGACATAAAAAAAGAGGTAACTTAAAAGAAACAGATTCTTCAGGAAGAGAACCTCTTTTCTCAACTTTTATTTTGAAAAGTGTCAATCTTAAAGAAAAGATGAATGAATAGTGCAGAGAACATTTTACCTACCACATTTCTGTGGTCTCTCTTTCTGAAGTGCTGAATCATGAAACATCACTGCTATAAAATTCAGCATTTATCTCCTAATAAGGGATTTTTCTATATAATGTCATTTTCATATCTAATACAATTAATAATTCTATAATATCATTTCCCTTACATACTTAATTTTCCCACAAGTGATTTTTATTAATGCTTCATTTTTATTATATAATACAATTAGATTTTATGAATTGCATTTTGTTTCTCTGTCTCTTTAGACCCTTTAACATAAAGCAGTCCTTCTGCGTTTTGTTTTCATGACATTTGTATTTTAAGGAGCCCAGTCAAGTTGTCTTGTAGATATAACATCCTACATTCTGGATTTGACCGACTGTTTTATCGTGATGTCATTTAACTTATTTCCATATTTCTCAACATAGATCTACTCAATAGATGATGCTATTTTTATTCTTATTATATCACATTAAAAGGACACATATGTTTCGATTGGCCCACCCTTAAGAATAATTAATGATGCTCAATTTGGTCACTTGGTTAAGGTTTTATGCATGAGATCTAAGAGGGGAAACATTAAGAAAGGAAGCTATTATTAGCAACATCAAAGAGATAAGAAAAGACCTTGTAACTGTGAAATAAAGAGAGAATATTTTTATAAACATTAAGGATTCTTGAAAAAGATTAGATAATTACTCTTGAATGAAAGGCATAATAGTAGATAATAACTCTTGAATGTAAATGCATCATAGCAGTAGAAAGTGTGAAAAACAAAGTTAAGGTGATCACCCAGATAGCAGAAGGAGAAAACAACTGTGTAGGAAAACAAGAGAGAAAATATAAGAAAGTTAAATAAAGAGTCCATAAGATGTAACGCATTACTAAACAGGCTTCCAAACTCAGTAGAAAAAAAAATGGAGGAGATACAATTATTAACAAAATAATTCGAGAAAATTCCCCTGGGTTGAAAAATGTATTTCTAGATGAAAAGGACCTGGAATAATACACATTGATTTTCCTCTATATTTGCTCCATTAACCTAACCTCTCTTACATCATGTGATTTTATTTATTCTGCCAACATAACATATGTTAATGCTTAGCATGGCACATACCACTTCATTCTTCTTGTTCAGATTTTTCTTGGTTCTTTTTATTTATTTACACCTAATCATAATATTTAGTATCATTTTGCAATAGGTACTCTCCCCCAAAGCCTATGTATATTTTGATTAGGATTGCATGTATGTATATATAAATCCGAGTCTAAATTTTATCTTTAGAAAATTGAGTTTTCTCATTCAGAGATATTTATTTTATTACATGCAAATAAGTCATCTTTTGTATTTTGTACTATTTTGAGTATTGATGTATAAATGAATTCTCAAATTTTTGCCAAGTTAATTTACAGGCATCTTATAAAATTTTTTTGCTATGACAAGTGGTATGTTTTCCATTACGTTTTCTGTATCGGTACCTTACCTCACACACAGATTTGTGATAAAAACAGAGGAGATCCACAAGGGCAAAGCTGCAAACAACCCTGTTGTTTGGTTGCTCCTTGAGCAAACTAGCGTTAAAGTTGACCTGCCCAGGTAGAGTGCAGATCTGGTCTAGATTCGTTTTGAGGTCCTAAGTGGCTCCATCCTGCTGTGTTTCTGGAGGAGTTTCCAGGCAGAGATGATTTAGTAGCCTGGTTGTGATAATGTCAAATATTTCACAATTGACTTAGAGTTCAGATTGCAAAAGTAGCCACTGAGATAAGATGAGCTTCCCACAGAAGGACAATTGAAAGGTGCTCTAAGCTTTTCTACTAAGTAACTTTCATTTTGCAGACTATTCTCTAGGTGGCCTGGCACCGACCTAGGTCTCTTACCTTTGCCTGCTTATAGTTCTCAAGAATAATTGTAGAATGTGCTGGGAATGCAACAACCTGAAATGGGATTGGGAGAGGGGGTTGGCTGAAACAGCCTAGGCCCTGTTCCAGTTCCTTCTGGAAACAAGATGTCCTTTGAGGCTTCAGTCCAACATGTCATGTGACTTCGAGATATAAAACCCAGAATGGGCTGCTTTTGTGGGTCCCTCAGTAGGTTCAAGGGAGGCATGGGTAGTTGTGACTCCATCCATCCTGAGCAGTTTTTCTGAGCCTTAGGGGATTAGCTGGCAGTTAATCCTAGGCTTCAGTTGTTCCTTGCTGCATATCTGTAAGTAACATGCCCGCTTCACGTAACTTGTTGTAGGCATGGGTGTTCGGTCTCACCAGATTCAGACAAATTGATAACTAGTGCACAGTGAACCTGCTTCACACACTTCGCTTAGTGTGGAAAATTATAGCTCTACAAACTCACATACTCTGTTTTTTATCCTTCTGTGCAACCCTTTGAAGCAAAGTGGTATAGTGTGTCCAAAGGAAATTACTACTTTGGGGAATATGTAAAATCATTGAACTTTATTCTTTAATATTTATTAAAATGATTAAATTTAATGTCAGTAGGCTTTATTAAAAAACAAAAAAATTGAAAAAGCTCTTAGAGGTAAATAATACCAAGTAACAATTTCTCACTAGTCCCAAACTGTAAATACTCTTAATTTTCTTTTTCCTTGAAAATTTCAAAAAAGGGAATATTGAGCTTTTTTTCTTGCTTTTTTTACTTAAATTTGGGAACTGAAAGCCCCTAAATATTGGTTTTATCAATTTCTCTCTTTGTTTAAACATCTCTGTGGCTAATGTACACAGAAGGCCACCAGGATTCTGAAGTCCTAGATGTTCCAATACAAAAATCTTCAGTGTACAAAAGCCTTGAGTTTTATTGCATCAAGATTCTGTATAAATAATTTCCACTTTCTGGAAGATAGTCCTGGCAGGAAATCTATTTTGTGTGAATATCTAAATCATAATCTTCTTTCTAATCTCTTGTCTGAAATAGATCTATTTAAGCTTTCTATTTCTACCTGGATCAATTTGGTAAATGACATTTTCTTAGGAAAGTGTTATTTCCTTTCAGTTTTCATAACTGTTGCAACAGAGTTGCATATAGTATTCTTATTAGCAATTAAACATACAACTTCGGTATATAAGGCTATGTATCTTTTCTTATTACTAAGAGCCAATATTTTGGGGCCTTCTATTTTTGGTTAGACTTGTTAGAATCTAAACGGAGAAGGGCTCCCTTGCCAGAGGAGAAATACTAGACATCTCGGAGGATCAGACCACTAGGTGTTAGAGAAAAATGAGGCAGTCTACACACTTTTTAGGGTGTACAAGAATTCTCTACACTGCCGAATTGTTATTCATGTGGCACAGCCCAAAAAGATGTTCACAGACATGTCCTCCTCCCATATTCCTGTATGTGGGAAAGGAGGCAGTCAGAAGCAGGAATGAAACCTGCCAAATACTGAATGAAAACAAATAATGATGCAATGAGGAATCCACTGTATAGAAAGGTCAATATGAATAAGGTTGAACTAGAAAGACTAAATAGGTCTATAACTTTAAGCATGTGTCCAAAGGCCATACGCATTGATATCTGATATGCTGAACCCCACGCAGCCCCAGATGCTCCTGTGCCCCATCCCTGTGATTCCCTTATAGACAAGTACCAGGAGGAAGAAAAGCTAATCCCAAGGCGCCTTCAGGCCAGGCAGGAAACTTTCTAAACCAGTGCCACTATCCCGACAATGCAGCACATCTAAATGATGAGGAAAGAGGAGAGGGAAAAGAAAAAGAAAGAGAGAGAGGGAGAGTGCAAAATTTAATTAAAGACTAGGTATAGGAATGGAGAGCCACATGAAATACAGAAGAAATTTTAAAAGTGTAAAAAATACTATATGCAAGCTTCTTGGCAAATAGGCTGTAAATTAAAGGAAATGAATAATCTGTTAGCTGTATCTATATATCTTATATATATATATCTATATATCTTATATATATCTATGTATCTTATATATATCTATAAATATCTTATATATATATATATCTATATATAGATAGATAGATATTTCTAAATCTGACTCAAAATGAAGCAAGAGGCTGGGTATGGTGGCTCATACCTGTAATCTCAGCATTTTGAGAGGCCAAGGCTGGTGAATCACCTGAGCTCAGGAGTTCAAGACCAGCCTGGCCAACATGGTGAAACACTGTCTCTACTAAAAATACAAAAATTAGCTGGGTGTGGTTGTGTGGCCTGTAATCCCAGCTACTGGGGAGGTTGAGGCAGGAGAATCACTTCAACCCAGGAAGCAGAGGTTGTAGTGAGCTGAGAGATTTGCACCACTGCACTCCAGCCTGGGTGACAGAGCAAGACTATGTCTAAAAAAAAAAAAAAAAAAACAGAAGCAGCAAGAAAACAAAAAGATATTAATACCATAGAAGGGTTATGAGACATAGATATCTCACGAGGAAGCATCACAAATAAAGGGCTCCACAACTAAGCTATTGGTAATCAGATAATTCTAATAAAATAGACAATAGGAAAAGATGACAGTCTTTATTAATTTATGTTATGAGGGCATCACATTTCTAATTAAAACTTAATAAAGATGGTATAAAGTGTTTTTCAGAAAAATCTTATGTACAAATACATATGCATAAAATCTACTTATGATATTAGCAGAAAGAATTCAGCACAAATAAAAATTATAATAAGCCACAAACAACAAAGAGTACCATCTTGAAAAATGATAGTGAATTTCAAAAATTCAAAAAAAAATACATGTGAAAAAATAAATGATTATATCAGTAGAAGTTAAGGAATTTTATAGACTTAGCATAAAATAAAATTTTTCGTAAAAATGAACTTCTCAGGTGGGTTGATCATTGCTTTATATATTTTGAAGCTATACTGTTAGATGGATATGTTAATATTCATTTTTAATGAATACAATTATTTTCTGATTGCTCTGTGAACATATAACATCTCCTTTGTCACACAAGATATTTGCTGAATTAAATCTTTATTTTGTCAGAGATCAATATTGCGACTTCAGATTGTTAGAGTAGGTCTTATTTCTTACTTCATTCAATTGATTTTATTTCCTTATTCTTATTCTCCACTGGATAGGTAAGATTTTCTTCCACCACTTTCATATAACACAATCTTTATATCTGCTATGGATTGAATTTATCCCCCCCAAAATTTATATGTAAAGCTTTAACCCTGTATTTGGATAATATGGTCTTTAGGACCATAATTGGACTCTCTGACTGTATTTGGAGATAGGGTCTTCAGGGGATAATTAAGGTTAAATGAAGTCATAAGGGAGGGTCCCTAATTGATAGGATTGGTGACTTATAAGGAGAGGAAGATCTCTCTCTCTCTTTCTGTCTCCGTCTCTCTCCTCACTCCTGCCCCCTGCACCCCCCCCACCGAGCCCCCCACCACACACACACACACACACACACAAACACACACACACACACACACACACCCCCCACACACACTGGGGAAAGGCCATGTGAGACACAGCAAGAAGGCAGCTATCTGCAAACCAGAAAGAGAGCCCTCACCAGGGCCTGGCCATGCTGGCACCCTCATCTCAGACCTCCAGCCCCCAGAAGTGTGAGAAAATAAATTTCTGTTGCTCAACCCACCCACTCTGTGGTATTTTGTTATATTGACTTAAGGTGACTAATACAATGTCTTTCTCCCACTCCTCCCACTTCCTACACTCTCCCACTTCCTACACTCTCCCACTTCCTATACTTCACTGAGGAAAAAGTGTTGGATTTCAGCTGAAATAAAATGGACAAAAGGACAGGTTCAGGAAGTATTTCCTATGAAACTCTTACTTTCTGGCACTGTTGCCATTACTGAGCCCCCTACCAGGTTGGTTACTTTCTACTGTAGTGATCCTGAAATGGTGTCTGGCATTTTTCTTCTTTTGTATGGCCTCAAACTGATATGTCTTCCTTGACATCAATATTACTAGGCCAGGCTGACTCTGGAGTAGAATTGTGTCTGTGGCAAGCTAGAAGTCAGCACATTGTGGAGATTCTCTTTGCCCTCAGCTGGGAACCAGCTTGAGAAATGATCTGAGAAAGGCTTGAGGACAGAGGACTCATGCAGTCAACTAAGGTTCAATGAGGTAATGCCTCATTCTGTCCCAAGACCTATGGGTTTCAGTGAACTCCTCAGTTCAGTCTGGGTCCCTCAGTGAATGCCAGACAATACATGTGGGCCTCATTTTACAAACTTAAAAGGAGAGGAGGACAAATCCATGGATTGTTATGCTTACTCCCATCTGAATCAGGAAGCATTAGGTAAAAGAAGCACGTGAATGTGAAGGGGTGGAAAATGTATTTTGTTCAAAGGCCTTTCCACTTAACACAATGGCCTTACCTAATCATTTTTGAATGTTTATTAAATGGTAGTATTTGTTCTCAAAAACACTAATTAGAGAGTTAAACTCCACACATGCAAAATGGCCTATGAGTCATTGATTGGTATTTCTACAGAAAACTTCAGTTTTTATCTGTTTACAAATCAACTAAAGCATGAGGTTACAACTACTTTTGACTTTAGCAAGTTTTTTGGGTCAAAAATATTTTTTCAGGTAGTGAGTATTGGGCTGCCATCATACAACTTTAGCTGTCTATGACAAGGGGCAATTATATGCAAACAAGTGAGAAGAGAACACAAAAGATTGCAAAGCTTTTTGTTTGTTTCTTCTCCTGTTTGTTTTCTTGATGAAAATTAAGAAATTATAAATCATCATTGTGATTTTTTACAAATATGCTATTTGTGGCAGATCTGAACAAGAAATGAAAAAAAAATTAGAAGTGTTCTGTTTACTTTCAAGGTTAAGAGCAACATCATTCCACTGTGTAGTTTGTGTGTTCCTAATAAAGACAGAATTCTTGAGAGATAAAGTGTTGCTGGTGGCTCATAGCTTATAAATGTTACAGATTTTGATGTCTGAGTCATTAAAACAAAGTTTACTTTACTCATTTTTTTAAATTCAGTATTTGCTTCATACTAGATAAGATTATCCAGTAGAAATTCAGCAAATGGTCGCAAATGACTCCTCAATTTCTCTTTATTAGACATCAGATGATAAGTACTGTGTACATACCCTGGGGCCACCTTTACACCATCTAAACCCCAGCAAAGAAGGATGGAAAGAGTCAAAAGAGGAAGAGAGAGTGGCAATGGTACCAAGACTAGCTTTCATTCTTTTCCTTCTTGCCAGGGATTACAACATCACAAGCCTGGGGCAGGATCTTAATTGGAAGTATGAAGCAAAGGATTATAGAAAGTATGTGACATTTGTGCCTTGTACATTTTTATAAACACCTTCGGAGCCCCTTAGGGAAATGAGACTGGGAGGTTTTTCTTTATTTTTCTAGAATCTTTGGTTCTGGAGGGCTAAGAAAGATCAAGGCAAAGATCCTGGAGTCAGAGTTCAAGCTGCTTACCACTGGTTCTAGACTCAAGGCAATAGGGCATATTGACCCTTCCAATCATCATCCCTATTTCCCAGAACAGGTGAACTGAAGAATATTGGAGAGTGTGGCCTATCTTATAAGTTCCTCTAAGTTTCTCTCAGGAAATCAAGACTGGAATACAAGGTATTCACACCCTAACAGACCTGCTAAGTACTCAGGAATAGATGAGATGTGCAAGGCCCAGGACTCTGGACTCTTACCAGTAAGAATAAGCTTCTTCTCCTTCTAAAATGACTACATGCAAAGAGATGATAGGGTAGGGTCCTCATAACAACTGATGGTGATAGTTGAATTACTGAAAGGGCATTTCTAATTGCACATTTCTGAGAAAGTGGGCAGGAGTAGAGAATTATTGTTCAGTCAATTATCCATAGCACCCTAGGCCATGCTGGCAAATACAGGAATTGCATTTATTATACAATTAATTAGAAACATCACTTTTTGCCTTTTTAAATGATTATAGATTCAGAAAAGAATAGAGGTGAACTGCCTTCCCCTTCACTCACCAAGGATGGATGGGGAAAAATGAAGTTACTTTGAAGGGACACCATATATTCAGTGAAATAAAAAAATAATAATAATCCCCATCACATATGGAATGTTGACCTTTCTTGGATAAAATTTGCTTCAATTAGACAATGAAATGAATTTTTTGTATGAATAAGCTGATACCCGACATTATTTAGTATTTGTCTGTGTGAACTCGAGCCCCAAGCTAAAGTAACAATCAACTCTCCGACTGACCTTCACTAAATAACACCTTCTTCTAAGCAATAAAATAAACTGATTATTTATTTTAAATATTTGTTAAGTTTAAATTCCCTTATATTTCATGATCAATACTTTTTAAAAATTAGGAAGCTCTAGCTCCAATGCCAATGTTGTGATTTTATGGTGTTCTGTTTATATACGTTAAGCAGTCTGAACATTACATTCAGAATACATTTTAGTTGTATTTCAACAGAGTCTTGGACTTACCTTAAAACAAAGGTAGTTTGGGGCTCAAATTAAAAGTTATTACTTTTTACACTTATTTTCTTAAAAGGCAACAAACATAAACTTAATTATATGATACTGTTAGAGCCAAAGCTTTGGATCTAGTAGTATTTTAAAACAAACTAAAAGATCAAAAAGAAGCTCATAAGAACTATGTAACTGAAGAGTTAAAAAACATTCTACCTAAATGTCTCAGCAATTTCTGAGTTTCTTCAAGCTAGTTTTCCTCAAAGAGTAAATGTGTTTCAAAGTTGTGAGGTTCTGGAGGAAATGACCATTCACTCTAATGGAAATTTACCATCTTCCTGAGAGTTTGGAATTCTTCTCTAGAGAGAGAGAGAGAGAGAGAGAGGGAAAAAAAGGCATCTTATTCAGCTAGAAGGAAGGTGATAGCATCCTGGAATGATTAGAATATCAAAAATCAATGCCTAGATTCAAACCAAGGACCTTGGACTCAAGCCAAGACAAGGAAGGACTACTAAACAAATAAATAAATAAATAAATAAATAAATAAATAAATAAATAAATAAATAAATGGAAAGGATAAGAGCAAAGAAGACACTTACAGGTCAATGTAGGGCACCTCATGTGTACATTGCAGTTACCAGAGGAGACTTCTCTTCCTGAAGGGGAGTGTACTGCTCCCTGGTTCTGCTGGAGAGAGAGTGCTGGTCAAAGAACAGGTTCTGTTCCGGTGGAAGAAAATCAAATAGACAAAGAAACTAGCATAGAACACCTAATATAAAAGGAAATTATATCCCCCATCTGATGGTACAGCCAAGTCTGTTTCTCTCATGTCTACCAGTGGGCATCAGGCAATTCTGCTATCTTTGCCAACAAACATTTCTTTACATCCTGAATCTAAAAGCAAGTGTTTTGAGCCTCTTTCTTGCACCTTTATTTATAATCTCCATGAACAGTCTCACTTAAATAAATTGCACCCACATGTGAATCCTTTAGATAATCATATCATAAGACTGGCTTTCATCTGTCCAATTATGCCTTGTTATTTCTATTACCTGAAACTTCGGGCACAATACCTGAAGATCCACTTGTGAAAAGATCCATTTGTAAAAAGCCAAACCCTACACAAAGCTTCACATCTAGTAGTGTTTTAAACAAACATAAAAGATCAAAAACAAGCTCATGATATACCAACTATATAATTGAAGAGTTAGGAAAAAAACAATTCTACCTAAGTGTCTGACTTGTTGAGAGCCTCACCCTACACAAAACAGACCAGATGAAACCAAGAAGTGCCCTTCAAGGTGTTGCTAAATATAGTTACACTCTATAAGACTGTGCATTCCTGGTTCAAAATACAATTTTCTTTGCTGACTTGTGTATGCTTCTCTTTGACTTAGTCTTCTCTCAGCCAAGTATTTTGTATGATGTGACATCTTTTTACTTCCCAAAGAATCAGCTTTAAAAGTGAAGTATTTATACAAAGTAGATGAGAACAAGTTCGTAAGTTTATACTGTCAAACCTGTTTTTACCCTAACACCCCATCCCACTCCTGGTTTTATGCTTGATAAGTCTACTTGATAATTTACAATTAATAAAATTACTCATTGCCACTCTTATCAAAGCATGTGTCTTCCTGTAAAAAGACTTCAAAGAGAAGTAAAAGCAGGAATAATAAGATTCTAGATGCCTACATTAATTGAATTAGGAAAACTCTCTTCTATATGAATGCTCACAATAAGCATCTATTTAATCCTATACATATTTGAGATGTACATATATATGGAGAGAGTGAGGGGCCATCATGGTGGAAGAGGTTGGACAGCACTGGGGAAGTTTTCATTATTTACAAATTTTCATTTGTAATACATTTTCATTAATACGTTTATTAATTTCTTATTGCCATTGTTGTTATTACTGCTCACCTGACTTTAATTTTTCAATTTTGTCTCACCAAAAGAGCATGCAGCTGAATGGGCTTTCAACATTAACTGCCCTCAAGGTATCTCAACCTGTGAAACTGGCCCTGTTCCTCTAGGAGTCCAAGAAGAGAGATACAAGTGGGACGCTAATAATACTCCAAGAAAGACTGAGGGGCTTCTACAGCAAAAAATATATTTGTCTGGATTCTCAGAATGTAGCAAAGGAGATTGAAGGCAGTAGAACAGCCCTGCATCTAACAAGAACCCTAAGATGTAGAGTGGAAACGGTTGGTCTTAAGACACTTCCTCAGATTACCCCACAACCAATATGATGTTGAGAGTGCAATCAAGAGTCTGTATATATTCCTGGGACCCACACAAAACCATGAAATCAGAATCACTGGAAATATATGTTTCTTAACAAAGTACAATGAGAGAATCTTATGATCCATCCAAACTGAAAAAGGAAACCAGGCAGATTTGGTTGACTCTTGTTTTCCTGTTTCTATTCCCCTGAAATTATCAAGGGAACTAACAGATGAAGATCAAGAGGTATTCCCTACAACCTCAACAGAAACTCTTATTATTAAAGAATACCACTCTACATGTGTGCATGCGCACACACACACATACACACCCCACTAAGAATTAGAAGAACCTCCATTACCCCCATCAATTGCCTTCACTCTACATGTAGACAACATGTGAGAAGCAAGAGAGAGAACCATGAGATCACAGTCCTTAGGACAGGTCCAGTGCTTGTGCTAGGACATTAATTCTCTCCCTTTCAAATAAGGAAATGGAGGGGTCTTTTCCCTTCCCCAAACCAAAGAAAAGAGATTTCGAAAATATCACTTGTCAAGACTACAAGTGCAAGACTACAAGACTCAATTGCCAATTGCTAAGAGGGCCTGGGACATTCTGCCAGTGTTGAGATCTATGAGGAAGAAATGGTGCTATAGGTTCAGCCAGACAGAGACCTCCCACAGGACGTGAGAGAACTGTGCAGTGTTCCATGCAAGATTCAGCATGTTGACACTTGCTTCCTAAGACCACGAAGTGGCACTCAGTGTCAGGGAGAGGGATGGGAACTATGAGAAACCATGCAAGTGGCATCACTTCTCCACTCTTGCCAATCACAACCCTCAACACTAGAGGAGTTATACATTGATACAGGAAGATAATCTGGGTCCCAAGACAGAGCAAACCTCCTCGAGCCCTGCCTTCCTGCCCTCTCCCCTCCCAGGGATTGAAGGAGAGTGAAAGAGCATCCTGCCCACTCCAAGTATCTCAAGCCAAGGCCTACCTGGTACTAGTGGGAGAAAGGAAGATGACATTTAAGTGGGAGTGTGAAAGGTGTTTTAAACTGAATTTACATTAATTGAAACTGGCAGGAAAAGCCACAGAAGCTGCCAGTGGGTTGTTAAGGACAGAAAAAAATTATTCGTTAAAATAAGTTTAAAAAAAAAAGAGGAAAAATATAAAGAATACTTCTTCGTATTAGTATACTTGCTCAATATCCTGGTTACGCACATAATATAGTCAGACATGACTATTTCTACCACATATGACTAAGATACCAGTTCCACAGAAATATTTAGGTCTGTAGCCCCAGATACTCAGGAGGCTGAGGCTGGAGGATCACTTGAACCCAGGAGGTTGTGGCTGCAGTGAGCTGTGATCTTGCCACTGCACTCCAGCATAGGTGACAGAGCAACACCCTGTCTTAAAAAGAAAAAGAAAAAAATATTTAGGTTACATACAAAGATGATTCAAAATAAGACTTACCTACAAGAAAGTTTGGATAATATATCTGTAGCACAAAAATCAAGAATTTTGGAGGGAGTTGGTTTACATGCAATTCTGATTTTTTATTTTGAAACAGGGTCTTTCTCTGCTGCCCAGGCTAGAGTGCAGTAGCAAGATTATGGCTCACTGCAGCCTCAACTTCCCAGGCTCTAGAAATCATCTCACTTTAGCCTCCAGAGCAACTGGGATTACAGGTGTGTGCCACCATGACAAAATATGCTTTTCTTTTCTTTGTTTTGTTTTTTGTTTTGTTTTGAGACAGGGTCTCACTCTGTGTCCCAGACTGGAGTGCAATGGCACCATCGTGGCACACTGCAACCTCTGCTTCCTAGGCTCAAGTGATTCTCCTGCCTCAGCCTCCTGAGTAGCTGAGATTACAGGCATAAGCTACCATACCTGACCAAGTTTTTCTTTTTTACATTTTTTGTAGATGGGGGTCTCACTATGTTGACCAAGCTGGTCTCAAACTTCTGGGATTAAATGATTCCCCCACCTAGACCTCCCAAAGTACTGGGACTATAGGCATGAGCCACCACATCCAAATTTGTTAAATTGATAAATTTATCAGAATTCATGAATTTTGATAAATTTATCGGAATTCGTGAATTCCGATAAATTCATTAATTCTGATATAAATTTATAAATTTTGATTAATTTTATTAGATTTAGCATATAACCTTACCATTAAGTATGTGATTAAAAAAACTATTATGGGCTAAAATCATGTTAAATGGAAAAATTTAGATGTTTAGAGAGCTTATGTAACTCTAATCCTTACAAAAAGCAAATGATGTTGATGCAGCCATTAAAAAGTAATGCAATCTTAGGCCAGGCCAACAAAAGTAGTTTGTAATCTCAACACAGGATTCATAGTCCCACTGCAGCCCAAACTAAGTGATCCCTCCCTGGGTAATCACATTTTAGGGCAATCATGAACAGGTTGATTCTATCAAGAGTAGAGTGACCAGACTACTGAAGATTCTGAAGGCAATGCCACAGTTGAGAAGATGAGGGAAACTCATGGGTTTAACTTAGGATCATAGTAGGACAATCATAAAAGCTCTTTCATTGATTTGAAGGGTTGTCATATAGTAGAAAGGAAGTGCCTGTCTTTTAAGGCTCCAAAAAGCAAGAACACAAAAAAAAGAAGTTAGCAAGGATGCCTGTAGGGTTGAACAAGCCTTCTTCCCCACAGTGGTGGTGGCAGTGGGCGTGTGCTAAGTTTCTCACGGCTGGGGTTTCCCAGCAAAGACTCGCTGACCATCTGTCAGAGATGCAGCAGAAAGACTTCCTGCACCAGGTGGGAGAATCCAGTAAATGATCCCCAGGTTTCCCGCCAGCTCTAAAAGCCTATGTTTCTAATTGGACCACATACACGTGGCCTCCCTTCACCTTTCTCTCCCACAAATCTGAAAAAATTCTTTTAGAACAATATAAAGGTGGAACTTTGTTTCTATGTTAACACAAAGAGGAAAACGAAAACAGAGCATGATTCTCAAGGTGATCCAATCTATGATGGCATTGTTCACACGGTTGTGCTCCTTCACAGATTTTATTTTCCCCTTTTTCTTTCCTTTATTCTTTGCTTGCCTTTTTTTTTTTTTATGGAGGAGGAGGAGGAGGAAAAGAAGACCGATCTGGAAATTTCAAGCTTCTGTAATTACATGCATAGAAATCACATTTTGGTACACCACAAAATAGTGTCATGACTTTCTTTGTATATAAGTATTTCCATCAAAGTTAGTGCAATAGATAGCATGTTTTGATTATTAGTGATTTTATATTTATTTGTATTCATGTGCCTCCATTGCTAAGGACATGTCTAGACACTTTCAAAGTCGAGAATCTAGAATTCCTCAGTGCAACCTGTTTGGTTAAATGAATTGCAAATCAGCTTTATAAAACATATGTTTTTTTTTCTTATTAGTATGTAGAAGTCTACAGATGCCTTAAAACATTTCATTCATGCCTAAATTGGCAGGAATTTTTTTCTTCCTTTTGGCAAATATCCTTCTCCCTGGGGTTCATGCAGAACTAATGCCAAACTTACTCAATGTGGTTAGCTTGTGTTTGTGCAACAAGCTTATCATCCACGATGAACACATGGCTTTTAGGCACAGAAATTAATCAGTGCTGGAGAGACACAGTGCTGGCATGGATTCCAGGCTGTCTGCTTGCATAAGCCTGCACTTGGGATCTATTATACAAAGCAGGATCCAGGATTACAGAGCACAGAATCCCAGTCACAGATCTTTGCCAGCCTCAAACTTTGGAGAAAATGTCTAACTGTTTTTGGGGAAAAGAGTGAGAAATATGGGTGGATAGTTAAAATTGGGTTAGTAATATGCCTTTTATAGAGGGCTCATGTGAGATTCAAATAGAATATTACATGCAAAACACTTTAATAATGTATGCCTTTCTTCATTTTAAAAAAAGGACTTGAAGTAGTTTACAGTGACACATAAATATGGCAAGATACCATAAATTTGAAATAGATAAAGAAGAAAAAAAGCACAGAGCCATTTAAGGTAGCCAAGAATGAGGCTAATGTAAGTCCTGCATCCTTGCTCTTGCTTTTTGGCAAAATCAGATTTGATCATTTTATCCGTCAGTATATGAAGATTTCAAATCAGTTCCATAGTGCCAATGTCCATATGATCAAATTGCTCAAGAGAAGGACAGGTATTCCCTAGATTATGGTAGTAGGAAGTTTATTTTGTGGGTCTTCCAAAATAGAACACTGTCTATTACAGTGAACAACATATCCTTCTCAACAACTTAGTAACATTTTCAGAGCCCAACTATGCCATATTGTGATACATTCAAAGCCATCCTGGAAGATTCAATAATCCACACAAGGTTCACAGCTCTCTACTGATTTGTCTTCATCCAGAATGGCAAGTACAAGGAATAATGAATTGGTTGCTGTTAAAGCATTTTATAAATTGCAGAGCAGTATGTAAATGCAAGGTATAATAATGTTCATTATCCTCTTGACTTTGAAAGCCAGGTGGTGAACTTGACACTTAAGGTAATCCCCAATAGGAAACCGAAAATACTAACAACAAAGAAGACGAGTATACGAAATCTCATCTTCCTTTTGTTTCTGTTTTGCTGGTTAACCTTTTCCTTTCAAATAGGTATGACAGTTCCACATTAGTATCTAAACTGGGAGATCAATCAGTGATTGCTCAATTTGTGCAAAAGTAATTGCGGATTTTGCCATCTTTTTTTTTTTTTTTTTTTTTTTTTTTTTTTTTTTTTTTTCCTTCCTTTTTTTTTTTTTTTTTTTTTTTTTTTTTTTTTTTTTTTTTTTTTTTTTTTCTGAGACAGGGTTTTGCTCTTATTGCCCAGGCTGGAGTGCAATGGCATGATCTCGGCTCACCACAACCTCCACCTCCCAGGTTCAAGCAATTCTCCTGCCTCAGCTTCCTGAGTGGCTGGGATTACAGGCATGAGCCACCATGCCTGGCTAATTTTTTATTTTTAGTAGAGATGGGGTTAATTCCATGTTGTCAGGCTGGTCTTGAACTCCTGACCTAAGGTGATCCACCCGCCTCGGCCTCCCAAAGTGCTGGGATTACAGGCATGAGCCACCACTCCCAGCCGGATTTTGCCATTACTTTTAATGGCAAAACCACAATTATTTTTGCACCAACCAAATACAAACATCCTCTAAGGTAATGACTCTCAGAACTTACTGGATTTCCTGCCTATCATAGACAGGCAGATTCTCATAGTAGGGAGAAATGATTTATTCATGCAACAAAAACACAACATGAAAAATGTAAAATATCAAATAATTTAAAACGTTATTTGCGTATTTGAATGTGGGTATATGTAATATTTTAGAAAGCACAAGTAATTCAAACCAAAGACAGATACTGCATGTAATGACATAAAAACAGACCTCTGCTATCAAAGTCTTTTGTTACAACTTCCTACTGAAAATGGTCTTTGTTACATTGAGGTTAACCCAAAATGCATCTATCTAGCTCTAGTATCTTCCCTCTCTAAAGATATTATCTATTTTGCTCTCCCATTTATGAGGGACAGAACAGAAGAGTTTTGTTTTGACACTTTTAGTTTATTAATAGTTTAGTTTTAAATTTAAAATAACCTCCTTAAAAAATAAAATGACTTTCTTGATTCCTGAAGACAGAGAAACAAGAAATGTTTCTTAATTATTGATTAAATATTCTTCAGTCTCTACTATGAACCACAATTTCTTGTCATCATAGAAAACAATAATATTAAAAATAATGAAAACAATTTTGAACAGTTTACTCAGCCAGGCACCATGCTAAGTTCTTTATATGCATCACCTCATACTATCATCATGGCAGCCCTATGAAACTACCTGGGATCATTTCCACTTCACATATAAAAAAATTAATGCCCAGAGACACTAAATAACTTTCCCAAGGCTACAAAGCTAGTTAGCTGCAAAGTTAGCCGTGCAGGTATATTGTGATTCGGGAGTCCAAGTTTTTAACTACAACAATATAGAGGTTTATTGCTTCCTGGTATAAACCCAGGAACAAATAGAGAGGTACAATGCATAAGTGGTAGGACATGAAGAAACAGAGGGATAAAAGTATTTTGAGGCAGGACAGCAATTCCAGTATTCTTAGATTATAAAAGGACTTCGTGAAGGAAATTTCAGCCAAGTCCCAAAGAATATACAAGACTTACTCTTCTGAAACAGCAGTGAGGAAAGAGGAAAGGGTATCCCAGATAGAGCAAACAGCATATTTCTACCATGCCTATAGACTAGATCTAAATTCAGCATAAATACAGTAGAGACAGTGGTAATGTGAAAAAGAGAAGCTAAACATTTCACTGTCTGTAAAGAAATGTAATGCATCATCAACATAATCATTGAAAACAAAACATAAGTCCATTAGTGAGAAAAATAAGAGGACATTTGATTATACTGAGATCTGGAGGCATAAATCATATTTAATTATTGTTCTCTTCTAGGATGTATATTGCACATTGCTGTATTCTCCAGAGAGCTTAAAGGGTTTTCAAGGACTTTCTCACCTCCACCAGCTTATCCCCCAGTTTTATTTAGTAGCCTTATCCACTGACACTTGAAATATTGTTCTAATTAAAGCGTCGGCTCTTTAGGGGTGCTGTGAAATTTCTCCTGGAAACACGCCCTCTTGTCTTTCTCATCATGAAACCAGGAAAAAGCTTGAGGGACTCATCAAGTTTTGGGTCTCTTTAAAGCCTCTAGAAATTCATACCATAATCTTTCCTATGAATTATTGTCAGATATTGGATTATAAATCACCATGCTAGACCTAAAGGTTAGCTTTTTCAGCATTTTTTATGCTTTTCAAAATTTCCATAAGAAAATAAATGCTGAAGGATCAGCAAGCTAAACAGCTTGGACACCCACTGCTGCCACATAGGAGTGTGAAATGCCTCCATCTGACTCAGAATTAGAGATGTAAAATTGTCATCCAGCTCTGGAGTTGGAACTTGGCATTAAAAGTATTTATAACGTGTGTGAGTAGAAACTGTGGGCTTGGAAAATCACTGCTGGAAAACTGGAATTCTTAAAAGAAATTCTAACAAGCTAAAAGGGTTCTGGGCAGAATATGTAAATATGGAGGAAATAGTCCATCTGCTGGGATAGCTCCCAATTACCTAAATATAGTAATAGCTATATTAGTCAAGAATAAATAATACCTTGTATGCTTATTTACACAGAAAAAGAATTCTATGTTTTATCTCGTGCTATTTTACACTGTCGAAATGCAATTCTTACTTTTCCTCTTATCGGTTGCCTCCCTTTTATATTGACATATACCACAAATTAATTTATTCATTTAAGAAATATCTGTGACTACCATGAAGCAGGCAAGCTGCTTAAAAGGGTGAGTACAATTTTGAAAATTGTGACGATCCTAGAGTGGGACAGATATTGGTATATTCAAGACACTGAAAAGAATCCCATGTCATTGTTTCTTCTTTAGTATTGGAAAGATTGTCATGAAATAAGGCCAATGAAGAGCAGAGCTAGATCTTAACAGCTGAATTTCTGTGTGGCTATCCTTACCTTTCAGGCATGTAACCCATGAGACAAAATATAACCTGTTAATTCAGATAAAAATGTTTAAAGATTTTTTAAGCTGAAAGTGAGAAGTTCTATCAAAATCCTGGTTGTTTTACATATAATTTTCCAATCAATTACATTTCAGATTTTGATTTACATTTAGAATTAACGTAATTTTGAAAATAAATGGTCAGCTTTGCAATGTATACTGACAGAGATGGCTATTCCTATCATGGTGAGTTAGATCAAATGTCACTAGGATTTTCAATTCAATATTTGATGAATAATACATAGTGGCTAATTTTTTTTTCCTTGGCAGTCAAATTTTTATTTGGCCGTCAAATTTTTATTTGGCCAAATAAGGTAATTTCAAATAAAATAGCCAATTACCACTTCTATCATTTCATAAAATGAAGGATAATTTTACAACAAGATTGGGAATGGCATTTGTATTAGTTAATTCTCATGCTGCTGTAAAGAACTGCCTGAGACTGGGTAAATTATAAAGGAAAGAGGTTTAATTGACTCGCAGTTCTGCAGGGCTGGGGAGGCCTCAGGAAACTTACAATCACGGCAGAGGGGGAAAGCAAACATGTCCTTCTTCATATGGCAGCAGGAAGGCAAAGAATGAGAGCAGAGCAAAAGGTAAAAGCCCCTTATAAACCATCAGATCTTGTGGGAACTTACTCACTCTCATGAGACTAGTCGGGGTAGCCACCCCTATGACTCAATTACTTCCCACTGGGTCCCTTTCACCACATGTGGGAATTATGGGAACTACAAGATGAGATTTTGGTGGGGACACATCCAAACCATATCAGTATTATTTCAGAATTTTTTAAGTATTGAACTTAAATTTATAAGTTTAAAATTGTAAACTTAGTTTTATAAAAAATGAATTAATTAAATATACTTATTGTTTCAATTTCCCTTGAAACCCTTGATATCTTCTTCATTGACCAACAGACCAGTATTTAGTAGTCATTAACATATATGACAACTATAAGAATTCTGGCATGGAATTGATGAGTTACATATCCTAAATTCTGACAGGTAACTCTCAGTACCAACAGGTCACATAAAATTCTAATAATGAGTCAAGGGGTCAGTTCCTGAAGTGAACCTGTCCTCACATGCTCTGAGAACTGAGAGAGGCTTGCTTCACTGGCATAGTGGTAGGGCTGTAAGGAGCCTGCAGGAGGATACAGATTGCGAAGTTAGCCTGGAAAAATACCACCTACAATGAGTATACTTTAAGAACACTGGAACCAAAACTAGGTGCTTGCTGTGAAGTGCATGGAATGTAGCAGGTGGCAGGAATCCTAACAGTTGCTGAGACTAGTGCAGGGTAGTAGTTCATAAGTGGTCTGAAGCAAAGGGGCCTAATGGGTTTATGCAAATGACTCTGCATGTCTGTGGTTTTCTCTATTTCTGAGTTTAATCGCTGCTACCACACATATCATGACTCCAACATTTTAATTAACTATTATGCTGCCTGCATTCTTGAAGGGAAGTATTCATACTAGATGAGTATATCTTCCAGGTCAAGGAAGAAGCTGACAAAAGTTAGGACTCATAACTTTTATGAGGTTACACTAAATGAGAATATATGCTGCATTTCTATAATTTCTCAGATTTCTTATACTCAAATCTCCCTGTGTCTGCATGGGAATGAAAGCTCTGAACATCAGTGTAGTCAGTATGTATTCAGTGGCTCTTTTCTCTGAAGACCAAAGAATTTCCTTTGTCAATTTTCTTTCTTTTTTCTCTTGAAATTTTATTGTTTGGATATCTTACCTTGATTCTATAAATGTCTTATTTTTGCCCTTATTTTTCTTTACTTTGTCTTTTGGTTGCATTCTGTTGAAGAGTTTTACATCTAAAATACATAAATATTCCATTACATTATAAAAATATGCCATAAGATTTTTATTTGTCTAAAATATTTAAAATAAATACTTTTGTGGGCCATTATGGTTCCCACTAGCCATATGTGGCTACTGAGCATTGAAATGTGATTAGGCCAAATTCAGACATACTATTAAGTATAAGTACAGTACACAACAATTTTGAAGACTTAATATAAAGATTTATTTCAATATTCTTTTCATTGTGTTTTTGTTTCATGGATCTAATGATTTTTGTTTTTATTGTGTCTCTCTGAATGTCTGTGGCAGTTTTGTACTGTCAACTAACCTAAGTTGGAATTATGTTACCTGGAATTTGCATCCCTCTATTGTTCTAGGCCACAGTGGGTCAGTGTACAGCATCAAGTGCAACTGTAGATCATATATGTTGCTACTCATCTGCTGTCATGATAATATTATATAATATTTATTTAAAAGCGTCAATATGGCTGAGTGCAGTGGATTACACTTGTAATTCCAGCAATTTGGGAGGTCTAGGCCAGCAGATCACTTGAAGTCAGGAGTTCGAGACCAGCCTGGGCAACATGGTGAAACCTCATCTCTACTAAAAATAAAAAAATTAGCCAGCCATGGTGGCACATGCCTGTAATCCTAGCTACTCAGGAGGCTGAGGCATTGCTTGAACTCTGGAGGAGGAGATTGCAGTGAGCCAAGATCATACCACTGCACTCCAGCCTGAGCAACAGAGTGAGAATTTGTCTCAAAATAATAATAATAGTAATGAATAAAATAAAGATAAATAAAAAGATCATTATAAAGGAGGGAGAGGGAGAAATACCCACGATGACCACAGACACTAAAAGTAGGAGGATGACAAAATAAGGACCACACCAAAAAGGATTTATGAGATGAAGGGATAAAGCCTAAGAGGAAATTGGTACCATGTGAAATAAAACATCCTGAATAGTGAAAATTGCATAATATACGTATTTGGGATTTAAAAAAAAATGACTTCTGAATTTAACCTAACTTGGGGGAAATACAGATTTCATAGTCAAATCAGGGGTTAAAAAATGTTACTTGGATTGGATTTAAAAAAAAATACTTTTCTTCATTTGGAAATTTTCTTGAATCCTACAATATTTCTGAAGCTAGCATGCTTTTCAGCTTTGTAAGATGATCATTACATGCCTTCCTTTTTCTAACCAAATTTCTTCAAATATCTTACTATGCTGCACTCATAGCATTCACCTGATAACCCAACTTTCAGCTGACAATCCTGGCCTATTTTCATTAAGTAATTAAAATTTAGTAGGAAGAAAATGGTTCTCATCTTCCAACCACTAAAGATAGAGATACAAATGTATCTTTGCCCATCTTCTGTGTATGCCAGATAAACTCTCAAGCCTTTCTGAAGAATTCATGAAGGAACAAAATTGCTTCCTTTTCACCCTCAAGATACCCTACCACAGCTGGCTTTTTTCCTAGTCACAAATTTATAACAACAAAATTCACTCTTCCAAACTTTCTCTCCCCTCTTTCCACTTTCTCTTAGTAGTCTGTTTTTGTCTTTGTTTATTGACAGCAGCTAAATCTTCTTCATAAATGTAGATAAATTATTACCATGATGTGGAGTGGAGCCAAGATGCCCGAACAGGTACAGCTCCGGTCTACAGCTCCCAGCGTGTGCGATGCAGAACACAGGTGATTTCTGCATTACCATCTGAGGTACCCAGTTCATCTCACTAGGGAGTGCCAAACAGTGGGTGCAGGATAGTCGGTGCAGCGCACCTTGCACGAGCCAAAGCAGCGCGAGGCATTGCCTCACTCGGGAAGTGCAAGGGGTCAGGGAGTTCCCTTTCCTAGTCAAGGAAAAGGGTAACAGACGGCATCTGGAAAATTGGGTCACTCCCACCCTAATACTGTGCTTTTCCAACAGGCCTGGAAAATGGCACACCAGGAGACTGTGTCCCGCACCTGGCTCAGAGGGTCCTACACCCACGGAGTCTCGCTGATTGCTAGCACAGCAGTCTGAGATCAAACTGCAAGATGGCAGCCAGGCTGGGGGAGGGGTGCCCGCCATTGCCCAGGCTTGCTTAGGTAAACAAAGCAGCCAGGAAGCTTGAACTGGGTGGAGCCCACCACAGCTCAAGGAGGCCTGCCTGCCTCTGTAGGCTCCACCTCTGAGGGCAGGGCACAGACAAACAAAAAGTCAGCAGGAACCTCTGCAGACTTAAATGTCCCTGTCTGACAACTTTGAAGAGAGTAGTGGTTCTCCCAGCACGCAGTTGGAGATCTGAGAAAGGGCAGACTGCCTCCTAAAGTGGGTCCCTGACCCCCAAGCAACCTAACTGGGAGGCACCCCCCAGTAGGGACAGACTGACACCTCACTTGGCCAGGTACTCCTCTGAGACAAAACTTCCAGAGCAATGATCAGACAGCTGAATTTGTGGTCTCACAAAAATCCACTGTTCTGCAGCCACCGCTGCTGATACCCAGCAAAACAGGGTCTGGAGTGGACCTCTAGCAAATTCCAATGGACCTGCAGCTGAGGGTCCTGCCTGGTAGAAGGAAAACTAACAAACAGAAAGGACACCCACACCAAAAACCCATCTGTACATCACCATCATCAAAGACCAAAAGTAGAAAAACCTACAAAGGTGGGGAGAAAACAGAGCAGAAAAACTGGAAACTCTAAAAAGCAGAACACCTCTCCTCCTCCAAAGAAACGCAGTTCCTCACCAGCAATGGAACAAAGCTGGATGGAGAATGACTTTGATGAGTTGAGAGAAGAAGGCTTCAGATGATCAAACTACTCCGAGCTACAGGAGGAAATTCAAAACAATGGCAAAGAAGTTAAAAACTTTGAAAAAAAAAATAGATGAATGTATAACTAAGATAACAAATACAGAGAAGGGCTTAAAGGAGCTGAAGGAGCTGAAAGCCAAGTTTTGAGAACTACGTGAAGACTGCAGAAGCCTTGGTAGCCGATGCGATCAACTGGAAGAAAGGGTATCAGCGATGGAAGATGAAATGAATGAAATGAAATGAGAAGGGAAGTTTAGAGAAAAAAGAATAAAAAGAAATGAACAAAGCCTCCAAGAAATATGGGACTATGTGAAAAGACCAAACCTACGTCTGATTGGTGTACCTGAAAGTGATGGGGAGAATAGAACCAAGTTGGAAAACACTCTGCAAGATATTATCCAGGAGAACTTACCCAATCTAGCAAGGAAGGCCAACATTCAGATTCAGGAAATACAGAGAACGCCACAAAGATACTCCTCGAGAAGAGCAACTCCAAGACACATAATTGTCAGATTCACCAAAGTTGAAATGAAGGAAAAAATGTTAAGGGTGGCCAGAGAGAAAGGTTGGGTTACCCACAAAGGGAAGCCCATCGGACTAACAGCTGATCTCTCGGCAGAAACTCTACAAGCCAGAAGAGAGTGGGAGCTGATATTCAACATTCTTAAAGAAAAGAATTTTCAACCCAGAATTTCATATCCAGCCTAACTAAGCTTCATAAGTGAAGGAGAAATACTTTACAGACAAGCAAATGCTGAGTGATTTTGTCACCATCAGGCCTGCCCTAAAAGAGCTCCTGAAGGAAGCACTAAACATGCAAAGGAACAACTGGTACCAGCCACTGCAAAAACATGCCAAATTGTAAAGACCATCGAGGCTAGGAAGAAACTGCATCAACTAATGAGCAAAATAACCAGCTAACATCATAATGACAGGATCAAATTCACACATAACAATATTAACTTTAAATGTAAATGGGCTAAATGCTCCAATTAAAAGACACAGACTGGCAAATTGGATAAGGAGTCAAGACCCATCAGTGTGCTGTATTCAGGAAACCCATCTCATGTGCAGAGACACACATAGACTCAAAATAAAGGGATGGAGGAAGATCTACCAAGCAAATGGAAAACGAAAAAAAGGCAGGGGTTGCAATCCTAGTCTCTGATAAAATAGACTTTAAACCAACAAAGATCAAAAGAGACAAAGAAGGCCATTACATAATGGTAAAGGGATCAATTCAACAAGAAGAGCTAACTATCCTAAATATATATGCACCCAACACAGGAGCATCCAGATTCATAAAGCAAGTCCTGAGTGACCTACAAAGAGACTTAAACTCCCACACAATAATAATGGGAGATTTTAACACCCCACTGTCAACATTAGACACATCAACAAAACAGAAAGTTAACAAGGATACCCAGAAATTGAACTCAGCTCTGCACCAAGCAGACCTAATAGACATCTACAGAACTCTCCACCCCAAATCAACAGAATATACATTTTTTTCAGCACCACACCACACCTATTCCAAAATTGACCACATGGTTGGAAGTAAGGCTCTCCTCAGCAAATGTAAAAGAACAGAAATTATAACAAACTGTCTCTCAGACCACAGTGCAATCAAACTAGAACTCAGGATTAAGAAACTCACTCAAAACTGCTCAACTACATGGAAACTGAACAACCTGCTCCTGAATGACTACTGGGTACATAACGAAATGAAGGCAGAAATAAAGATGTTCTTTGAAACCAACGAGGACAAAGACACAACATACCAGAATCTCTGGGACACATTCAAAGCAGTGTGTAGGGGAAATTTATAGCACTAAATGCCCACAAGAGAAAGCTGGAAAGATCCAAAATTGACACTCCAACATCACAATTAAAAGAACTAGAAAAGCAAGAGCAAAGACATTCAAAAGCTAGCAGAAGGTAAGAAATATCTAAAATCAGAGCAGAACTGAAGGAAATAGAGACACAAAAAACCCTTCAAAAAATTAATGAATCCAGGAGCTGGTTTTTTGAAAAGATCAACAAAATTGATAGACCGCTAGCAAGACTAATAAAGAAGAAAAGAGAGAAGAATCAAATAGATGCAATAAAAAATGATAAAGGGGATATCACCACCGATCCCACAGAAATACAATCTACCATCTGAGAATACTACAAACACCACTACGCAAATAAACTAGAAAATCTAGAAGAAATGGATAAATTCCTCAACAAATACACCCTCCCAAGACTAAATCAGGAAGAAGTTGAATCTCTGAATAGACCAATCACAGGCTCTGAAATTGTGGCAATAATCAATAGCTTACCAACCAAAAAGAGTCCAGGACCTGATGGATTCACAGCTGAATTCTACCAGAGGTATAAGGAGGAACTGGTACCATTCCTTCTGAAACTATTCCAATCGATAGAAAAAGAGGGAATCCTCCCTAACACATTTTATGAGGCCAGCGTCATCCTGATACCAAAGCCTGGCAAAGACATAACCAAAAAAGAGAATTTCAGACCAATATCCTTGATGAACATTGATGTACAAATCCTCAATAAAATACTGGCAAACCGAATCCAGCAGCACATCAAAAAGCTTATCCACCATCATCAAGTGGGCTTCATCCGTGGGATGCAAGTCTGGTTCAACATATGCAAATCAATAAATGTAATCCAGCATATAAACAGAACCAAAGACAAAAACCACATGATTATCTCAATAGATGCAGAAAAGGCCTTTGACAAAATTCAACAACCCTTCATGCTAAAACCTCTCAATAAATTAGGTATTGATGGGACATATCTCAAAATAATAAGAGCTATCTATGACAAACCCACAGCCAATATCATACTGAATGGGCAAAATCTGGAAGCATTCCCTTTGAAAACTGGCACAAGACACAGATGCCCTCTCTCACCACTCCTATTCAACATAGTGCTGGAAGTTCTGGCCAGGGCAATCAGGCAGGAGAAGGAAATAAAGGGTATTCGATTAGGAAAAGAGGAAGTCAAATTGTTCCTGTTTGCAGATGATATGACTGTATATCTAGAAAACCCCCTTGTCTCAGCCCAAAATCTCCTTAAGCTGATAAGCAACTTCAGCAAAGTCTCAGGATACAAAATCAATGTACAAAAATCACAAGCATTCTTGTACACCAATCACAGACAAACAGAGAGCCAAATCATGAGTGAACTCCCATTCACAATTGCTTCAAAGAGAATAAAATACCTAGGAATCCAACTTACAAGGGATGTGAAGGACCTCTTCAAGGAGAACTACAAATCACTGCTCAATGAAATAAAAGAGGATACAAACAAATGGAAGAACATTCCATGCTCGCGGGTTGGAAGAATCAGTATCGTGAAAATGGCCATACTGCCCAAGGTAATTTATAGATTCAATGCCATCCCCATCAAGCTACCAATGACTTTCCTCACAGAATTGGAAAAAATTACTTTAAAGTTCATATGGAACCAAAAAAGAGCCCGCATCACCAAGTCAATCCTAAGCCAAAAGAACAAAGCTGGAGGCATCACGCTACCTGACTTCAAACTATACTACAAGGCTACAGTAACCAAAACAGCATGGTACTGGTACCACAACAGAGACATAGATCAATGGAATAGAACAGAGTCCTCAGAAATAATGCCACATATCTACAACTATCTGATCTTTGACAAACCTGACCAAAACAAGCAATGGGAAAAGGATTCCCTATTTAATAAATGGTGCTGGGAAAACTGGCTAGCCATATGTAGAAAGCTGAAACTGGATCCCTTCTTTATACCTTATACAAAAATTAATTCAAGATGGATTAAAGACTTACATGTTAGACCTAAAACCATAAAAACCCTAGAAGAAAACCTAGGCAATACCATTCAGGACATAGGCATGGGCAAGGACTTCATGTCTAAAACATCAAAAGCAATGGCAACAAAAGCCAAAATTGACAAATGGGATCTAATTAAACTAAAGAGCTTCTGCACAGCAAAAGAAACTACCATCAGAGTGAACAAGCAACCTACAAAATGGGAGAAAATTTTCGCAACCTACTCATCTGACAAAAGGCTAACATCCAGAATCTACAATGAACTCAAACAAATTTACAAGAAAAAAACAAAGAACCCCATCAAAAATTGGGCAAAGGACATGAACAGACACTTCTCAAAAGAAGACATTTATGCAGCCAAAAAACACATGAAAAGATGCTCATCATCACTGGCCATCAGAGAAATGCAAATTAAAACCACGAGATACCATCTCACCCCAGTTAGAATGGCCATCATTAAAAAGTCAGGAAACAACAGGTGCTGGAGAGGATGTGGAGAAATAGAAACACGTTTACACTGTTGGTGGGATTGTAAACTAGTTCAACCATTGTGGAAGTCAGTGTGGCGATTCCTCAGGGATCTAGAACTAGAAATACCATTTGACCCAGCCATCCCATTACTGGGTATATACCCAAAGGACTATAAATCGTGCTGCTATAAAGACACATGCACACATATGTTTATTGCGGCACTATTCACAACAGCAAAGAGTTGGAACCAACCCAAATGTCCAACAACGATAGACTGGATTAAGAAAATGTGGCACATATACACCATGGAATACTATGCAGCCATAAAAAATGATGAGTTCGTGTCCTTTGTAGGGACATGGATGAAACTGGAAACCATCATTCTCAGTAAACTATCGCAAGGACAAAAAACCAAACACCGCATGTTCTCACCCATAGGTGGGAATTGAACAATGAGAACACATGGACACAGGAAGGGGAACATCACACTCCAGGGACTGTTGTGGGGTCGGGGGAGGGGGGGAGGGACAGCATTAGGAGATATACCTAATGCTAAATGATGAGTTAATGGGTGCAGCACACCAACGTGGCACATGGATACATATGTAACAAACCTGCACATTGTGCACATGTAGCCTAAAACTTAAAGTATAATAATAATATTAAAAAAAAAAGAAGGGAAAGTTTCCATGTTCCCACCTTAAAATTGGAAGGACAACCTGCAGAAATGCATGAATCAAGGCAACTTACATACATAAACTATACCACAAAGCCCTACACATATCACAATTTTATTTTTAAATTTTAAATAAATATAGGAAGAGACCCTTTGTCACCAAGCAACACTGGAAAGGACTCATATTTTAGTGGCCATACATGCTTTTCAGGAATGAGGAGTGTTGCCTCATCTGTTGACTCTTACAAGGAGAGAAGAACTGAAAATTAACTTTATAGAGCTATACACGGAATGGATTCTGAATTTACTGCACATGTGAATAAATTAATGATGATTCAACTTTGGAACACCTATTTTCTTGTTTATAAATTATTTCCGATTTTTGTTCCAAATAACAACAGCAACAAAAAAAAAGTCATGGTTACCTATCTCATTTGGCATGACTGAGAAGTAAGTAGAAAAGATTCTGTTGGGACCATGGAATGATCACGTTTAGTTCTGTAGTTGGATTAAAGGCCATCTATCTATCTAAACAAACAAAAAAAAAAATTATTACCATGGTGTAACTAACTCAGTATTTCTGAATTACCTTTTGATAATTCATTTCTATAGTTGTCACTAAATCATTATTGGACTGAGTTCTACAATTGTAGCCAATAAAATTGTGTGCTCTAAAGTCTAAATTGTACACTTTGAGAGAATTTATCTTGGTTCCTCTGATAAGTCTCATTTGTAGTAGGAATTCAATACTTCAACTCTAACATGCTAGATACTTTTAGTTAACGTTTGTTTCTGGTTATAATGCTGATTTGTACATAGCTAATTTTTGTTCTTACATATGGCAAAAGTGAAGTAATCTGTCCTTTGTCCTTTGATTTTTTAGTTTGACCATCTAGAGATTTCTAGCAGACAACAGGGATTTGGTCTCTGTCAGGTGACAAACATTAGGAATTTGGGTTTGTAAAAATGTAGTCTCTGTGTTAGCTTGATGTTTCTGATACTTTTGAAATTTGGGAGTGAGAAGTCATTAGTATTTTGTCCTTCCATTCATAAATAGACTCTGTGTTTATTTTTCTGTTTGCACCAATGTGGATTCCTCTCATTTCAAAGATCAGAGCCCCCTTTTTTCCCTTCTCAAACTTAAGCTTTTTTTAAAAAAAAAAAAAGTTTTTTCATTATGGCCATAATAGTTTTTAATATGTACAAAAATAAAATTTCAAAATCAAAGATGATATTCTTTTTCAATGACTCTTTTTAGGAACATTTTATTATGGTTATAAATCAAAAGTGTTATATCCAAGTGGAGCCTTAGAGTAGAAATGAAAAATAATTCCTAGAATGAAAAGAAATTACCTAACTTTGATTGGAACACAGAAGTCTAAAAAACAGAATAATTCTATATTAAAGTTTCTTGAGACATTTTATTAAAGCTGTATGAAGAAAACAGAAATTTATATCATCAAATTAAATTTTTTTTTAATTAGGGATTTTAATAGACATAATTTTTTGAAAATCAACAGCTTTATTGAGGTATAATAGACATATAATAAGCTACACATATTTAAGGTGTATAATTTGATGTTTTGGTATAGGTATATATCCATGAAACTGCCACTACATTTAAGATATTGAATATATCCGTCATCTGCACAAGTTTCCTTGTACCACTTTGTAATTACACTATCCCTCCAAAGCAGATAACCTAAGATCTGCTTTCTGTCATTGTACATTAAGTGGCATTTTCTAAACTTTATATAAATAAAAACCTACAGTATGTATTGATCTTTGTATAGCTTCTTGCACTTTACATAATCACCTTACGTTTTTATTATGTTATAATGTATATCAATAATTCATTTTTATTTCTGAGTAGCATTGCACCGTATGGACTAGGACAGTCTGTTTATCTATTCACATGTTGATGGGCATTTGCATTATTTCTGGTATTGGCTGATACAAGTAACGCCACTAGGAACATTCATGTGCAAATCTTTTTCTCTTGATAAATACCTAGGAAGGGAAACATTGGATCATATGGTAGGTGTATGTTTAACTTTTTTAGAAACTGACAAATCATTTTGCAAAATGGTTGTATCATTTTATATTCCCACAAGAAGTCTGTGGGAGTTCCAAGTTCACTACTTCCTTGCCAACACTGCGTATGGTCAGTTTTTAATTTCAGACATTTTTAGTTATAAGATGCCCACTTAGTTTTAAAAAATGTACCTTCCAGTTTCTTGCTGAGACTTTCTCTTTTTTCTTCATCTGTCTCAAATATGTTCATAATTGCTTGTTGAAATATTATTGTGACAGTGCTTTAAAATCCCCATTAGACAAATCTAACATCTGTCATTTCAGTGTTGGTACCTGTTGACTATCTTTTCTCATTAGAGGTTGTCCCGATTCTTGGAATAACAAACAACTTCAATTAATACCATCATTTTGGGTAGGATGTTATAAGACTCTGGTTTTATTAAATGTTGTTTTAGGATGGCTCCCGTAACATTGCTTCCGTGGTTGAAGGAAGGGGTCACAACCTCATTACTTCCAGGTAGGAATGGAAGTCCAGTTCTCTCCTCAGTAACAAGAAGCCTCTCCTCTCTGGGTGCCAATGGAGGCTGGCATATAAGAGGGAGGCTCCTTGTTACTGCTGGGTGGGTGTAGGAGTTCAGGCTCCACTCTAGACTTCCACTGACACCAATCTGCTTAGGAAAGTATACCTTATTACTCTTCCCACCTGGCCTCCTCCTAAACTATGGGCATGTCCTTATTACTGCTGAGAAGTACTGAAAGTCTTGATGCTCTACTAGGCCTCCTCTGATAACCCTCCTACAGGGAAGGGGAAAAACTCCTCATTACTCCCAGATGGGGTAAGAGTCCAGCCTCCTCGTATGGTCTCTGCTGACCCCTCTTGGGGAATGTGGCTTGTTGCTGCTGAGTGGGGCATAAGTATTTACTATCCACTAGGTCTCCTCTGACACAGACTGATAAGGAGAATGAAGTGCCTTTTACTGCTGGGTGCAGGTGGAAGTTCAGGCTCCCCACCGCATGGTCTTTACAAACACAGCAGAGAGGCAGAGAAACAGCATTCTTCACTACCGGTCAGAGTTACTGGAGGTAAAAAGAAAACCTAAGAAATTCCACAGGTTCCAACGTCTTTATCTGGGTTGCCTATTTATCTCCAACTTTCAGAGTCATTATGCTTGTTTTATACAAGTGTGTCTATGGTTTTAGCTATACATAATGCAAGGAATAGGGAAAATTATGCCTACTCCATCTTCCTGAAAGTAGAAGTCTATTTTTGAGTCTTGAGGAGTTTTTCTATATCTTGAATAAAAGTCCATTATCAATTGTATGATTGCAAATATTTTCTTCCAGTTTGTGAATGTACTTCTTATTCTCTTAACAGTGTCCTTTGAAGGGTAGCAGTGTTTATATTGTATGAAGTTCGCTAAATTTGTTCTTTTACATGGTGGGCTTTGGAAGTTATGTCTAACAAAGTGTTTTCTAATTAAAATAAAGTTTTTTTTCCTGTTCTTTTTTTATACGTTTTATTGTTTTAGATTTTACATGTAGGTCCATGATCCAATTTGAGTTGATTTTTGTATATAATAAGTGGTATAAATAGGAGTTAATTTTTTATGAGTATCCAATTATTCTAGCAACATTTGTTGAAAAGAATATTCTTTTTTACTGAGTTATCTTGACATCTTTGTGCTTCCATATATTTCTTGGCTCTCTATTTTGTTCCATTTTTCGGTTTGCACCAATAACACATGGTCTTGTTGACTAAAGCTTAAGTCTTTAAATCACGTAATGTTAGTCCTCCAATTGGTTCTAATTTTTCAGTTTTTAAAACTATTCTACGTCTTTTACATTTCCATGTAATTTTAGAATGTTTGTTAATGTCTACCAAAGAAAAAAAAGTCTGCTAATTTGTTGGTTGGTATTGTACTGAGTCTATAGATCAATGTGGAGATAATTTATGTTAATAATAATTGAATCTTCTGACTCATGAACACAGTATATCTCTCCATTTTGTAAGATCTTCTCTCAAATATCTCAGCAGTGTGTTGTAGTGTTCTGTATACAGGTCTTTAATATCTTTTGCTTGATTAGCTCTTATGTCATATATTTGCTGTTATTTTGAAAGTTATTTTATATTCAATTTCTAATTTTTTTGACATTATGTATAAATGCTATTGATTTTATTGTATGAAATTTATATCCTGTATCCTTGCTAAACTTGCTTATTAGTTGTGGTAGATTTCTTTTGTATATTCCAAGAGACTTCTCTATAAACAATCATGTAAAAAGAGCCACAATGGCCAAGTAGGCACAGCCAAGAAGAGCATCTCCCACTGAGAGACAAGAGCATCAAGAAGACTGACACTCCAAGCAGATCTTCAGAAGGAAGAGTGGACAGAGGGAGGGATAACGGGGGAGGAAGCTGAGAACCCTGCACGAGGACTCATTCCTGGAATCCAGCAGCTCCTGAGGAAGTGATGAGTTAAATAGGCAAGGAGTGATCAAGTCTCACTATGGACCTCCAGAATCCTAGCTGCAGGAGACACAGTAACCCCAATGGATGTATGAGCTGACAAGAAGAGCTGCCTAGAGAGGTGGAAGGAACAGGACTCCAGCCTGTATGGAGCACAGAGACTTTGGTGCAGGAACAGTTGCAGCGGGGCACAGCCAGGGACACCCATCCCACAAGGCTTGCCACGTTTCTCCAAGTGGTTTTAGCTTTTGTTGACTGTCAGACCTGGACAGAGCCAAGCTGTCTTGCCTGTATTCTAGGGCCAGTCTGATTTGAGCTCCCCCATCTGCTAGCCTCTCCCAGAGTCCCTGCGTGACCACACTTGCTTGCAGCACACCTTCTGATGCCCAATTGGAGCATTTCCTTGCAGCCACCGCCATAGCTCCTTTGCCAGTATACCCCACCTAACTGTTGGAGAGCTTCAAAAGATGGGTCCCCACTGATGCACACCCACCCACAGCCTCCCCCCACCACTTTGCTGGTGCCCACTTGCCAACAGCCTCCCCATACCGCTTTGCTTGTGTGCATACACCTCACTGCCCTGCAATCACCAGTACACATGTATGACACTGCCATGCCACCACCCCACTGCCACCAGCACATGCACATGTGTGGATGTCACCACCCCACCCTCATTGGTGTGTGTGCACCCCACTGCCCTGCCACCACCAGCATGAGTGCAGACCCACCATGTTGCCACCCTGCCACCAAGCATGCATGTAAAGGCAGGCCCCATTGCCACTGCCCTGATCAAAGTGCTTTTGCTGGCACTCACCACTGGAGTGTTATTGCCAGGAGACCAGGAACACCTCTACCTCTTTAGCACATCTTAAAATGCCAGAGAACAAAGCCATGGGTATTGTTCTAGCCGTCCAGCGTTACAACATGCAGCTCAGGAGTGCTAAGCTGAGTCTTGGCCCCATGAAATTATTCATTAATAAAGCCAGGTGACAGAACCCAAATTATACCACAGTCAAACCCTCAAGTGATCAAATAATATAAAAGCAAAAAGCCCCATCCAAAGGACAGCAATGTCAAACATTAAAGGAACATTAGCCCACGAAGATGAGAAAGAAGTAGTGCAAGAACTCTGGCAACTCAAAAAACCAGAGTGTCTCCTTACCTCCAAATGACCACACAAGCTCACCTGCAATGGTTGTTAACCAGATTTAAACGACTGAAATGACAGACAAAGAATTCAGAATCTGAATAGCAATGAAGATCATTGAGATTTGGCAGAAAGTTGAAACCCAATCTAAGGAAGCTAAGGAATCCAGTTAAACAACACAAGAGCTGAAAGGCAAAATAGCCGCTTAAAGAAAAAAAAAAACCTATCTAATAGAGCTGAAAAACTCACTAAATAAGAATTTCATAATACAATTGGAAGTACTAACAGCAGAATAGACCAAACTGAGGTAAGAACCTCAGAGTTCAAAACAAACAAACAAAAAAAAACAAAAACAAACAAACAAAAAAAACAGTACCTGCTAGGATTACTGTAGAAATTAGATGCAATAGTTCACATAAATCATTATGCCTGGCACTTAGTAGTTGGTCAGTGTGTTGGTCATTATTACTATCATGGCTGTACTACTATTACCAATTCATGTGCTCCAATTTCATCTCCATCAAGTAAGCTATTGATTATAATTTGGCTTCCCTACAAGAAAAGAACCTGCTGATCTGTTAAAAGGAGGTTCAATGTACTTTTAGATGTTTCTCATTAAAAATTCACAAATTGAAAAAAGAAAAGACTAGTTCTTTGAATCAACTCAGACAAAAATAAAGAAAAAAAATGACCAAAACCTCCAAGAAATATGGGATTATGTAAAGAGATCAAACCTATGACTCCTTGGTGTCTGTGAAAGAGAAGAAGAGAGAATAAGTGACACAGAAAACCGATTTGAAGATACTGTCCATGAAAACTATCCCAACATCAATAGAGAGGTCATCATTCAAATTCAGGAAATTCAGAGAACCCCTATGAGATACTATACAAGATGACCATCCCCAAGACAACATATTTATCAGATTCTCCAAGGTCAATGTGAAAGAAAAAAATATTATAAGTGGCTAAAGAGAGGGGACAGGTCACTTACAAAGGGACTCCATCAGGCTAACAGCAGACCTTTCAGCAGGAACCCTACAAGTCAGAAGATATTGGCAGTGTATATTCAGCATTCTTAAAGAAAGAAAAAAAAATTCCAACCAAGAATATCATATCCAGCCAAACTATGCTTCATAAGTGAAGGAGAAATAAAATTCTTTTCAGACAAGCAGATGCTAAAGGAATTTGTTACCACAAGACCTGCCTTACAGAGGTTCTTAAGGGAGTGTTAAACATGGAAATGAAAGACCATTAGCAGCCACCACAAAAATACACTTAAACACATAGGCCATTGACACTATAAAGCAATTACACAATCAAGTCTTCATAACAACCAGCTAACAACACAATAACAAGATAAAATCTACACATATCAGTATTAACCTTGAACATAAATGAGCTAAGTGCCTCCACTTAAAAGGCACAGAGTGACAACTTGGTAAAGAAGCAAGAGCCAACTCTCTGCTGTCTTGAAGAGACCCATCTCACAGGCAGTGACACTCATAGGTTCAAAGTAAAGGAAAGGAGAAATATCTACCGAGAAAATGGAAAATAAAAAAGAGTAGGGTTTGCTCATCTAATTTCAGTCAAAACAGACTTTAAACTGACAACAAACAAGCAAAAGGAGGGCATGACAAAGAGTTCAATTAAACAAGAAGACATAACTATCATAAATATATATACACTCAACAATGGAGCACCCAGTTTCATAAAACAAGTTTTTAAAGACCTACAAAGAGACTTAGATAACCACACAATAATAATGAACTTCATCACACCTTAACTGTATTAGGCGGGTCATTAAGGCAGAAAGTCAACAACAATATTAGAGAACTAAACTTGAAACTTGGCCAAATGAACCTAACACATATCTACAGAACACTCTACCCAACAAAGACAGAATATACATTCTTCTCATCTGCACATAGAACGTACTCTAAAATTGACCATATGCTTGGCCGTAAAACAATTCTTAACAAATTAAAAACAAATATCCAAATCAGACCAACCACACTCTAGGATCATAGTGCAAGGAAAATAGAAATCAGTACTAAGAAGATCTCTCAAAATCATACAGTTATGTGGAAATTAAACAAGCTGCCTCTGAATGAATTTTGGGTAAACAATGAAATTAAGGCAGAAATCAAGAAATTTATGGAAACTAATGAAAACGAAGATAAAACATACAAGAATCTCAGAGACACAGCTACAGCAGTGTTGAGATTTTACAGCACTAAACACACACATCAAAAAGTTACAAAGATCTCAAATTCCCAACCTAATACTACATCTATGAAAACTGGAAAAACAAGAGCAAACCAACCACAAAGCTAGCAGAAGAAAGGGATAACCAAAATCAGAGTTTAACTGAAAGAAATAGAGATGCAAAAAGCAGTACAAAATATCAATTAGACAAAAATTGATTCATTTAAAGAATAAATAAGATTGATAGACTGCTACCTAGACTAATAAAGAAAAAAAGAGAGAAGATCCAAATAAATACAATCATAAATGACAAAGGGAACATTATCACTGACCTCACAGAAATAAAATAAACCTCTGAGATTATTACGAAAACCTCTACGCACAAAAACTAGAAAACCTAGAAAAATGAGTAAATTCCTGGAAACACACCACCTCCCAAAATTGAACTAGGAAGAAATGGAAACCCTAAACAGACCAATGGCAAGTTCCAAAATTGAATCAATAATAAAAAGGCCATTAGCTAGAAAAACTCCAGCACCAGATGGATTCACAGCTGTATAAATAAGTGCTGGTACCACTCCTACTCAAACTATTCCAAAAAAATGAGGAGGAAGGATTCCTCCCTAACTCACTCTATGAGGCCAGCATCACCCTGATATCAAAACCTGGCAAAGACACAGCAATGACAACAAAAAATATTCAGGCCAACATCCTTGATGAACACAGATGCAGAAATCCTTGACAAAATACTAGCAAAACAATCTAGCAGCACATCAAAAAGCTAATCCACCATGATCAAGTAGGCTTTATTCCTGGGATGCAAGGTTGGTTCACCATATGCAAATCAATAAATTCAATTTATCACATAAACAGAACTAAAAACAAAAACTCCATGATTATCTAAATAAATGGTGAAAAGGCTTTTGATAAAATTTAACTTCCTATCAGATTAAAAACCCTCAACAAACTAGGCCTTGAAGGAACATGCCTCAAACTTGTAGGAGCCATCTATGACAAAACCACAGCCAATATTATACTGAGTGAGCTAAATCTGGAAGCATTCCCTTTGATAACCAGAATAAGACAAGAATGCCCACTCTCACCACTCTTACTCAACATTGTACTGGAAGTTGTAGCCAGAGCAATCAGTCAAGAGAAAGAAAGGAAATGCATCCAAATTTTAAAAAGAGGAAATAAAACTCTCTCTCTTTACTGATGATATGATTTTATATTTAGAAAACCCCATAGTCTCTTCCCAAAGGCTCCTACATCTGATAAACAACTTCAGCAATGTTTCAGGATACAAAATGAATGTACAAAATCCGCAGCATTTCTGTACACCAATAGCATCCAAACTGAGAGCCAAATCAAGAATGCAATTATATTCACAATAGCCACACACACAAAAATAAAATACCTAGGAATACAGTTAACCAGGCTTGTGAAAGATCTTTATAATGAGAGAGAAACAAAACAAACAAATGTAAAAACAAATCCATGATAGGAAGAACCAATGTTGTTAAAATGGCCACAATGTCCAAAGCAATTTAAAAATACAATGCTAGTTCTATCTAACTACCAATGGTATTCTTCACAGAATTAGAAAAAAAATTCTAAAATTTATATGAAACCAAAAAGTAGCCTGAATAGTCAAAGCAATCCTAAGTGAAAAAGAACAAAGCTGGAAGCATCACATTACCTGACTTCAAACTATACTACAAGGCTCCAGTAAAAAAAAAAAACGCATTGAACTGGGACAAAAACAGGTTAGAGAACCCAGAAATAATGCTACACACTTAATGATCTTTTTATCTTCAACAAAATCGAGAAAAAATGTAATGGGGAAAGGACTCTCTATATAATAAATGGTGCTGGGATAACTGGCTAGCCATATGTAGAAGATCAAAACTGGACTCCTCCCTTGCACCATATACACAATTAACTCAAGATGGATTAAATAATCAGATATAACGAGAGGCTGAGGCAGGAAAATGGCGTGAACCCGGGAGGCGGAGCTTGCAGTGAGCCGAGATCGTGCACAGAGGAGTCCATCTCAAAAAAAAAAAAAAAAAAAAAAAAAAGGAATCAGTATAAAACCTAAAATAGGCCGGCCGGTGGTAACTTGTAAAAAAAAAAAAAAAAAAAAACCTAAAACTATACAAACCTTAGAAGAAAACTTATCAGTAATCATTCTGGACATAGGCTATGGCAAAGATTTTGTGATAGAGTCAAAAAGCAATTGCAACAAAAAAACTCACAAATGGAAACTAATTAAACCCATGGGCTTCTGCACAGCAAAAGAAACTATTAACAGTAAACAGAACCTATAGAATGGGAAAAAATATTTGCAAACTATGCATCTGACAAAGGTCTAATATCCAGATATAAGGATCTTAAACAAATCAACAAGCAAAAAATAATAACCCCATTAAAATATGGGCAAAGATGGCTGGGCGCGGTGGCTCACGCCTGTAATCCCAGCACTTTGGGAGGCCGAGGTGGGCGGATCATGAGGTCAGGAGATCGAGACCATCCTGGCTAACACGGTGAAACCCCGTCTCTACTAAAGATACAAAAAATTAGCTGGGCGCGGTGGCAGGCGCCTGTAGTCCCAGCTACGCGGGAGGCTGAGGCAGGAGAATGGCGTGAACCCTGGGGGGTGGAGCCTGCAGTGAGCCGAGATCGCGCCACTGCACTCCAGCCTGGGTGAAAGAGCGAGACTCCGTCTCAACAAACAAACAAACAAAAAAAAATATGGGCAAAGAACATGAATGGACACTTCCCAAAAGAAGACATACACAAAACAAACAAGCATATGAAAAATGCTCAACAACACTAATCACTAGAGAAGTGCAAATCAAAACCAAAATAAGATATCATCTCACACCATTCACAATGGCTATTATTAAAATGTCAAAAAATAACAGACGCTGGTGGTGTTGCATAGAAAAGGGAATACATATACACTACTGGTCAGAATGTAAATTAGTTCAGCCACTGTGGAAAGTTTTAGTGTAGAGATAGCTCAAAGAATTAAAATAAGACTATCATTTGACCCAGCAATACGGTATACTGGGTATATGCCCAAAGGAATACAAGTCATTTTATCATAAAGTCACATGCACTCCTATATTTATTACAGCACTATTCACAACAGCAAAGACATGGAATCAATCTAAATATTCAATAACAGTGGAGAGGATAAAAACACTGTGGTGCATACACAACATGCATTACTACACAGCAATAAAAAAGAATAAAATAATGTCCTTTGCAGAAGCATGGGCGGAACTGGAGTCTATTATCCTAAGTGAATTAACACAGGAACAGAAAATCTAATACTACACATTGTCACTTATTAATGAGAGCTAAACATTGAGTACACAGACACAAAAAAGGGAACAAAAACCACTAGGACCTACTTGAGGGTAGATGATAGGAGAACGGTGAGGAATGAAAAACTACCTATCAGGTATTATGTTAATCACCTGGGTAATGAAATAATCTGTACTTGCAACCCCTGTGACTTGCAATTTATTCCTGTAACAAACTGCACATGTACCGCTGAATCTAAAATAAAAATTGGAAAGAAAAAAATTATGTCAGCTGGGAATAGAGGTATTTTTTACTTTTTGTTTTTCAATATTGATATGGTTTGGCTGTTTCCCCACCCAAATCTCATCTTGAGTTGTAGCTCCCATAATCCCCACTCTTTACAGAAATGTAATGTGTAAAGTGAAATGAAGAAAAGGAATTTAGTCCACCCATATTTATTGTAAATAACTGGTATATTAGGATTTCTTTCTATCACCTCGCTTTCTGTGTGTGCGTTTGATTTTTTGTTTTGTTTTCTGTTTCTGTTTCTTTCTTGCCTTCAGTATTGATCTTCTATTAGCACATTCACAGTTTTCTTGACTAATATTTTCTTGTCTTCAGTTAGTACATGATTCCAGGAATAAAGTTATTTTTCTCACTAGAAATATTCATAGGTAGTAATTTCATAGATACTACTTTATCGTACTTTCTTCTGACTTCCACTGCTCTTAGCTATTAAACTGATTGCTATTCTTTAAAAAGTTATCTACTTATGACTGTTTTTGAGAGTGGTTATCAATGATTTTCATTTTACCGTACTTTATAGGTTAAGAATTATTTTTTAATTTATGTGGCCTGAGATTTACTTTGTATCTTAAATATGTAGTTTAGCGTCTTTCATAAGTTCCAGAAAATGTTTGATCTTCAAATGTTGCCTCAGCACATTATTTGTCTTCTTTTCCTGAACTCTGATTAAAAAACATATTAGACCTCACTCTATCTCTAATGTCACCTTATTATTTTCAATTCTTATTTTCCATCTTGTTTTCTCTCTGGGCTCCATTATAGATCATGTCTTTATACCTATCTTCCATTCTACTACTTCTTTCTTTAGTTGTATCTATTATGTTATTAAAACTTATGTTTTGTTTTTTTGCTTGTTTGTTTCACTTTTAATGATTATGCTTTATTTTTAGTTCTAGGAATTTTGTTCTTAACCAGTATTTTCTTTTTTTTTTTTGAATCGGAGTCTCGCTCTGTCGCCCTGGCTGGAGTGCAATGGTGTGATCTCAGCTCACTCCGGCCTCTGCCTTCCGAGTTCAAGCAATTCTTTTGAAACCCTTTACATTTAAGTACTTTAAGCATATGTATGTGATATTTTATGTCTGAATATTCCAATTTGCAAGCCTGACTTCTCAGTCTATTGTTTCTGCTGGCTTCTGCTTATGCTATGATTTCCTTAAGTGTTTTTTTTGTTTGTTTGTTATATGAACACATTTTTCAGAATTTATTTTGAGGAATACTTTGAAGTTCAGGTAACTTCATTCAGAGAAAATTTTTATCTAAACTAAACTCTTGACTTCAAGAACCACAATTTTTCCAACACCACAGATAGTGGGAATTCTAGATGAAAATCTGCATGGTTATGAGTTTTCAGGGATAAAATATTTTCTACTCCACTAACTGACAAGAATTTTTGCATTCATTTTCACTACAGTTTGTGCAGTCTCTTGGTAGCAAGTATTAAGAGTATTGATCGGCCAGACGCAGTGGCTCATGCCTGTAATCCCAGCACTTTGGGAGGCCGAGGCGGGCGGATCACAAGGTCAGGAGATCGAGACCATCCTGGCTAACACGGTGAAATCCCATCTCTACTAAAAATACAACAAAATTAGCCGGGTGTGGTGGCGGGCGCCTGTAGTCCCAGCTACTGGGGAGGCTGAGGCAGGAGAATGGCGTGAACCTGGGAGGTGGAGCTTGCAGTGAGCCGAGATCACACCACTGCACTCCAGCCTGGGTGACAGAGAGAGACTCCGTCTAAAAAAAAAAGAGTATTGATCAATTATTTAAATTATTGAATTGGTTTAATCAAAAACAGATCCCATGAATTGTCCATCTTTTCAAAGACTTTTAGTTTATTGGCAGAAATATGTTCATAAGTTTGCATTTTACTTTTCGTATTTTTGTAATTTCTCAAATTATGACCCCTTTTCAAAATCAATATGGTTACTTTCTGTCTTCTCTCATAAATACTGTCATTTAGAATGCTTTAATCCAGATCATCCTACCAATATTATGTATATTCTTGTGTGGTATTGTTTCACACTTTCTAGTAGTAATTGTTATTCTTGTATGATGGCATACCTCAAATTCAAAGTAATCTCTTCTAAATATTCCAGTTTATTCTTTACAGCTTCTGCAATCCATGAATTTTTGAAAATGTTTTTAGGAATATCTTTTCAGCTTGTTTCATCCCTTTGTACAATAAAGCTCTAAATTTTATAATTACTATTTTCTTCTATATTTCTTAACTCCAACCATTCATAAATGTGCTATTACAAAATCTATGACAATATGAAATATTTAAGGAGGTTCTAAAGTTAAGCAAATTATAACCCAAATTACATGATTACCTGTGCTGCACCCATTAAGGTTTTAATGCCCATATCGTGTTTGGTAGAAGACAAAACAAATAAATAGAAAAGCTGCCTGTGAAGGTGGGAGAAGGAAACTTTCCTACACTGCCTGGCAAATCGTTGCCAATGGAGAGTCTGCATGTTTGTATGAGAAAAAGAAAGAGAGATTAATTAATGATTTTCTAGGACAAACATTGAAAAGATTTTAGGTAGAATGGAAATGAAAGAAACTATAACAGTGTTGGTGGATAAACATATGTCACCTTTCACTTGAAGATAATATTGCTGATATTCAGTCTTTGAAACACATGCATTTACACTGCACTTCCTAACTCAAGGGAGGGGAATACCAGTTTGTACTCCAGAGACAATCTCCCCTTCAATTGTGTTTATTTTTCTAGATTAGACTCACACCACTAATCCTAAATTAAGTATTTGACTTAATTAAAATGGATTTAAGTTTAGGCAATACACAAATAGAGTCAACTCACAGTGTCATCTCACTTTTTTTCCAAAAAGAAGGGGAAAGTAAATTATTTCACATCACTTTGTCTTCATATATCTATCTTTTCATTCCTTTCCAAACTCAGAGACTTTACACAAGCTGTTCCTTCTGCCTAGAAGTCTTTCCTCATGGTGTGTGCTTCATTAAATCATACATGTCCTTAAAGTCTCAGTTAAATTTTCCAAGCTCCCAAACTAATGTATTGTCTATTATAATATCCTCCATTTTCCCTTCACGGAAGCTATTGTAATTTCTTATTTATTTTAGTGATGTATTCTACAACATCTGTTTTCTCCATTAGAAGACTAACCTCTATGCATTCACTGTTATGTTCCCAGTGCCTGCCCCAAGTGCTGACCTTCAATATGGACATAATGATTAGTTGACACAAAATGAAGGAAGGAACAAGCTATTGAAAACTTTATTTTCCAGGGGACCTGGACAAGAGGGCTGGTTAGGAACAGCTCCGGAGAGCAGCCCCCAGCCAAATCAATGCAGAACACGGGTGATTTCTGCATTTCTAACTGAGGTACCTGACTCATCTCATTGGGACTGGGTAGACAGTGTGTGCAGCCCACAGAGAGCAAGCAGAAGTAGGGTGGGGCATTGCCTTACCCGGGAAGGGCAAGGGGTCAAGGAACTCACTCCCCTAGCCAAGGGAAGCTATGAGGGACTGTACCGTGAGAAATGGTGCATTCCGGCCCAGATACTAAGCTTTTCCCACGGTCTTCATAACCTGCAGACCAGGAGATTCCCTTGGGTGCCTACACCACCAGGGCCCTGGGTTTCAAGCACGAAACTGGGCAGCCATTTGGGCTGACACCGAGCTAGCTGCAGGAGCTTTTTTTTCATACCCCAGTGGCACCTGGAACACCAGTGAGACAGAACCGTTCACTCCCCTGGAAAGGGGGCTGAAGCCAGGGAGCCAAGTGGTCTAGCTCAGCGGACCGAACCTCCACAGAGCCCAGCAAGCTAAGATACACTGGCTTGAAATTCTCGCTGCCAGAATAGCAGTTTGAAGTTGACCTGGGATGCTCAAGCTTGGCGGGGGGCGGGCATCCACCATTACTGAGGCTTAAGTAGGCAGTTTTCCCCTCACAGTGTAAACAAAGCCACTGTAGCCAGACTGCCTCTCTAGCTTCCTCCTCTCTGGGCAGGGTATCTCTGAAAGAAAGGCAGCCAACCCAGTCAGGGGCTTATAGATAAAACTCCCATCTCCCTAGGACAGAGTACCTGGGGGAAGGGGCAGCTGTGGGTGCAGCTTCAGCAGAGTTAAATGTTCCTACCTGCTGGCTCTAAAGAGAGCAGTGGGTCTCCCAGCACAGTGCTCGAGCTCTGCTAAGAGACAGACTGCCTCCTCAAGTTGGCCCCTGACACCCGTGCCTCCTGATTGGGAGACACCTCCGAGCAGAGGTCGACAGACTCCTCATACAGGACAGTTCTGGCTGGCATCTGACAAATGCCCCTCTGGGAAGAAGCTTCCAGAGGAAGGAAAAGGCAGCAATCTTTGCAGTTCTGCAGCCTCTGGTGGTGATACCCAGGCAAACAGGGTCTGGAGTGGACCTCCAGCAAACTCCAGCAGACCTGCAGTAGAGGGACCTGACTGTTAAAAGGAAAACTAACAACAGAAAGGAATAGAATTAACATCGACGAAAAAGACTTCAACACAAAAACCCCATCTGAAGGTCATCAACATCAAAGACCAAAGGTAGATAAATCCACGAAGATGAGGAAAAACCAGTGCAGAAAGGCTGAATATTCCAAAAACCAGGACACCTCTTCTCCTCCAAAGCATCACAACTCCTCACCAGCAAGGGAACAAAACTGGATGGAGAATGAGTTTGACGAACTGACAGAAGTAGGCTTCAGAAGGCGTGTAGTCACAAAGTCCTCCAAGCTAAAGGAGCATGTTCTAACCCAATGCAAGGATGCTAAGAACCTTGATAAAAGGTTAGAGGAATTGCTCACTAGAATAACCAATTTAGAGAAGAACATAAATGATCTGATGGAGCTGAAAAACACAGCATGAGAACTTGGTGAAGCATACACAAGCCAAATAGATCAAGTGGAAGAAAGGATATCAGAGATTGAAGACCAACTTAATGAAATAAAGTGTGAAGACAAAATCAGAGAAAAAAAAGAATGAAAAGAAACAAACAAAGCTTCCAAGAAATATGGAACTATGTGAAAAGACCAAACCTACGTTTGATCGTTGTACCCGAAAGTGATGAGGAGAATGGAACCAAGTTGAAAACACTCTTCAAGATATTATCCAGGAGAACTTTCCCAACCTAGGAAGACAGGCCAACATTCAAATTCAAGAAATACAGAGAACACCACAAAGATAATCCTTGAGAAGAGCAATCCCAAGACACATAATCGTCAGATTCACCAACGTTGAAATGAAAGAAAAAATGTTAACGGCAGCCAGAGAGAAAGGTCGGGTTACCCACAAAGGAAAGCCCATCAGACTAACAATGGCTCTCTCTGCAGAAACCTTACAAGCCAGAAGGGAGTGGGGGCCAATATTCAACATTTTTAAAGAATTTTCAACCCAGAATTTCATATCCAGCCAAACTAAGCTTCACCCTAACATCACAATTAGAAAAACTAGACAAGCAAGAGCAAATATATTTAAAAGCTAAAAGACAAGAAATAACTAAGATAAGAGCAGAACAGAAGGAGATAGAGACATGAAAAACCCTTCAAAAAATCAATGAATCCAGGAGATGGATTTTTGAAAAGATTAACAAAATAGATAGACTGCTAGCCAGACTGCTAAAGAAAAGAGTGAAGAATCAAATAGACACAATAAAAATGATAAAGGGGAGATCACCACTGATCCCACAGAAATAAAAACTAACATCACAGAATACTATAAACACCTCTATACAAATAAACCAGAACATCTAGAAGAAATGGATAAATTCCTGGAAACATACACCCTCCCAAGACTAAATCAGGAAGAAGTCGAATCCCTGAATAGACCAATAACAAGTTCTGAAATTGAAGCAGTAATTAATAGCCTACCAACCAAAAAAAAAAGCCCAGGAAGAGATGTCTTCACAGCCAAATTCTACCAGAGGTACAAAGAGGAGCTGGTACCATTCCTCCTGAAACTATTGCAAACAACAGGAAAAGAGACACTTCTCCCTAACTCATTTTATAAAGCCAACATCATCCTGATACCAAAACCTGGCATAGACACAACAAAAAAGAAAATTTCAGGCCAATATCCCTGATGAACATCGATGCAAAAATCCTCAATAAAATACTGACAAACCGAATCCAGCAGCACATCAAAAAGCTTATCTACCACGACCAAGCCGGCTTCATCTCTGGGATGCAAGGCTGGTTCAACATACACAAATCAATAAACATAATCTATCACATAAACAGAACGAATGACAATTATCTCAATAGATGCAGAAAAGGCCTTCAATAAAATTCAACACCCCTTCATGCTAATAACTCTCAATAAACTAGGTATTGATAGAATGTATCTCAAAATATTAAGAGCTATTTATGACAAACCCACAGCCAATATCATACTGAATGGGCAAAATCTGGAAGCATTCCCTTTGAAAACCAGCAGAAGACAAGGATGCCCTCTCTCACCACTCCTGTTCAACATAGTATTGGAAGTTCTGGCCAGGGCAATCAGGCAAGATGAAGAAATAATGTGTATTCAGATAGAAAGGGAGGAAGTCAAATTGTCTCTGTTTGCAGATGGCATGATTGTATATTTAGAAAACCCGATTGCCTCAGCCCAAAATCTCCTTAAGTTGATAAGTAACTTCAGCAAAGTCTAAGGACACAAAATCAATGAGCAAAAATCACAAGCATTCCTATACACCAATAATAGACAAACAGAGAGCCAAATCATGAGTGAACTCCCATTCACAATTTCTACAAAGAGATTAAAATACCTAGGAATACAACTTACAAGGGATGTGAAGGACCTCTTCAAGGAGAACTGCAAACCACTTCTCAAGGAAATAAGAGAGGACACAAACAAATGGTAAAACATTCCATGCTCATGGATAGGAAGAATCAATATCATGAAAATGGCCATACTGTCCAAAATAATTTATAGATTCAATGCTATTCCCATCAAGCTACCATTGACTTTCTTCATAGAATTCGAAAAAACTACTTCAGATTTCATATGGAACCAAAAAAGAGCCCATATAGCCAAGACAATCCTAAGCAAAAAGAACAAAGCTGGAGGCATCACATTACCTGACTTTAAACTATAGTACAAGGCTACAGTAACCAAAACAGCATGGTACTTGCACCAAAACAGATATCTAGACCAATGGAACAGAACAGAGGCCCCAGAAATAACACCACACATTTGCAACCATCTGATCTTTGACAAACCTGACAAAAACAAGTAATGGGGAAAGGATTACCTATTTAATAAATGGTGTTGGGAAAACTGGCTAGCCATATGCAGAAAACTGAAACTGGAACCCCTCCTTACAACTTATACAAAAATTAACTCAAGATGGATTAAAGACTTAAATGTTAGACCTAAAACCATAAAAACCCTAGAAGAAAACCTAGGCAATACCATTCAGGACATAGGAATGGGCAAGGACTTCATGACTAAAACACCAAAAGCAAGGGCAACAGAAGCCAAAATTGACAAATGGAATCTAATTAAACTAAAGAGCTTCTGCATAGCAAAATAAACTATTATCAGAGTGAACAGGCAACCTACAGAATGGGAGAAAATTTTTGCAATCTACTGATCTGACAAAGGGCTAATATCCAGAATCTACAAGGAACTTAAATAAATTTACAAGAAAAAAACAACCCCATCAAAAAGTGGGCGAAGGATATGAAAAGAAACTTCTCAAAAAAAGTCATTTATGTGGCCAACAAACATGAAAAAAAGCTCATCATCACTGGTCATTAGAGAAATGCAAATCAAAATCACAATAAGATATCATCTCACTCCAGTTAGAATGGCCATCATTAAAAAGTCAGGAAACAAAAGATGCTGGAGAGGATGTGGAGAAACAGGAACACTTTTACACTATTGCTGGGAGTGTAAATTAGTTCAACCATTGTGGAAGACAGTATGGTGACTCCTCAAGGATCTAGAACCAGAAATACCATTTGACCCAGCAATCCCATTACTGGGTATATGCCCAAAGGATTATAAATCATCCTACTATAAAGACACATGCAAACATATGTTTATTGCAGCACTATTCACAATACCAAAGACTTGGAACCAACCCAAATGCCCATCAATGATAGACTGAATAAAGAAAATGTGGCACATATACACCATGGAATACTATGCAGCCATAAAAAAGGATGAGTTCATGTCCTTTGCAGGGACATGGATAAGCTGGAAACCACCATTCTCAGCAAACTAACATGAGAACAGAAAACCAAACACCACATGTTCTCACTCATAAGTGGGAGTTGAACAATGACAACACATGGACACAGAGAAGGGAACATCACACACTGGGGCCTGTCGGGAGGTAGGGGGGCTAGGGGAGGAATAGCATTAGGAGAAATACCTACTTTAGATGACGGGTTGATGGGTGCAGCAAACCACTATGGCATGTGTATACCTATGTAACAAACCTGCATGTTCTGTACATGTATCCCAGAACTTAAAGTATAATTTTAAAAAACTTTATTTTCCCTCAATACTTTCTTGTTTTATTAATCATTTTTTGCTAATTAGGATGTCCATTTTGTAAATAATTCAGAATAATTATTATAAATATTATATATACTTTATTGTAGTGAGAATATGACTTTCAAGACTTTTGAACCACTTAAAGCTCTTCTTCCCTGATCTAACATGTCTAGGATAGTATACATTCCTAATTCTTTAGTCAGCTTTTATTATACCTCCTGACTTCTCTACTTTTAGCTGCCTGCATATCTCCTCATTTTTAGCATCCTCTCTGTGTGCCATTGGTTTCCTTATTGGATCAAATGTCTAAACCAATGATCCCAAGCATTCACACCCACCTCAACACAGGTAAAGTGTAGAATTTTCAACAACTGCTTTTTTCCAGGACTTGTTTATTTTTATTTTATTATTATTTTTATGGATTTAGGGAGTACAAGTACAGTTTTGTTACATGTATATTGCATAGTGCTGAAGTCTAGGCTTTTAGTGTGAGGAGTACACTATGGACACAATGTACAAGTAGTGTACTTTGTTACATTGTACTCTACAGGTAATTTCTCATCCTTCACCCCCTCCCACCTTCCTATTTTGGGGGGCTCTGATGTCTATTTTTCCCTCTGTATGTCATTGTGTACATTGCTTAGTTTCCAATTGTAAGTGAGATCATACAGTATTTGACTTTCTGCTTTCTGTTTTTGAGTTATTTCACCTAGGATAATGGCCTCCAGTTCCATCCATGTCACTGTAAAAGACATGATTTCATCCTTTTTTATGGCTGAGTAGTATTCCATGGTGTATATATGTACACCACATTTTCTTTATCCAATAATCTGTTGATGGACATTTAGGCTGATTCCATGACTTTACCATTGTGAATAAGTGTTGCAATAAACGTATGAGTGTAGGTGCTTTTTTAAAATATAGTAATTTATTTTCCTTTAGGTGAACACCCAGTGGTGGGAGTGCTGGGTCAAATGGTAGTTCTGTTTTCAATTCTTTGAGAGATGTCCATACTGTTTTCCACACAGGTTGTACCCATTTACCTACCCACAAATAGTGTATAAAAGTTCCCTTTTCTCCATATCCTTACCAACATCAGAACTGCCTTTTTTGTTGTGACTAATGGTTTTAGTTTTCTTTTAATTGTTTGCCTTGCCTTTAAATTATGCTTCTTGGACAATGTTTTGCGTAATTGTGAGTTCTCACTGTATGGCTCACAGGGAGGTGCTATGTTATTATAATTGATCTGCATTATTTTCAGATTGAAGATCCGTATGTTTAAATTCATAAAAGTAAGCCTAAAAGGAAACAAGGGGAACACCCAATATGTTGGATGAAAAAGCACTCCATCATTCACTGGTTGTGTGGTCTCTCTGAAAAGTTATTCAATACTGAGACCTTGAGTTTATTATCTGTAAGTTTTGGGTAACAATACTTAATTCACAGAGAAATGGAAGTTAAAATATTATTTAATAGCTTCTCAATCAATATTAATTTGCTTTCCTTCATTTCTAAATTGTACAGACTTTAAAATTTGAGGGAGAACTGACTGAAAATTTAAATTTAGTTTGGAAATATCTAAATTGGTGGTTTGAACACTATATTCAGTCAGCAGGCTCATTTTATCTTTCCAATCATTCTGCTGAAGAAGTTCTTAATGAGCATGTTTTAATCAGTAAAACTGATTAAGACAATAAGCTCTTAATCTAATGCAGCTCAACAAATATGCTTTGCATGCCCATTAAGTCTAAGATGCCGGACTAAGTACTGAAGAGGCTACACATGTGAATAAGCCCTAGTCTCTGCCCTCTAATGCGGCAAGAATGAATCACTGACAAGGGCAAGAATGGAAAAGAAATCTATTACAGAGTAGTGGCAGAGTGCTGTAATCGCATGCAAGGACACTAAAGAAATGGATAGAGAGAGTAGCATAAAGAAAAGGGAAATATGGCAAGATGCTGGGAACCTTGCATGGGATTTTAACGGTTTCCATGGGAACAGTTAGACTTGAATGCATGGGTGCATAAGGCAGTCTTACCAGGTGCCTGTTATTGGTTTGAAGGAGGGAAAAATTACATTTTCATGACAGTTACAGATTAGCTGAGCAAGTAGCTTTCCAAAGTGATGTACTTGCAAAAAACAGATAAGTACTGTCCAGAGTGAAAATGTTTGTATTCTCTGGAGCCAGCTGGGTAATTAGATCTCCGTTTAGAAAGGACCAGATTGCAGTTTGTACTTTCTGACCATTTTACCCAAGATAGCAGGATCTTCTACACAGAAGCAATTTTCTGGGTGGGGGATGGCGGGGGGGAATTCTCATAGTACCTAGGTAGACAGTAGAAAGAAAATTGAAAATGGGAGAGAAACTGCCCCAAAGAGAATCATGCAGATACTTTAGAGGTTACTAAATATAAGACAAGGAATAGAAGTATGTGTAAACCTAGGAAGTTATGAAATATGTATAATGGCATTGAGACATTGAGGCATTTGACAGTGTAGTGAAGCAATACCTTCAGTTGGGATTTGGGATTTAAGGAAGCAAAACTCAGCCATCTATCACTGACCAAGAGATGACAAAGAGAAAAAAGAAAATTAGACAATATTCCAGAAGAAATCTATCTATCTGAGTTTGGCAAAACATACAGTTTAATAGCACACATTTTCAAGGACATACAAGATAAAAAAAGTACACTAACTCTTTCCAAGAAAGATATATATAGTTTCAAACTACATATGTATATACACACAAATATACATGCAACAGAAGTAGTATATATACGCATAAATATTACAGAAATTGTATGTTATATATCAGAAATACTATATACATATGTACATATATATTACAGAAATGGTGTGTGTATATATATATATATATGTATATATGCACACACTATTTCTGGTAGATAGAGATATATTTTTTTCAATGATTGAGTAGATAATTATTTATTGAGTCCTAATAGTATAGATAATAGTGACAAAAGGCAACACAAGTCCTAGACATAACATAAAAAAAAACCAGTAGGTATGTTAAAATTAAGGATTATTTCTTAAATCCTGAGTCATGTTGAATAAAGGCTCCAGAAAGGAGAGGTTAATTGAAGAAATCTTTTGAAAGGAGATGAGTTTCAAGTCAGATTTCAGAGCTCTATGGTTGGCCATGTGTTGGTAATCGTGAAGGCAGAGACCATGTCAATATTTGGAAATAATGTGTGCAACAAAAAATAAAGCCATAAACTTCGAGGTAACGTTGATGATAATAAGCACATGGTATATATAAGGACACACATGCAAGTCAGCAAGAGCAAGCTATTGGTACTGTCGGGTTACAACTTATTTGTGACATCTAGAAAAAAAAGCTGAACTATAACCTGCTTTAATAGTTTTAAAGTTAAACTATTTTAGAATCAAATATATTGATGCTTAAAACATTCCTTCTTGCTCCCTTAAGCTCATTACCATTCCCATAAACAGCCGGAGGCAACCACTAACCCGCTTCCTATCACTGTAAATGAGTTTTGTATTTTCAATTATTTCATATACACACAAATAATTTGAACTGTTTTGTGTCTAGCTTCTTTAACAAAGCATGTTTTGAAATTCATCCAAGTGATTGTTTCAGTAATGTGTTCCATTTTCTTGGTTCAAATACCATCCATTGTTGAATAATATTAAATTACATGGATATCTTTCAATTTATGTATAATTTACCTGTTATGGGAATTTGGGTTTGTTTTTTCCCCACTTTGGAGTTACTATTATTAAAGCTGCTATGAATGTTTGTGTACAAGTTGTTGTGGGGACACGTGATGTATTTCACTTGGAAAAAATGTTTAGGTGTAAGATTTCAAGTTCGTATGAAAAGAATAGGTTTAACTTTATAAGAAATTGCCAAACAGTTTTCCATAATGGCTGTGCCATTTTGCATTCCCACCAATTGGTAAAAGCTTCAGGAGCACTAGTTCATCACTAACACTTGACCTTGTCTGTCTTTTCAATGATAGCCATTTTACTGTGTCATATTACTTTGTCGTGATTTTAACTTGTATTTATCTAATAACTAAATATATTAAACATATTTTTCCTGTTGGCTATTTGTATCCTCTTTAGTGAAGTATCTGTGCATATCTTTGCTGGATTTTAAAATTTTCATCGGTGTATGTATTCACCTTATTGAGCAGTGAAAGTTCTTTATTCTGGATACAAATCAGATATACATATTATGGATATTTTCTTTCAGTCTGTGGTTTGCCTTTTCAAATTCTTAACAATGCTTTTGGAAGTTCAGGGCTTTTGATTTTGGATTTAAACATATTTGGTGAGTTTTAATAAATTTAAATTATGTTTTAAAGTACTTGAATAATTGGAGTCTAGCCAAAGGAAAGTAATTTATAATAAAACAATTTGTATTTCATGACATAAAATTACGATGAACTACACAGAAAAACATAATCAAGTAGTCAGAGATTTGAAGTTCTATGTCAAGTCACTGAATTATGTGGTTAAAATTGTTGAGTGATACAGGGGTGTGTATTAGTGAACCAAATATTATGTGATATTTCCGTCGGTAATATTCTAAAACAGTGAACAATCTTGTAAATTTTTTCTATTTACATGAGTTGGCTTCTGCTATCAGCAAGTTTTCTTTTTTTTAACCATTTAAATGTCTAACAGTCTAATACTCCTAAGCCCTTCCAAATGCCAGTAGCACCTAAAATTTTGTGACAACCATGATTACTCCAACAAAGTATCTTTTAAGAATTGATGTTATCCCCATTGAAAACTGCTGATTAATCTGAAGTCCACATTTGAGCTTCATGTAAACAACTTTCAACTACAGCTGCAATATTGTTCCTGCTGGGAATGCATCATGATTCATGGCATGGATATTAAGCTCCCATCTATCTGCCTTCCCTCTCAAGGAATTTCAGAAAGAAAGTAATCTAGATACTTCAGATAACAAATACCTTGTGAAATTTTTAACACTGAGTTTAAAAGGCACTTTTTAAGGTCCTCAGTATTACGGATTAAGAAACAGGGCAAAATTGTTATTTTGAGACCACACAACAGGACGATGGATACAAAACTCTTATTCCTCAGTGTGCAGGTGTTTTTAAGTTACATCTTGTATACTGGAAAATACCTATATTACAAGCAATTGCAGATATTCTCTGTCAAAAGAGCAGAAAGGACAAAGGAGCAATATGTTGATAAGAATCAGTGAAAATGTGCTGAAAATAACAACAACAAAAAGTGTTCCCTGGCGATTTCTGATTATTTCTGCCTTAAATCTTCAATCCTAGACCCGCCTTAAATCTGCAATATTCTGATACTGAAAATTCACACTTTGGTTTTGCTAAGTTCTACACTGTTAGGTTAATTCCTTAAAGGAAATCCCAGTGCTAGATGACACCATTCTGACACCAAATATCATTCTTGATTGTTATTTCACAGCTTCTCAGATTGGGGCTCACACATTTTTATAAGCTAGAAAAAGTAAACAGACATTAAAATAAAACACTTCCATATATCTAGAGATGTAAGATTAATTAGTTTGTACACAGAACACTTCTAATTTCTGATGGTACCTTAAACATTTTAATGTCACTGTTATTATTTGTAAATCTTTCTAATTTCATTCTCTCCTACCCTACTGCTTTTATGTGTAGCTATTTCCTCATTCCATCTATTGATCAAGTCACTCATGTCTAGTTATCATCGCATATCCATAAGTATTAGTATTTTAATAGTTTTAAGGGAAGACCACTTTTTTTATTCCTGTACCTATGTGTGTGTGTGTTAGCCTATGATATTTATAAATATATTCAAGCCATATGTGGGATTTAAAATGGGTTTCTGTTCATCTGTCTACAAGTCTGAGTTTAACAATAACAATACATTTATATGTACTATGAAATAATTCTGTTTTCTCCGTTGTATTTGAGTATCAGTGCACACAAAACATGCATATACATATATACACACACATATGGATGTGAATGTTTGTGACTAGGAATGGTTCTTTCTTACCCTGTATATGTGTGCATGTATGTGTAAATATATATATATATATATGTATTTAAGTTCTTTATGGTTTTTAAAGCTTCTCTTTACATTCTTTGTACCCTTGTATAAGTAATATACAGTTGTACATAAAAAGTAAAGAGACTTTGTTTTATAACACTTATAACATTTAACTGTTTACATTGTACTTTGTTATGCATTGTTTCCTGTGAATCCATGGCCAGTTGATTATGTCTGGATTTATTTGGAGTGTACTTATACCCATAGTTCCATATTTCATATCCATTTTATATCCATATTTCAAAATGTATGCCTTGCACCATTGCCTCTTCCTAGTTGATTAATAAATAACTTTTGAAATTGTTTGTATGTATTCAAGAAGTAAAGGTATGAGCACTATAGGCCTTATGCTGGGTGACAAAGTTTTCCAAACCATGGGAAAGAGGAACTTTCTGAGAGCTAAAAATACCTCTACAAGGGACTCTGGCCATTGCAAGACATAAGCAAATATTTTAATAAAATAAACCTAAAAATATATGAGACATTAAAATGAATTCCAGTTTTCTCCTGCTTTCCCCACATGCTCAAATATTCTGCTTCTTGAGGGAGCTATAGGACCTTCTAGTATTTATAGCCTTATTTTCAAATAAGCCACATTATTATATCTGATTTTCCATTTATCTCCTACAATAGAAAATAAGAACTTATTTCTTTTATATCAGCCACTAAACCCGCATTCACAGTGACTCTATTTCAAAAAATGTTTTTAATCTAACTACTCATTTATAGTCATTCCACATTAATAACATTATAAGCATGCTAATGTTTTTCATAGTTAAGTCAGGTGGTTTATTATTTCTTTCATTTTTTATTGTATAGATTTATATTCCCCATTTATTTCGCATTTGTGTACATATTTTTAATGCAACCTCAAAGTCAGACAGAAGTGTAAACCTCAATGTGTCCAAAATATATTAGATAATCCATCAGTTTTCTTTTTCACCTTATAAAATAAACATTACTTGCTCATTTATGCCATCATTTATATTTTATTGTATTTATTTATTTTATTATTCTACCTACCTACACACACACACACACACACACACACACACACACACACACTTACATAGGATAAGAAATGTCTATGAAGAACATATTCCAAGCTCCCCTAAAGCAGGGACTGGCTTGGAGTCACCTGAACATGTTTTAGACTTACATGGTTAAAAATCACTAAATAGAAATAGAAAGTATGTCGTCTTCTGAAAATCCCAATAGAAGAATAGTAGAAGGACTTTTTTTTGTTTTTTCAGTGTTAACCCACAGGATAAAGGGAATGGAAGATGAGGTAAACAATAGAGGAGACTGCAACACAATTTTGAAAGCAGGAAAGAAGATGAATAATGAGGAAAAGACTTTTGAGAAAAGAAAACTGCGTATCGCTTTGGGGAGGTGGGTGGCTGAAAGAAGAGTCAGGAGAGTTCGCCAAGACGTTACTGTTTTAATCTTTGTAGGAATTGAATATTATGTGTGTGTGTGTGCATGTGTGTGTATAATATATTTCTAATTATTTTTTAAAGATAAATACACAAACAGATGCACAGAATTAGGTCAAATATAGTAAATACAGTCCTTGTTCCATGTTTATTGTTAATGGTCCATTCATAGATCTCTTGATTTTATTTGGATTTTTAAAATTTTTACTTATTAATAGTGAATACCTATAAATACATTGCCCAAACTAAAAGCTAAAGTGTTATCAGTATCATATCTATCCACCTGTGTATTCCTCCCATAACACATCTCATATTGCCCTCATCCTAAATTTTAAGTTTATTATATTTTGGCCTTTTCTAAACATCATAATTTACATATATATCTTGTTTTATTGCTAGTCTTGGAACGTTACATAAACAACATGTTATATGTTCTTAATGCTTGCTTTTATTCACCATGCATTATAGAACTAAAATTTCTGTGTTGTTATATGTAATTGGAGTTCATTCATTTCAAATACTGTGCAACATTCCATTTGGTGACTATATGAATTTACACTCATTTATCTCAATGAACACTTCTTTTACCAGTTTTGTTATTATGAACATGGAAATTATGAATTCTTATGCACACATCCTGGACCATATATCCTAAAATTCTCTTGGCAACACAGAGGAGTAGAAGTTCTGCATCACAGAATATGCGAATGTTCAACTTCCAACGGTAATGCAAACTAGTCCTTCAAACTGGGTCATAACAATTGACACTCTCACCCTAATGTCTAAGATTTCATTCGTTCATATCCTTTTGAATATGTGGGATTTTCAGATATCTTGATTTTTGACAAAAAAATAGTTGTAAAATACTATTATATTGAGATTGTCATTTGTATTTCTAGATTACTGGATTTCCAGAGATGATAAGCTTCTCAATTTATTGATTATACAAGTTTTTCTTTGTATTATATATTTACTCATAGCCATGGTCAGTATTTCTAGTGTTACTCATTTTCTTCTCTTTATTCTGAATATCTTATTGTTGTTATCAGTAATGATAACAATACTAATTTTGTATCAACTTCATATATAGCAATAGCTTTTCTTAACTTACAGCTTACATTTCCACCTTTCTTTAAGATGCCTTTTCATGAAGATAATCCCTTAATTTTAATACAGTCTAAATTATCAATTTTGTTTCACTTAAAGCTAATACTTCTTATATTTTATTTAATATACTTATCTATTCTTACTTCATGCATTTTCTTTTAGATGTGTTATGGTTTTGATATTAAATGGTTTTGTCCCTTTGGGGTTGATGTTTCAGTATGCCATACTGCAGTATCTATTTTCACTTTTTTCCATGTGTATAGATACCACACGTATTAACTAAGCCTACATTTCTCCTTTGGCTGGCAATGTATCTCTGAGATATACCTCATTTCCAGTTGTGGTTGGGTTGGTTATTGCTTTTTCACTTATATTCATCAACATGCCTATCCATTTCTAATACTTCAATCTCTTGTTCCCTATTGTTTTATGTCTTTATATCCATTAGGGCAATTTTCCTCTCTTCACACTTTTTTAGATTATCTTAACTACTGAGGTCCCCTGTGCACCATAAACATTTTATAATCAAATGGGCAATTTTCATAAAATGTCTTTGCTGGGATTTTCATTGAAGATGTATTTAATCTATAGATCGCTGTGAGGGAGCTACCATTACTACAATACTAGATTTCATTATTCATTAACATATAATATCACCCCTTCCATTTAAGTAATTTTAATGCTCTTCCATCAAGTTATATAATTTTAATGTGCACATCTTGAACATCATTTGGTGGATTTATTCTTGTAATTTTTATTGTTGTTATAAATGGTGGTATCTTTTATATTTCTTGTTATGCTTTCTAATTATTTGTTGCTGGTGACTGCATATGAATTGATATTTGTGTGTGTTTATCTCACACACAAATATCAATCTTGTTAAATTTAGCAATCTTGCTTAAATTCTATTGACTCATCTCTAGGTATTTTAAATTTTCTATGAAAACAAGTTTATATGCAAATAACACTTTTATTTCTTCCTTTCTTCTTATGCCCTTATTTTAGGCTAAATAGCTTAGATAAATATTTTGGATAAATATCTCACTCCAAATTCTAGGACTTTTAATATAGGATTAAATAGAAGTAGTAAAAGTGGGAATGCCTGTCTTATTTCTAAATCTAAAGAAAATAATTTGTGTTTCCCATGTATAATTGTGCCTGTTGAAGAATTTTTTGTTGTTTTCTTGTATCAGATTAAGTTAGTTTCCTTCCGTTTCTAGTTTATTGAGAGTTTTACTGTGAATGGCTATTGAATTTTATCACTTACTTATTCTGTGTCTATTGAGATGAAGAGATGGCTATTTGCAGTTATCTATTAATTCAGTGAATTAAATTTACACATTTTCTTATATTAAAACATCATTGCATTCCTGAGATGCATCTAACTTTTTTATGGTGCATTTTTGGTAAATATTGAGTTTCCTTTGCTAATATTTTGTTTGGGATTCCAGAAATCTTGAGGAAAATGTGCTACAATATTTCTTTTATTTGATTCTATCTAGTCTGAAGTTAGAAAATTCAGGCTGTATTATGATGTGCCACAGTAAAAACACTTCCAAAATTCAAGTGGCTAAAACATTGCTTGTTTTACTTATTGCTCATGCAACTCATCTCACCTCAGTCACACAGGAACTCGAGATGGCCAAGCTTCCACCATCTGGGACTTTGCCAGTCACCAAGGAGAGAGGAACATAACAAAACATGTACTTGCTATTAAATAATTTTTTTCTGGAAGTCACACAAATTATATCTATTTGTAATTCATTAACCAAAGCCAAGCCTAATGGCCATGGCTATCATCAAAGATAGAAGGATTCCAATCCTCTCAGGTTTGCAGAAGGAGGAGAACTAAAAGATCTGCAAACAGTTCTAATGACTTCCACAGTCTAGACTTCTGGTAAGAAAACATTTAGCTCTCTATTTTTCCCATATATAAAATATGTCCTCCACCTCCACCAAGGGAAACAATCCAAAAGTCTTTGGCATCAACTTTACAACCCAGTCATGGCATCAACTTTACAAACCCAGGATAAAAGAATGAGGATAGACTTGTATAATATCTTGATATTAGTTCTGGATGTGAATCTTCTTGATTTTAAGACCTATGGACTCTTCCAAAATCCTAAATATAATAAGGAAGCCATGACAGACAATTGCAGTAAATATTCTAGAAGAAGAATGGGAGCCACATAGCATACACTGGTCCCACATAACAGAGACTTATCTATAGAAATCCTGAAAAGCTTCCGAAAAGACATTTTGAGGATTCCCCCATAAGTTGGTAGGATATGATTTTTGAATAGTCCTTGATTCTCCTCTTTGGGAATCATTAACTTGTTGAATTTTCTCCTGGACCCACATGCTATGTGATTCTTCTCTTTTTACATAAGCCTCCTTGGCTATATCTGAATCGGACACCAGCAAGATGTTCTTCTTGGAACCTGAGCAATTCCCTCAGCTCACTTCTTGCCTGTAGATAGTTGGGAGCCCCAGGATCTTTTTAAGTCTCAGTCATGGTCTATTTTAGTTTTGAATGTTGATTCTTTTGACAGCACCATTCTCTCAAACATATTTTTGGCTTCTCTATTTTATTGCAGTTGGCTCTATGAGCAATGACCACACCCGTTTCTTTTGAGTCACAATTCTCACTTTGAATATTTTTTGCTTTCTCTTCCCCTTGCCTCTCTGTCTTTCTCAACTTAACTATGGGCCTAGAGCATATATGAATGTCTCATACTGCCTGCTAAATTTCTGTAGTTGCCCCTATTACCAAGTATTTAGCCATTCCATAACAAGGACTCTTACCCTTTTAGTCTGTAATAAATTGTCCTTGCTATCTACCATTTAACCCATTAAGTCAATACTACATATTGAAATTGTTTCATAGCACTCCCTATTTCAGTGTACTAGGAGTTCTATCAGTCGGCATGAACCAGATTTTGCCATGGTAGCAAACAGTCCCCAAATGTTAGTGATTTAAAAATACAAAGTTTTATATTTTGCTTATAATTTTGGGTTGATGATGGCTCTTCTGCTCATCCTCACTTAGAGAAACAGGTTAATGGAATCTTCACTAATCACTTTGGCAAGACAAAGAGAATGTTGCAAACCACATGCTGGCTCTTAATGGCTTCCACTCTCAACTAACTGGCCAAAGCAAATCACATGATAATACTTAACTTCGACAAGATGAGGATGTGCAATCATGCCATATGACTGGAGGAAGGAAAACAAAGAATATGAGAAATTATAATGATGCATGAACCAAATTAAAACAGTTTCTGTTCTTTTTCCTATTGAAGAAGCATGGGGAAAAAGAATTGGATGCAATTGTTGGCTAAGATTGTTTCAGCTCTGCCAGTGTTGGAAGACTCAGGATATTATAGGCATTCTGTCTTCCTGGTAGATGGTGTCCTATGCTAGAGATGGAAGCACCAAGGCATTAGGTCTGACACCACTAAACATTCTTGACATCATACTGAATAATTTGATTCTGATTCATGCTCACCAAGTTATCTTCTAATAAGTTGTCTTTATATGTAGCCTGCTCACAAGAAAAAAAAAAATGCACCAACTAGGGAGATATAAACATTCTGTCTCTTTATTGCCATAATTTCCAGTGAAATTTAGTAAATCAGCATTCAATTTTTGTATTTTGTGTGAAATTTGTGAGCATGAGTCAGCATCACCAAACCTGACCAGCTTTGATACACTGACACGATCAAACTCAGAAACGTGATAAATTCCAAGGTAAATTCCTGCTAGAAAATCTAGAGGCAGGGATCAACTTGACATTTTATGCTTTCCTGGGAACCACATGAAACAGTTTTTTTGGAAAAACAAAAACGAACAAACAACAACAATGAAATCTTGTATTTCTTTTCTTCAAAAGATGTAGAGTGAAAAAGGAATTGTAGAAGAAAGAAGCTTCATATTGTGTTTGGATCAGAATCAGGTAGCAGCACCTGCTTGCGGGGAAAAGCTGGGCACCAGATCAGAGCCTACAGCTTTTAACAGAAAAGGAAGTCAGAAAACAAATGCTAGTATAAACCACGGTGCAGAGTTGCTGAGGACAGTGAAAATCAGACCTGGTTGTTGGAAGAAACCAAGACAGTACACAGAGCAGGCCTCAGCCGATTTCAACTAGTGTAGAACACACTCAATTATCCCTGTTTTGTTGGACTTTTTGCTGATTTTTATACACAACAAGCTCAGTCTCATAGATTTTGAATTGATTATGACATCTGCATGGAGTGCATTCTCACCAAATCCTTCAGCATAATTACAAAGCTGAGCAGGAGATGGGGATTTGGGGGTCCAGAGTGAGAAAGTTCTGACTGTGCCAGCAAGTCGCTGTGCCATTTTTGTACCATGAAAGTGATATCCTATGATTAATAAATATTTATTGAATGAACGCTATGGGAATAAATGCTAAGTCATTTATTCTTTTATTAAAAGAGCAGACCAGTTCTTCATTCCACACTGGCAGAAGAAGCAGAGAAACAAACATTAAACCTGCAGACATAATATCTTTGTAAAAATTAGGCTAATAACTGTGACAATATGTAGGACAATAAGTGAGAGTCAGGAAGTTCTGAGGTTTCCCGTCTTGGTCAGTCAATGACAAATCGGTGCTATATAACCACGAAAAATACCTATTATATGAAAGGCTTCACTGCAGTGACTTCTTTCTAGCCTGGGGCAGGACTTGCATCTGCAACAACATGAATGAAAGTAAGTTCAAAGGCAATCAAGGAAGATCTAAGATGCCTATGTCTTTCTGTTCTCCACCACTGAATTACTGTATCTATTCTCCATCAAGAACAGTCTCCATTGAGAGATGAGTAAAAACCAAAAATAGATGATTATGGGCCTGTCACACTCCAGGTAAAAAGAAAAAAAGAAATATATCCCTCAAATGAAGTACATTTCTAGTTGTCAGAAAAGTACCATTGGTTTTTTGTAAATTGAAAAAAAAATGTTTAAAATAATGACTTTTTAAAAAATGTTAAAAAGTAAGAAACGAACGAATCCATTGACTAAGGAAAAAAAGGACTCAAGTCACTCATGCAGGCTCTTAAATAAGAAATGCAAAAAGGAGATAAACATTTAGTTTCCAAAGCTCAGGGGGCTTGGGAAATAAAAGAGATAAACTGTACTTGTTATAGAAATGGAATCACATTAGGAGAGAAAAAAAAAGGCATTACTGAAACCACAATCAAGAACATATAGAAAACAGCATGAAGAAAATAACGGGACAATAAAAAGGAAAGGAGATAAATTAAAAAGCAGGAACATAAGGGAAGTACAAGAAGAAGGGACAACATAAAATATATCCAGTGTCCATGAAGATAACAGAACTAGTAAAAAGGAAAAAAATAGTATAATTAATGATTAATTTCTTGAAATAAAGCTTGCTCTACCAATGAATGATCCCAAGAAGTGCCAGGAAAACTTTAATAGAGAAAGATCCTTAAGAAGACAGACTGGAAATAATATTTAGTTCCTAAAAGATGGAAAGATATTAATAGGTTTTCTGGCAAAATTTCAAATAATTTCCAAAGACAGAATATACAGGGCAACAAGTGCCTCTCAACATCAAAACACTGGATCCAAGTGTTTGATCTCCATCCAAGCTATCATTAAAGTAGAAAAGCATTAAGCAGACTGTCTAAAAAATACAAGGACTAAAGAAATTCAATATCTCAGTTTGTTTTCTGTTGTTAATAACAGAGTAGCTCAAACTGGGTAATGCGTAAAGAAAAAGAATTTATTTCTTACAGTGATGGAGGCTGAGAAGTCCAAGATTGAGGGATCTCATCTAGTGAAAGCCTTCTTACTGGTGGAGACTGCAGAGTCTTGAGGTGGTGCAGAGCATCACACGGAAAGGGGGCTGAGTGTCCTAGCTCAGGTCTCCTATCCTCTTCCCCAGTTCCATTCCCATAAACCATTAATCCATCAATCCATTAATTCATTAATCCATGAGTGTATTAATCTATCCATGAGAGCAGTCTTCATGATTCAATCACCACTTAAAGCACCATCTTTAAATACTGCCATATTGCAGATTAAGTAGCAACACAAGAAATTTGCAGGACAATTCAAGCCATAGAATGCAACATACATCAATAGAAAACAAAGAAACAAAAATACCCTCTAGAATGATTTAAGAATAAATTCCAGGCAATCAAAGAACATCTTCATTTCTGCCTTCATTTCATTATGTACCCAGTAGTCATTCAGGAGCAGGTTGTTCAGTTTCCATGTAGTTGAGCGGTTTTGAGGGAGTTTCTTAATCATGAATTCTAGCTTGATTGCACTGTGGTCTGAGAGATGTTCTTTGAAACCAACGAGAACAAAGACACAACATACCAGAATCTCTGGGACACATTCAAAGCAGTGTGTAGGGGAAATTTATAGCACTAAATGCCCACAAGAGAAAACAGGAAAGATCCAAAATTGACACCCTAACATCACAATTAAAAGAACTAGAAAAGCAAGAGCAAACACATTCAAAAGCTAGCAGAAGGCTAGAAATAACTAAAATCAGAGCAGAACTGAAGGAAATAGAGACACAACAAACCCTTCAAAAAATTAATGAATCCAGGAGCTGGTTTTTTGAAAGGATCAACAAAATTGATAGACCGCTAGCAAGACTAATAAAGAAGAAAAGAGAGAAGAATCAAATAGATGCAATAAAAAATGAAAAAGGGGATATCACCACTGATCCCACAAAAATACAATCTACCATCAGAGAATAATACAAACACCTCTACACAAATAAACTAGAAAATCTAGAAGAAATGGATAAATTCCTCAACAAATACACCCTCCCAAGACTAAACCAGGAAGAAGTTGAATCTCTGAATAGACCAATCACAGGCTCTGAAATTGTGGCAATAATCAATAGCTTACCAACCAAAAAGAGTCCAGGACCTGATGGATTCACAGCTGAATTCTACCAGAGGTACAAGGAGGAACTGGTACCATTCCTTCTGAAACTATTCCAATCAATAGAAAAAGAGGGAATCCTCCCTAACACATTTTATGGGGCCAGCATCGTCCTGATACCAAAGCCTGGCAGAGACACAACCAAAAAAGAGAATTTCAGACCAATATCCTTGATGAACATTGATGCAAAAATCCTCAATAAAATACTGGCAAACCGAATCCAGCAGCACATCAAAAAGCTTATCCACCATGATCAGGTGGGCTTCATCCCTGGGATGCAAGTCTGGTTCAACATACACAAATCAATAAATGTAATCCAGCATATAAACAGAACCAAAGACAAAAACCACATGATTATCTCAATAGATGCAGAAAAGGCCTTTGACAAAATTCAACAACCCTTCATGCTAAAAACTCTCAATAAATTAGGTATTGATGGGACGTATCTCAAAATAATAAGAGCTATCTATGACAAACCCACAGCCAATATCATACTGAATGGGCAAAAACTGGAAGCATTCCCTTTGAAAACTGGCACAAGACAGGGATGCCCTCTCTCACCACTCCTATTCAACATAGTGCTGGAAGTTCTGGCCAGGGCAATCAGGCAGGAGAAGGAAATAAAGGGTATTCAATTAGGAAAAGAGGAAGTCAAATTGTCCCTGTTTGCAGATGATATGATTGTATATCTAGAAAATCCCATTGTCTCAGCCCAAAATCTCCTTAAGCTGATTAGCAACTTCAGCAAAGTCTCAGGATACAAAATCAATGTACAAAAATCACAAGCATTCTTGTACACCAATCACAGACAAACAGAGAGCCAAATCACGAGTGAAGTCCATTCACAATTGCTTCAAAGAGAATAAAATACTTAGGAATCCAACTTACAAGGGATGTGAAGGACCTCTTCAAGGAGAACTACAAACCACTGCTCAATGAAGTAAAAGAGGATACAAACAAATGGAAGAACATTCCATGCTCATGGGTTGGAAGAATCAATATCGTGAAAATGGCCATACTACCCAAGGTAATTTATAGATTCAATGCCATCCCCATCAAGCTACCAATGACTTTCTTCACAGAATTGGAAAAAACTACTTTAAAGTTCATATGGAACCAAAAAAGAGCCCGCATCGCCAAGTCAATCCTAAGCCAAAAGAACAAAGCTGGAGGCACCATGCTACCTGACTTCAAACTATACTACAAGGCTACAGTAACCAAAACAGCATGGTACTGGTACCACAACAGAGACATAGATCAATGGAACAGAACAGAGCCCTCAGAAATAATGCCACATATCTACAACTATCTGATCTTTGACAAACCTGACAAAAACGAGCAATGGGGAAAGGATTCCCTATTTAATAAATGGTGCTGGGAAAACTGGCTAGCCATATGTAGAAAGCTGAAACTGGATCCCTTCCTTCCACCTTATACAAAAATTAATTCAAGATGGATTAAAGACTTACATGTTAGACCTAAAACCATAAAAACTCTAGAAGAAAACCTAGGCAATACCATTCAGGACATAGGCATGGGTAAGGACTTCATGTCTAAAACACCAAAAGCAATGGCAACAAAAGCCAAAATTGACAAATGGGATCTAATTAAACTAAAGAGCTTCTGCACAGCAAAAGAAACTACCATCAGAGTGAACAGGCAACCTACAAAATGGGAGAAAATTTTCGCAACCTACTCATCTGACAAAGGGCTAATATCCAGAATCTACAATGAACTCAAACAAATTTACAAGAAAAAGAAAAACAACCCCATCAAAAAGTGGGCAAAGGACATGAACAGACACTTCTCAAAAGAACACATTTATGCAGCCAAAAAACACATGAAAAAATGCTCATCATCACTGGCCATCAGAGAAATGCAAATCAAAACCACAATGAGATACCATCTCACACCAGTTAGAATGGCCATCATTAAAATGTCAGGAAACAACAGGTGCTGGAGAGGATGTGGAGAAATAGGAACACTTTTACACTGTTGGTGGGACTGTAAACTAGTTCAACCATTGTGGAAGTCAGTGTGGCGATTCCTCAGGGATCTAGAACTAGAAATACCATTTGACCCAGCCATCCCATTACTGGGTATGTACCCAAAGGACTATAAATCGTGCTGCTATAAAGACACATGCACACGTATGTTTATTGTGACACTATTCACAATAGCAAAGACTTGGAACCAACCCAAATGTCCAACAACAATAGACTGGATTAAGAAAATGTGGCACATATACACCATGGAATACTATGTAGCCATAAAAAATGATGAGTGCATGTCCTTTGTAGGGACATGGATGAAACTGGAAACCATCATTCTCAGTAAAGTATCGCAAGGACAAAAAACCAAACACCGCATGTTCTCACTCATAGGTGGGAATTGAACAATGAGAACTCACGGACACAGGAAGGGGAACATCACACTCCAGGAACTGTTGTGGGGTGGGGGGAGGGGGGAGGGACAGCATTCGGAGATATATCTAATGCTAAATGACGAGTTAATGAGTGAAGCAAACCAACATGGCACATGGATACATATGTAACAAACCTGCACATTGTGCACATGTACCCTAAAACCTTAAGTATAATAATAAAATTTAAAAAAAAGAAAAAAGAAATAAATAAATAAAATGTATAATGCAAAAAAAAAAAGACGAAATTCCAGACAATCAAACGATGAATATAGAAACTATGGTTTCTAATTACTAAGAAGTAATTGTTGGTGGACACTGAACACATTTAAATGTAAAATCAAAGCTAAAATTGCAGAGAAATTTGTTACAAGAACAAAAAACAAATATTATAAATTATGATAATATAGAAATATATGGCAAAAAGAAATCTTGTCACTTTGAATATAAGTCAATGGATTTACAACAAATTATTTTTAGTACACATATGTATAACATTTTAAGAAGTATATATATATGCTTTAAGAAGTATATATATACACATACACATATATATATATATATATACACATACACACATTTGGTGTTATTCAACTGATTATCTCCTTTTTTATATTTAGATGACAAATATTCTTTAGGTGATTGTATTCAGTTATATGAATTCAAATACAATCTGCATACTAAATGATGAGCTAGTCAACCTGTAATTCAAATGCTGGGCTTCTTCCTGCGCTTCTGACCTCATAATTCAGATTTTCTATTAGCAATTTCTCCTGAATATGCAGAATCAAATTATAATATGTGCTCCAAAACCTATTTCTCCTCTTCTTTTCTTCCTCTTAAGATACCACATATAATTTCTTACCAGTTACCAATTATCAAGAGAGACATCTGAAATCTCTAATCTGCTTTAAGCCATATATAATAAAAATTTATTTTAGATATTATTATAATTTTAAGATCTGTAATTTCCATCTGTTTGTTTCATATGGTTTTAGTCTCATTGCTGAGTTTCCCATTTTTTATTCATTAAGATCATTTTTATTTTTAAGGTTTTTTTGAGACTGAGTCTCGCTCTGTTGCCCAGGCTGGAGTTCAGTGGCACCATCTCAGCTCACTGCAACCTCAGTCTCCTGGTTCAAGCAATTCTCTGTCTCAGCCTCCCGAGTAGCTGGGATTACAGGTGCCCACCAACACACCCGGCTAACTTTTGCAATTTATTTATTTATTTATTTATTTATTTATTTATTTATTTATTTTGTAGAGACGGGGTTTCACCATTGTAGCCAGGCTGGTCTGGAACTCCTGACCTTGTGATCCACCCACCTCGGCATCCCAAAGTGCGGGGATTACAGGTGTGAGCCACTGTGCCCGGCCTCCTTTTTAAAGTTTTTTATTTGCGTTACTATGGATACATAGTACCTGTATTATTTATGGAGTACACATGATAGTTTGATAAAAGCACACAATGCGTAATGATCAAGTCACGGTAATTGGAGTATGCATCACCTCAAGCATGTATCATTTCTTTGTGTTAGGAACATTCCAATTCTGCTGCTAGTTATTTTGAAATATACAACATATTTTTGTTAAGATCTTTTTAAATTTTAAGTCCTCATAACCTTTATAACAGTTGCATTAAAATCCTTGCCTGCTATTCTATTACCTGTGTTGTCTCATCTTTGATTACTACCAACTATGTTTTCTTTGTAATATAGGTCATATTTTTTCTTCTGCTTCTTTAAATATTTAGTAATTTTTTACTGGCTACTGCGCATTATGGATAATACATTGTAGAAACTCTGGATTTGAGTTTGTTTTCTTTGAAAAGTGTTGACTTTTGTTTTAGTTTGGCAGCCAGTTAACTTAGCTAAACTCAGACCCCTTGGTGTGTTTCCTCCATGGTAAGTGGTGGCTGAAATCTCTGTTCAGTTCTTCACACTTCTAGCTGTTGCTGTTTACTGTTGGTGTCTCCCTAATGCATGCACTAAAAAAAAAAAAAAAAAAAAAAAAAAAAGGTGGAATATTTACACAGATTTAATGTGATACTCCCCTTTTCCAGACTTTCCTCCTAATTTTCCAGTGGCTCTGGAAGTCACAAACTATGCCTCCCAAATCTTCAAGCTAGTAAGGCTACGGTTTGCTCTGAGTTCTTGTTACCTTCTTCTAAGGCAGCTGGAATTGCCCTCAGACAAAAAGCCATTTACCTGTGAATATCACTCAATACAGTACATTTTTTTTTCCACGGTTGACACCTCTCTTGTTCCTGCCTGCTTTTATGCTATGCTTGCCTTTTAATAGTTAGATAAAATATTTTGTCAAGAACTTATACTTGTTTCCTGGAGGTGTATTAGTATGATTTAAGCTACTTCCTCATTATTGGAAATAGAATGTCTAATACATATTAAAAATTTACATTTAAAAAATAAATATCATGTTACTATCAAGCTAAAAAGATTAAATGATTTATTACTGCATCTTTTCTCAACATATGATCCCTAAAATAAGATATGTAAAGGAATGTTAAATTAAAACAAACAAAAAAGTCTTGAACTAAATTGTTTAAAAAGTGTCCTGTGACACAAAATTAAACAGCTGCTTTAATACAATTATTTTCCTTACAGTTATTCCTTTGACATAAAAATTGTTTTATAAACTCAAACAACTGCTATAAAATAGCAATCATTTCTGACTTTGGTAACTTGGTATTTTACCTTTTGGGATTATTATTCTATGGAAATCTTTTTGTGGAATTAATAGCCTGTAGAATAATATTTTTAAAAATGTTTTCTATTTCCATCCCCTAAGAGAACCATACTCTAATATTTTATATACTTTATAAATATGCATATTCTAAAGTCAAATGCATATTTAATACATTTATTGGTGATGCTATTTTTGCATATAGTTTATGTACATTTTTGTATGTTAAGATGCACATATGCTAAAATTGTATTTAACTCATTAATCATTTAATGAGGAAATTAGGAGGATGACAAACCTGACTCAAAGAAACATAAAAAACAGAATATATATCATATACATTCAGGGAAAGCAAAAATAAATAATGCTGAAATAAGATTATGCAGCTAAATCCCAAACTAGTTCATCTTACCAACAGAAAATGTAAAACCTTTAGATTTATCTTCTTTTATGGAAAAAATCATTGCCATGTAATTAGCTTCCTACAAATTAACATCTAACTCTGAAGAGTTGTAATTTGTTTGCTGCTAATCAGTGGTAAGTCCAGCAGCAAAAGCATATGTCCTCAGAGCAAGTAGATTCTTAAGCAAGTTTATTAGCATAGCATGACAATGAAGGTCATGCTGTCATCTTTTTTCCTTATTTCTCAGTTTACAATAATTTTTCTTAACAGTCCTTCCTAATGATTAAAAAGCAATCTCTAAGTGGTGTTTAATTTATATAAATGGTATTAAAATATAAATGTTTGAAATCATTTATTTTTTCCTTTCAACATTATCTTTCTTTTGCATTAGATGGATAGATAGATGACAGATCGATCTTGTTTTATACTACTGCATGGTATCACATAGTGTGCTTTTACCAGCTGCAGAGCTATAATCTTGGAGCGGGGAAGAGTTTGATGTGACAGAAAAATAAGGTCAAGGGAGAGAAATCTGTAAGACAAGGCTGGTAAAGTCAACTAGGGACATTTTGTAAAGGTCACATGTATAAGGAAAAGTAATGTTGTTGAGGTTATACTATGTTACTGGACAAAGGACAGGAAGTGCACTAAACTAATCTCAAGGAAATAATTAAATGACATAAAGATACTCACATAATGTTACTCGTAATGTTTTATGCAACAGTGAAAAGTTGAAAAATAAGTCAGTGCTAAATATAGGCAGATGATCATGTAACTGAGAGTAGTATTTCAACCAGTTGATATCTTATTCATGAAAAATTACATCGCAAAGAGCTGCAACAGTATACAACAGTATGGGAAACAAAACAATATATAACCTTAAAATATAATGATCAATTATAATGGTACATTTTAAAAAGCTTAAACATGTTATATTCTCAAGAATTTTACTTATAGAAAAATGTACAAATGGACTGACACCACATGCAAGAGTCAAATCAAGTGCTGATAAGCTCAAAAATATTTAATTTTCTTTTTTGTTATGCTATGTAATACTGTGAATATACAGGCTTAAGATTTAATCCAAATAATCTTCAATTACCTAAGAAATAGAAAATAATAATAAAATTTTAAAGTACAACTTATTATTTAAAATGTGTCATACTTTAACTGGGCATTTAAATGCAAGTTTGTGTTTTGCAAAAATTGAAGTTGGTCTCCTAATAGCCATGATCTTTAGACATGAGTCAACAATAATTCTGATTAAAGACGGAGTGAGCATGGTTAATTTGGACCCTGGGATGTGTAATAGCAGCGAATTGCCATAGTAGGGCATTTCTATAATCAGAAGGATTTTCCAGGTATGGCTTCTCCTTTGCATATTTACATTGACTCGAACCTAAAATATGAAGAGTAAAAGGCCCATCACATTGCTTACACAAGCTCACAAGTGGCTTAGTTCCAACTCTGCTGATTATGTCAATTAGGGCTCCAATAAAACTATTTTAGCCATTCCAACTCATAATCAAACAGTGAAAATATTTTAAAATATGTACATTATTGGCATAATTAATAAAAATAAATATTTATTTTCAATCTCACTGTATATAAAGTGTAACTTATCTTAGAGTTATAGAAAACTGAGATATACAGGCTATTTGATAGTCAATCATGAAGTTCATCCCTTTCACCCACTCCGCCCTAAATTTAGAGCTGGATAAACTAAGTGCCCTACTCTATGAAGGGCTTTTCAAAAGATTGGTATCTCAGAAATCAAGTATATCAGTTTCTTATTTTGTACTATCTTCACCTTGGAAATACCTTGGTGCTTTTTCTCATCACTTATCCAAGAAATTATTTTCCAGATTCAAATTACAAATCACATTTGTGATTCTTTCTGTCTGGAAAACAATGCTGTCAAGTGCTAAATTAAATTACGTACACATCAGAAAAACACCTCGAGTTCTGTTGATTTGTGGTATTATACCACGTATCTCTACCTCTTATGTTCTTCTGTTTTTCTACTTTAAATGCGTGGAATTCTTGACCCTCTCCTGTCCTTTTCCTCTCTCCAACTTCATATTCTGGCTCATCTAGGAAATCTTACCAATCTGAGCCAGAAGGACTATCCAGTCAGAGATTACAGGAAGTTTAGCATATGCCTACCTGGTCAAAATGTAGTAAAAAGATTTGATTCAAATCTCCCACTGGCAGCAAGCAACAGAATGGATAAAATACACAAAATGATGTTTTGAAAAAAACTAGACATCAGACAGTTTATGGAACAAATATTGCGAACCCAGTGATTGCACATATTACTACCTTGAAAGAATTCCCAGGCTTTGGCACAGAGAGGAGGAACACAGAAAAATCCTAACGGACTTGCTGAGTTGAGAAAGCAGAACTCATAATCTAGGAAGATTTTTCAGGACAGAGTAACAGAGAAAAGAGAGTGGCACAGAGGTAACACTGGAAATCTACAGAGGGTCCCCCTGGACTATTCAACTGAATACTGATCAACACATGCATTTGATAAAATAACTGAGACCAAGGAAAGAACCACTGTAAAGCACTTAAAAGCATAAGAGGTGAGAGTGTTCAGTGTTCATACAGGGCAGAGAATAGTGCTTGTTCCTTCCAGACAGCCTGAGAAATTATTTATAAGCCATTGTGTAGCATACATGAAGGTACTTTTCTCATTACGGAAAAGTAGTTTGAGCATCACTCTGGTCTCATTTAAAAAATTGTAAAGTTTGGGTAGGCGCGGTGGCTCACGCCTGTAATCCCAGCACTTTGGGAGGTTGAGGCAGGTGGAGCATGAGGTCAAGAGATCAAGACCATCCCAGCCAACATGGGGAAACCTGTCTCTACTACAAATACAGAAATTAGCTGGGCATGGTGGCACGTGCCTGTAGTCCCAGCTACTTGAGAGGCTAAGGCAGGAGAATCACTTGAACCCGGGAGGCAGAGGTTGCAGTGAGCCGAGATCACGCCACTGCACTCCAGCCTGGGCGACAGAGTGAGTCTCTGTCAAAAAAAAAAATAAAATAAAATAAAGGTTATAACCAAAAGGATCAAACTATCTCCAAGCAACTTAACTGCATTCCAGAACAAAGTTAAATATTAATAATATTTATGAAGACACCAAAATACCTAGCACCCAATAAGGTAAAATTCTCAATGTTTTCCTCCAACCAAAAAATACCAGGCATGCAAAAAAAACAGGAAATATGACATAGAGCAAGGATATAAATCAATTAATTGAAACAAAACAGAACTCAAGCAGACGTTAGAATTAACAGACCAGTACATTAAAAGAGTTATTATCACTACTACTAGCACTATTATTAAACTACTTATTAGAGATAAAAACTACAATGTGTTCACAAAATTTCAGACATACAAGATAGCAAAAACCCCAAATCAAACGCTTAAAGATGAAAACTACAATGTATGAGTGAAAAACACACTGGGTAAGATTAAAAGATTAGACACGGGGACGGGCCAAAATGGCTGACTACAAGCAGCTGGTATGCACCATTCTCATAGAGAGAAATAGAAGGGGTGAGTAAATATAGTACTTTCAACTGAAACATCCAGGTACATGCACTGGAATGCATCAAGCAAACAACTCTACCCACAGAGAACAAAGAAAAGCAAGGCAAAATGACCACCTACCCAGAAGTAACATGGAGCCAGGAGAGCCTCCCTGCCTAGGGAAGTGGTGAGTGAGTGAGCAATCCCAGGGACACACACTTCTCCCATGGATTTTTGCAACCCTTGGGTCAGGAGATCCCCTCACGAACCCACTCCACCGGACCTGCAATGTGACACATAGAGCTACGTGGAGTTTTGGCTGAGCAGCTAATCAAACACATGCAGAGCCCCAGAAGCTGTATATATTCAGGCTTCCCAACAAAAGTAGATGCAACTCCAGCAAAGCAGGGTTAGACCCCTGTGCTTACCCTTAGGCAAGGGGTTGAATCCAGGGGGTTGAGCGGCGAGGATCTACAGGTCCTGCTTTCACAACATTTCACAGGATAAGACCCACTGATGTGCAACTCCAGCCAGCTACTGGTGTGGCAGCATTACACTTCCCTGAGATGGAGCTCCTATCCGTAACCATTGTTGCCTCTGGTGCAGCCACCCTATGGAAAAAGTGGCCAGACTGCCTTGTTACACAGGTCCCCTATCTATTCCTCCACACTCAGTGGGAACTCCCATCCAGGGTATCTAGCCACCCACACTGGTGTTTTCCAGCTGGGAGCAGTTTCAGACTTCCCTGGGATGAAGCTCCAGAGGGAGGGGTGGGACACCATCTTTGCTCTTTTGCAGCCTTCACTGTTGATACCTTCAGGTGTTGGAAAATCCAAGGCGACTACAAAGTGGAATGGACCCCCAGCATACTGTAGCACCCCTAAGAAAATGACCAGACTGTTATGTGGGATACCCATCCAGTACCCTCACTGGGCAACAAAATGGAAAGGAAAGATAGTTATTAACCAATACAAAAACACACTTAAGTACACAGACCATTGACACTATAAAGCAACCACACAAACAACACAATGACAGGATCGAATCAATATATATCAATATTAACCTTGAAAGTTGGCCAGGCTGATCTCAAACTCCTGACCTCAGGAGATCTGTCTGCCTCAGCCTCCCAAAGTGCTGGGATTACAGGCATGAGCCACCGTACCTGGCTTTATTTATGTATGTATGTATTTATTTATTTATGAGATAGAGTTTTGCTCTTGTCGCCCAGGCTGGAGTGCAATGGTGCGATATCGGATCACTGCAACCTCTGCCTCCTGGGTTCAATCAATTCTCCTGCCTCAGCCTCCCAAGTAGCTGGGATTACAGGTGCCTGCCACCACATCCAGCTAATTTTTTGTATTTTTAGTAGAGACGGGGTTTCACCATGTTGGTCAGGCTGGTCTTGAATGAATGTGTTTTCTTCACATTCTTGCTCCAATGGAAACCTGGCTGTTCCCCAAGGGCAGTGCTTACTCTGCATTCCTCAATTGCTAGTTTATGTGTCTCTCAACTCATGTACCTCTCTGTACTGCCATTTCTTCTCTCTTCTCCATCGGAAACTCAGCTCTAATCAGTCATAGTTGCATACACATGTAGTCCTAGGTACTCAGGAGGCTGAGGTGGGAGGATCACTTGAGCCCAGGAGTTCACTGTTACAGTGAGCTATGATCACAGCTCTGCACTGCAGCCTAGGCCATGGAGCAAGATTCTGTCTCAAAAACAAAACAACAAAACAAAACAAAAAACCCACAAAAACCCAACCCAGTGCTTTTGAAATCTACACCACTAAACTACTGTGTATTGCTCATTCTTGTTATTTGGTTTCTTGTATAATCACATTTATTCACTTACAGTTTTAGTACCCTGAATATTCCTGAGGAATATAAAGAGGCAATAATTTTAGCCACAGACATCTTGGTTATATAGAATTGCTCCTGCGTAGAATAAAAATATATATGCTCTTTTTAGTTGAGAGGAAAATATGAAAATCTCATTTTATATAGCCTTGATTAGAGGGCAATATGTAAGACAAAGAATTCTGTTAGGGAAGAAAGTGTCACCCTGGACTTAGAAATCTTTTTTCATAGATGATGTGTCCTGTGTTAGGTCTTAATTGGAAGAAAATTGAAGTAAAAAACATCTTTAAGTAGCTGAGTAATTAGGATTAATTAGTAGCTGTTGAATCTAAATCCCTTAAGACTAAATTTCATCGCAGCTCTGTACCCTCAGCGAGACTTCCTTTCTTGATTGTTTTATCCATTTAATATAAAATTTAAAAGATGCCCATATTGTCAGGTTGTTTTTAGTCACCAGACTGTCTTTAATAGCCTCTGATGTTATAAAACTGGAGTCATGAAATTGTTTCGCAGGAAACAGTGATAATTCTCTCAATAAACATCTGCTATTCTTATAAATATCAAAAAAAAGAAATTAAACATGCTAAATGGCCCATTTAAAAGGCACAGAGTGGCAAGCTAGACGAAAAAAAAAAACAAGACCAGTGGTATTCTGTCTTCAAGAGATCCCTCTAACATTCAATGACACTCATAGGCTCAAAATAAGAGGATGGAGGAAAATCTACCACGCAAATGGAAATCAGCAAAAGCAGGAGTTTCAATCCTAATTTCAGACAAAATAGACTTTAAACCAGCAAAGATTAAAAAAAAAAGACAAAAAAGAACATTACATAATGGTAAAGGATTCAATTCAATGAGAAGATCTAACTCTCCTAAATATACATGCACCCAACAAAGGAGCAACCAGATTCATAGAGCAAGCTCTTAGAGACCTACAGATATAATTAGATGCCCACACGGTAATAGTGGGAGACTTCAACACTCCATTGCCAGTATTAAACAGATCAGAGGCAGAAAATTAACAAAGATATTTAGTACCTGAACTCAATATTGGACAAAACAGATCTGATAGACTACTGCAGAACCCTCCACCAAAAAAAAAAAAAAAAAAAAAAGATTATGCTTTCATGGCACATACTCTGAAATCAACCACACAATCAGACATAAAACAACCCTGAGCCAATGCAAAATAACTGAAATCATACCAAACACACTCTTGGACCACAACACAATAAAAATCAAAATCAAGACTTAAAAATTGCTCAAAACCATGCAACTACATGGAAATTAAACAACGTGCTCCTGAATGACTTTTGTGTAAATAATAAAATTGAGCCCAAAATCAACAAGTTCTTAGAAACTAATGAGAACAAAGATATAACATACGAGAATCTCTGGGACACAGATAACGCAGTGTTAAGAGAAAAAATTATAGCACTAAATGTTCACATCAAAAAGTTAGAAAGATCTCAAATTAACAACCTAACATCACAACTAGAGCAAGTCAACTCCAAAGCTAGCAGAAGACAAGAAATAACCAAAATCCGAGCTGAACTGAAGGAGCTCGAGATATGAAAAACCATTCAAATGTATCCAGGAGTTATTTTTAAAAAATATTAATCAGATAGATAGGGTGCTAGCTAGACTAATAAATAAGAAATAAGATCCAAATAAATGACAAAGGGGATGTTACCACTGATACCACAGAGATACAAACAGATAATGCTATGAACACATCTATACACACAAACTAGAAAACTTAGAAGAGATGGTTAAGTTCCTAGACACATAAACCCTCCCAAGACTGAACCAAGAAGAAATTGACTCCCTGAACATACCAATAATGAGCTCTGAAATTAAATCAGTAATAAATATCTAACAATGAAAAAAAAAACCCAGTAAAAGATATATTCACGGCTAAATTCTACCAGATACACAAAGAAGAACTGGTACCATTCTTACTGAAACTATTCCAAAAATTGAGGAGGAGGGACTCCTCTCCAACTCATTCTATGAGGCCAGCCTCATCCTGAAACCAAAACCTGGCAGAGACACAACAAAAAGAAATTTTCAGGCCAATATTTTTTAGGAACATTGATGCAAAAAGACTCAACAAAATGCTGGCAAACTGAATCCAGTAGCATATCAAAAAGCTAATCTACCACAATCAAGTAGGCTTTATCCCTGTGATAGAAGGTTGGTTCAACATATGAAAATCAATAAATGTGAGCTATCACATAAACAGAACTAAAGACAAAGACCACATGATTATCTCAAGAGATGCAAAAAAAGGCTTTTGATAAAATTCAACATTCCTTCATTTTACAAACTCTCAATAATCTAGGTATCGAATGAACATACCTCAAAATAATAAGAGCCATCTGTGACAAATCCACAGCCAACATCATGCTGAATGGGCAAAAGCTGGAAATATTCCCCTTGAAAACTGGCACAAGAGAAGGATGCCTTCTCTCACTACTTCTATTCCATATAGTAAGTCCTGGCCAGAACAATCAGGCAAGAGATAAAAATAAAGGACATCCAAATAGAGAGAAACTCAAACTATCCCTGTTTGCAGATGACATGATTCTATATTTAGAAAATCTCATAGTGTTCACCCAAAAGCTCCTTCAGCTGATAAAAAACTGCAGCAAAGTTTCAGGATACAAAATCAACATTCTCAAATCAGTAGCATCCCTGTACACCAACAACAGCCAAACCAAGAGCCTAATCAGGAACACAGTCCTATTCAGAATTGCCACAAAAAGAATAAAATTTCTAGAAATATGGGTAATCAGGGAGGTAAAAGATCTCTACAATGAGAATTCCAAAGCACTGCTCAAAATAATCAGAGATGACACAAACAAATGGAAAAGCATTCCTTTCTTATGGATCAGAAGAATCAATATCATTAAAACGGCTATACTGACCAAAGCAATTCACAGATTCAATGCCATTCCTCTCAAACTACCAATGATATTCTTCACCGAACTAGAAAAACATATTTTAAAATTCATATAGAACCAAAAAAAAAGAGCCTGAATAATCAAAGCAATACTAAGCAAAAAGAACAAATCTGGAGTCATCATGTTACCCAACTTCAAACTATGCTACGAGGCTACAGTATGGTACTGGTACAAACACAGACGAGTGTAACAGAATAGAGAGACCAAAAATAAGGCCACATACCTACAACCATCTGATCTTCAGCAAAGCTCACAAAAACAAGCAACGGGGAAAGGACTTTATTCAATAAATGTTTCTAGGATAACTGACAAACCATATACAGAAGACTGAAACTAGACCCCTTCCTTTCACCATATACAAAAATTAACTCAAGATGCATTAAAGACTTAGATGTAAAACCTAAAACTATAAAAAAAAACCCATAAAAAAGTCTAGGAAATACCATTCTGAACATAAGCCTTGGGAAACAATTTATGACTAAGTACTCAAAAGCAATTGTAACAAAAACAAAAATTGGCAAATGCAGTCTAAAGAGCTTCTTCCACAGCAAAAGAAACTATCACGAGTAAACAAACAACCTACAGAATGAGAGAAAATATTCACAAACTATGTATTTGACAAAGGTCTAATATCTAGAAACTATAGGGAACTTAGTTCAACAAGAAAAACAATATTTTAAAAATGGGCAAAGTACATGAACAGACATATCTCAAAAGAAGGCATACATGCAGCCAACAAGTATGAAAAAAAATGCTCAACATCACTAATCATTGGAGAAATGCAAATCAAAACCACAGTGAAATACCATCTCACATGTAAGTCAGAATGGCTACTATAAAAAAGTAAAAACTAGCAGATACTGGTGGGGTTGTGGAGAAAAGGGAATACTTATATACTGCTGATTAGGATGTAAATTAGTTCAGCCACTGTGGAAAGCAGTGTGGAGATTTCTCAAAGAACTTAAAACAGAACTACCAATTGACCCAGCAATACCACCACTGAGTATATACTCAAAGGAAAATAAATTGTTCTACCAAAAAGACATATGCACTCATGTGTTCCTTGCAACACTGTTCACAATAGCAAAGACATGGAATCCACCTAGATGCCCATCAAGAGTGAACTGGATAAATAAAATGTAGTGCATACATCGTGCAATACTACACAGCCATTAAAAAAAAATCACTTCCTTTGCAGCAACATGGCTGCAGCTGGAAGCTATTGTCCACAGTAAACTAATGCCAGAACGAAAACCAAATGCCACATGTTTTCACTTACCAGCAGGAGCTAAACATTGAGTGCAAATAGACATAAAGATGGGTACAAGAGACACTGGAAATGACTTGAGGAGGGGGTAGGAGAGGGGCGTGGGTTGAAAAACTACCTATCAAGTACTGTGCTCACTACCTTGGTGATGGGATAATTTGTAACAGCATCAAGCAATTTACCCATGTAACAGATCTGAACATGTATCTCCTAAGCCTAAAATAACAGTCAAAAAATGGGGAAAAAAAGAATGACAATGCAGTGTTTGGTTTAGTATATGACTAGAAGAGCGCAAACATTAGGAAGGGAGAAATTGGAACGTATTACTGTAATATTCTTACACAACACATGAATATTATTTGAAAACAGATTGTGTTAAATCACAGATACAAACTATGGACACTAAAAATGCAAAATAAATTATAGCTAATAAACCAATTAAAGAGATAAAATGGAATAATACAAATATTCATACAATCTACTCAAAGTCAAGAAAAAATGAAAACTAAACAAAGATCAGATGGAATAAATAGAAAACAAATAGTAAGAATAGTCTTTAAAAATCTAATCTTATAAATAATTACATTAAATATAAATGGTGTAACTCTGCCAATTCAAAGGCAGTAACTTTCGAATGGAACAAAAAGCAAGACCCAATTATATTCTTTCCGCAAAAAAAAAAAAAAAGCACTTCAAATAAAAGACAAAAATAAAATAAGTAAATGAATGTAAAGGCTATGCCATGCTAACTCTAATAAAATGAAAGTTACACTGGTTATATAAATATAGAAAGTGTATTTCAGATCAAAGAATATTACCAGGGAAGAAGAGGAAAAGAAGGTTTTACATAATGTTAAAGGTATAATTTTATGAATTGGACCTCGCAATCCCAAATATTCCTGTACCTAATAATGCAGCTTTAAAGTATATAATATAAAAACTGATCAAACAGGAAGAAATAGACAAATCTAGAAGTACCATCAGATATTTCAGTATCCCCCTATAATCGACATTAAAGGCACACAGAAAATTATTAAGGATCTACAGAACTTGAACAGTCCTACCAATCGACTTAACGTAATTGAATTATAAAACACACTACCAGAAACGGAAGAATACACATTCTTTCTGAAAGCACAGAGAACATTTACAAAGATGGACTATATTCTATCCATAAAGTTTAAAGGGTTAATGTATACAATGACATCTGAAAACAAGAAAATTAAATTAGAAATCAATAACAGTCAGATATTTGAAAAATCCTCAAATTTTGGAAACTAATTCATAGATAAAAGAAGAAATTGAGAGAGGGTCAAAAATATTTAATAAAATTAAAATTAAAATACAATGTATCAAAATTTATAAGATGCCACTAAAGCAGTACTTACTAATGAGAGGAGAATTTAGGGCATTAAATACTATAAAGGTACCAAATTAATGACTTCACCATTATTTTAAGAAACTAGAAAAAGAAGAGCAAATTAAACTCGAATTTGTGGTAGAAAGGAAATCATAAGTACTGGAGTGACAATCAAAAAGACAAAAGCAAAAAATAAATGAAGCCAAAAATTCGTTCTTAGAATGAGTAATAAATGTGATAAACATTCAGTCATACTTATTAGGGAAAAAATGGGAGAAAACATAAGTTAGAAATATCATGAATTAGAAGTGACATCATTGAAGAGTCTACAGACATTAAAAGAATGATAAGAAAATATATTTTTACAACCTTAACACCATACATTCAGTTATCTAGATAAAATGAACAAATAAATTTCTGGAAAGTCACAAAGTATAAGTGCTCACTGATAAGTGAATACATAAATAAATAATGTTAATATATTGATATCAATTTATTAAGTTAGATTTGTAGGAAAAAAAAAAAAAACTTCTCACAAGAAAAACTCCAGATACAGATAGCTTCACTGGAGAAGAAAACCAAACATTTCAAATAAATAATACCCATTATACACCAACTCTTGAAGAAAATTTAAATAAAAGAAATGCTTCCTGCCTTAGTCTGCTTTGATTGCCATATCAAAATACCAAGACTGCATGGCTTAAACAACAGAAATTTATTTCTCAGAGTTCTGAAAGCTAGATAGTCTAAGGTTAAGATGTGAGTAATACAGGATTCATTCTGAGTTCTCTTCTCTTGAGTTGTAAGTAGTTGCCATCTCTGTGTGCCCACAAGACCTCTGGACATGCAGAGAGGAAGGGAAAGAAAGAAAGCAAATTCCCCCATGTGTTTTCTTATAAGGGCACTAATCCTATCATGAGGATTCTAATCCTTCTGACCTCACTCCAACCTTAATTACCTCCCTACAGCCCCATCTCTAAATACCATCACACTGGGAGTTAGGACTTCAACAAATAAATTTTGTGAGAACACAAAAGTTCAATTCATATCACTTTCCAACTCATTCTATAAAAATAACATTACCCTGATTCTAAAACTAGTGTAAGACATTACAGGAAAAGCACAGACCAGTATCTCTCATGAGTATAAATACTAAAAATCTAAACAAACTTAAAGAAAATTGAGCTCAATGACATATTTTTAAAAAGACCATACATCATGATCAAGTGGAATTTATCCTGGGAACGCAAGAGTGGTTTATCAGAGGATCTGTCAACGCAAATCACCATATTAATAAGCCAAAAAAAAACAAACAAAAAACCAAGTTACATATGATAATTTCCATGCAGAAATACTTTTGACCAAATTCAACTTCCATTTCTTTTTTTTTTTTTTTTTTTTTTAATTTTGAGAGAGTGTCTCACTCTGTCACCCAGGCTGGACTGCAGTAGTGTGAACACCACTCACTGAAGTCTCAACTTCTGGGGCTCACACTATCCTCCTGCCTCAGCCTACCAAATCAACATCCATTTCTTAAGTATTTGATAATTAAGTATTTGATAACACAACTTGTTAAATTAAGTGATAATTTAATTGTACATTTAAAAATAACTAAGAGTATAATTGGATTGTTTGTAACACAAAGGATAAATGCTTGAGGGGATGGATAGCCATTTTTCCATGTGATTATTATACACTGCATGCCTCTACCAAAATATCTCATGTACTCCATAAATATATAAACCTACTGAGTACCCGGAAAAAATTAAAAATAAAATTTTAAACTTTCAGCAAACTAGAATTAGAAGAGAACTTCTGTAACTTAATGAAGGGCATGTGTGAAAAACTTACAATTAATAGTTCTACGTTATGACTTTGGATCTGATTACAGGCCTGTATTCCATTACAAAATCCATCTAACTGCATGCCTAAAATCAGTAAATTTTGTTTTATATAAGTGATATTTCAGTGAATCTGGTGAAAAGTTACATTATAAAATCTCTCATGTAGAATGTTATTTTACCTTGCACGCTACTAATCATTATCAGAACATCGCCTATAAATTTTTATTGAAAGGGGCTTCTCATCCCCTCCTCCACACACAAACTACTCCATTTTAAAACACAAATCATGACAAATTATTCCTTTCATCAAGAAGAATGGTGTCTATGTAATTTATTCCCAAGTGTTGTAATCTATTTTCTTCAGTGAAATCTTCCTGCCAACAATTCGTCATATTTTGTTTTCAGACCTTTCACAATGACATAAATTTTATGCATCAAAAATATTATAACAACCCATTTCTACGTATGTGTCAAATCTTTCCTCCTAATTATTTTATTTCTTCCATTTAATAAACAAACACCCCTGGTTATTACAATTTGCTTTTCCCCTGGAGAATTTTATACACTTTATTTACACTGCCACACCAAAATGATTAGCAAGAATATCTTATCATTATTACATTATAGCGTCCCCAGGCAGAACCTGAAGTCTTGCTGAAACTAAAAGCTGGCAGAAGTTATTGATATTTTTATACAGTTCCAGGTAAGACAATAGAGAGAGGTTAGCATAAAGAGCTGAAGCTATTTGGGCTTCTTAATGCAACATAAATGAAAAGAGTCAAGAATGTAGTCCCAGCGTACCAAAAAAAATAAAAACAAGAAAATTAGAGCAGGTGATAGAAAACCCAGGGTCAGAACAAAATTGACAATTAAGGGTTGCAGATAACTGCAAACCAAGAATCAGAGACTTGAGAGCAATGTCAACAAAGGTAGAGGAATTTGGGACTAATACATCAGCGAATTACTGGGATCTTCAGAATCAAAACAAAAATGAAATAGGAAGCATTCACAAGGTTTAAACTTGAAAAAGTATGCCTGGATCAAAGCACCTATTTGCAGATAATTACCCCCAAGTTTCTGTCTACGATCACTAACTTTAATCAAATGCTCCTCCAATATGCCCATACTCACATAGGCCTTGCTCTTCTGGCCCTGGAATACTTTGGACCAGAAAACGGACTGATGCAATGAAGGGAGGAGAATCAGAACAAGCAGTGTAATTAAAATAACATTTTTAGCTGAATTCTCAAGGCATTTACATCTCAACCAGATATCTTTCTCTCTTTCTCTTTTTTTTTCTTTCTTTCCTTTTTTTTTTTTTTTTTTTTTAGACAGAGTCTCACTCTGTCACCCAGGCTGGAGGACAGTGGCATGATTTCAGCTCATTGCAGCCTCTGCCTTCCCAGTTCAAGTGATTCTTATAGCCTCCTGAGTAGCTGGGATTATAGGCCTCTGCCACTATGGCCAGCTAATTTTTTTTTTTTTTTTTGTATTTTTAGTAGAGACAGGGTTTCACCATGTTGACCAATATGGTCTTGAACTTGTGACCTCAAGTGATCCACTCTCCTTGGCCTCCCAAAGTGCTGGGATTACAGACGTGAGCCACCACGCCCAGCCCCAGATAGCTTTCTTACTTGAAATTTTTGTTTCTATCTATGCTTTGGCTTTTCTTACCATTTTGATGTGTTCTTGGTATCACCTTGAAAAGCCCTGTTACTGGTTTCTCCTTTCTCATCCCCTGATTCAGCTCCATGGATAGCAGACTAGAATTGTAGCCTACATAAGAATGTGGCTATAATTTTGCATATCCTTGGCTTCTCACTCTGCCCAGTCTTTATTTTACAGTAGTAGCAATCACATATTGACAAGATGTATTGTTTAGAAGACTTTTCTAAGACTTACAGAAAGTGCTCACTAGAAGTATGTCTTGGATTATAATATCATTATTAATACAGCAATAGTGTTTAAAGAGTATTCCAGGATTCCAATGAATGTATTTTAGGCAACAGAGTTAAGAGCTCTTGTCCAACTGGGCTTGTTGAACTGTATCTCTAGTCATCATTGTCCTGTTTGTTCTTAATAGAATTATCACTTGAATGAAATGAAATTCTGAGCAAAATAAAATAATTTGAGTTAGGTCAGGAAGAGAAGTTCTGATTTCAGAAAGATACATAGAGTTCAGAAAAGCTGAGAGAATCTAGAGAATCTCTGGGTTCTTTGTTCTTCCCTGTCACCACACAATACACACAGAAATTTACCCTTAAAATTTCATCTCTCACTTTTTTCTTATTAATATTTTTTCCCATTTCACCATTTTCCTGAATTCTGTTTATATTTAGTCTTACTACAGAATTTATTGGCTACTAGGTTATAATTTAGAAGGACATTTCCTTGCAGATATATTCGGGAAGATGTCACCATCAACAGCAGAAATTCAGCTGTCCTGACCAATAAGAAACATTCCGTTGGTCTTTGCACAAGAATGTGCCCACTTGGACTGTTTAATGAATTGTAGGTCTCACAAATTGCAGCCACTGTGTCTAAGGAATGTGCTTTCTCATTAAACAAAATATATTATTTCTAGGCCTCCCCCACACTCAAAACATACTCAATTTTCTTAATGACTCTGTAAGACAAAGTTTAGATAATACAGAAGGCACAGATATAGTATGATACTGAGGTCATAACAAATATTCAAAGTGACTCATGGAATGTTAGCCACAGGGATTTGCCTCCTCTCTGAGGGATTTTGTTTTTGTAGGTTCACTCATAAAGATTAAAAGAAATAGGCAATGGGATAGTGAACTGGAAAATATATTTGAAGAGAGAATTCGATTTCTATCCAGTGGCAAAAAAAAAAAAAACAGCTAGGACGTCATAATATTTAATTTTAATTCTCTAAGTGAAACGAGACTATCATGTAATAAATCTACTTTAAAGTGATTCTTTTAAAGGTAAAAAGTTGAAGGTAACCACAGAGAAGAAAGTATTTTAACCTTATGAGTAATAATTTAAAATGGTTTTTGTATTTATGTGTAAAATAAATGCATTGCTGGAGCAATCTGACCACGCAAATTCCTGTTACTGACGGGCAGAGCTGGGATTCCTGTTGTGAGCCTGATGTGGCTGTCTCCCTCTCCCTGTTCCATTTCTAGAAGTTGTAATGTTAAGATGCCACAATGCCTGCTGATGGTCCAAGACAGAGTATTGCAGATGTTCCTTGAATACAACAAGTCCTGCCTGCCTCACATACCCATGAGAATAGCTGCAGAATGGAGGCCATGATTAGAGGATGGAATTCAATGACCATTGTTCCTGCTTATGTTATTAATTAGAAACATTCTACACATAAACAAGAGCTTCAGAGGAGCCTGTTATTAATGTAACAAAGAGATCTTTTCAGTATCTGCCATTTACACAAACATGGTTCTCAGTGATTCCCAGAAATTGTTAGTAATGGTAAAATCAAGTTGTTTAGAGCGCATGGTCAGATTTTTCTCATTTCCCAACCTCTGTGCAGAGCATGCTGGAATGAGTTATTGAGGGAAACTCTAAGAATAGAAATACCATTAATTCATGCATGTGTAAAGTGCTTAACAGCTTGCAAAACACATGCATACCTGCTACCTCATTAATCTTCACAACCATAAGAGATATGTTACTGATATTATTGCCATTTTACAAAGAAGAAAAAAAGGAGGTTTGGGAAGCATAAATAACTTTACAGGATCACATGGCTATTAAAAAGTGGAGTTGGAGCTACCATTTATATTTTTTATTGCAAGTGTGGGGGAGTACCTACACTGAACTAAAAAATGACCAGCTAGCTCCAAAATAGAAAATACCTATAATTAGGCATGGTCCTCTCTGAGCATAGCAAGTTATCTTTGCTGAACGCTAGATGTACATTCCAGGCATAGAAGCAGAGAGGGCATTGGTGGAATTTGGTGCCTCTCTGAGCAGTGCGCCTTAGAATGCGATTCACATATTGGGTTGGTCTGCTGTTTGTAACTGGTCTCAAAGGAGATAAGTGCCAACATGGAAAGTAAGCATTTGGAATGTGGCATGGCAACTTCACAGAGTAAATCTGTATCTGGTTGAATGACAAAAAATTGGAGTTTATATTTTGAATGTCCTTTTTAAAAAGTTTTACATTTGTATTCATTTATGTTTATTGCATTTTACAAAAGGAGCATCCCACAACAAATTGTGGGAAGAAAATGGTTCCTCTCCCAGTTTTGCGTGCATGAGAAGCTCTACTTCAGGGGAGACTCACCTTGCCAAGCTAGAGAGTGCATCTGTGTTCAAATTCCTCAGGGCATCCTTAACAAGCTGTGTTCCACTCCATTGAATTGGCTTCCCGTGGATTCTCTCTGAAGAGCCCCTACATATCATTTTCTGAGGAAACCTGAGTTTACACCAACATATCCTTCAAGGTCTGTAATGACCACTTCTGAAGAGTGGTTGCATTAGTTTTCTCTTGCTGTGTAAAAAGTTAGCCCAAACTCACTGGCTTAAAACAACACCTATCTATTATCTCACAGTTTTTGCAGGTCAGAAGACAGGGCACACATAACTGAGTCCTCTGCTCAAGGCCTCACCAGGTTGAAATCGACATGTTGGTAGAACTGCGTTTTCATCTGGAGTTCAAGGTGCTCTTCCAACTCAGGTATGTTGCTGGCAGAATTCAATTTCTTGTGGTTGTAGGACAGAAGCTCCTATTTTCTTGCTGTCAGCCAAGAAGTGCCCACAGCTCCTAGAAGCTGCCTCAGGTCTTAGCCACATGGAGCTCACCAGAGGCAGTTCACCACATTTGTTTTCTTCCAAAGGAGCGGGAGAGAGATTCCAGTGTGTGACCTTCTTTTAAAAGGGTTACCTGATCAGGTTAGGCCCACCCAGGACAATCTCCCTTTTGATTAGCTCAAAGCCAACTGATTAATAGCCTAATCAATGGCCTGGTATCCTGTTATGTTCATTGGTCCCAACAACAGTGAAGCCGAGAAGACTACACCTGGCATGTATGTTCAGATGAGAATTTAGGGTGCATTTTAGAATTCTCACTACCACAGAGGTCAACACTTGATAAAAAGACACAAGGAAAATGCATTGCTCTATGGACTTGTCTTGCTACTCTCTTTAAAAAGTTTGCCTGGTAATACTATTAATTAAAATGTGTTACATTTCATTTATGTTGAACTTCAGTGATTCCATTCCGGACTCTGCCCTCAATTTCAGAGAAGGAAGAATCATCTCTCTTAAGAGGTGTTTTGATCTTAAAATGCCAAAACAACAGTCTGTAGAGCCTTCATGCATCAAATTCAGATTCATCAATGTTTTCTACTGTGGCACTGCTAGATTGCAGGAATTATACTCATTACACCCAGTAGTTATGGGACTGTAAATGGAATAGAGCACATAATCTTAGGATGAAGTCAGGAGAAGTCAGACTTTGAAACTAACAAAATGGACACATAGCACAATGCATGACAGCATCTGTAACACTTCTTGGAGTGAAGTCTTTTAGATAATTTACTTTGGAAACTAAGGCACCAAAAACCAAGATAAAATGAAATAAACTACAATCTTAGAAATCATAATAGTTCTGTCACTAGGTAATGTTATAACAGGAGGTTTGAACATGGATAAAAAATGCTAGAGAAGAAGTCATCAAAAATTAGAATTTCACAGTCTCTGGTACTATTTAAAGACAATGAAACTCAAAATCATTGACTTAAAAAAAGAAAGCAATACCTGTGGTGGTTACATACAATATGAAAGAGTATCACTGAAGCTTAATAACTTTTCTCTTAATACCATTCAATTCTGTTCATTAGCAATAGGCACTAACATTTATATGGTACTTTCAAAAAGAATATTTCATGTTTTTATAGACACACTTCAATTTATTCTAAGCTTAAAGTGTCAAAACCACCTTCTCATGATGGTTTGTTTTGTCAAGTAGATTGTCTTAGTTAAAAAAAAACCAGACAAACAAAAAGAGCAAGCAAGAAAGGTATTCTATGCGATAGTTACAACCCTTTGCTGCTGCAACAAACAAATTTCTTCTAACTAAATTAAAGTGGCATTCACTAAAAGGATGACAAAGGACAATTCTTAAAAAGACATATAAACATGACATACAGATTTAAACACATGGAAGATTTTATTTAACTCATTAATTAATAAAAGAAATCATAGATGCTGTAACTATTTCAAAAAGGCACTCAAAGTATCACACACTCATAGTCTTATTAGAAATGCTGAAACATTTACAATGGATGCAAAAACTAATAAAACTGTTTCATATCTAATATCCACAGATTGATAATCAATTGCATTCCACCAGACATAGTTTGGATTTCTATGGACAGGAATCATTTGCATTGCTTTTGGATTTCTACAGGTTAACTTCTTGTCAGCATTGTGAAATAGCCTAGTTAAAAACAGAATAAAATGAAGGCAGACACCTCCATAGGACCAGACAATCCTTGGAAGTTTCAGCATTTCACTGAAATGATATCCAGCAATCTCTTTTGCCCATTTCAAAATCTTGCCCATGTACATAGAAAGATTTCCTAGACCACAAGTAAAGGATTCAACAAGACTCCAGGAACAGACCTGGACTGGCATGCATTATTGAACTTAAAATATATTTTGCCTCCACTTTGGCTTTTTACATGCTTGCTCTCTCTTGCTGAGTACTTATTTTCTCTCTTTCCAAATGCAAATAGTGGATAATGGTAAGGAACTAATTACTCTCAAGTTTATATGTGATATGTTGAAAAGGCCAGCCAACATTTCCAATTTCTACGTTACAGTGATGCAACCCAACCCTGAGGGTACAATTACTCTTAAATGAACAGAATACACTAAATTTTTGACCTGAGCAGCATAATCTGGAATTCTTTGTGCTCTACCAAAGAATAACTACTTAGTGAGGCCCGCAGAGAAAGAAGGAGGTGAATCAGTTAACATCAATGGAGACAATCACATTATCCTCTCAGCCATGGCAAAGGGCTGGAGGTGAGGGGGCTATTATAAACTAACTTTATTTTTACCAGTTTAGTGATCTTGTATAGATTAAAGCTTGCAATTATCTGCCCTTTTGGGGGGTATAAATACTAAATTTAGAACTTCTAACTTTCAAATTAATGTATCTTTTTACTCAACCTTTCCTTTCCTAAAGACAGGCTTCCTGCTCCAGATTTGCTAACAGAAGGGGACACTGTGGGAACATCTTGATAATTGAGACATCGTTAGTCTAATTACTTATATCACACCCCTGCTTCACCTTCACCCTCCCCCATTTCTTGGAGAAGCATCTGCTAAATGTCAGTAGTTAAGATGTGTCAGACAGAATCCAGAACCGCATAGCTTAGTTTGCTGGGAGGTAGCCAGAGAGGAGAAGAGGAAGAAAAATATTTCTTTCTTTCAAATTCTTTTTTCAGTTGTTATGCTGATTGTTTTACAAAAGAGAAGAGTCCAACAAAAATCTAAAGATAGGATAATTTTGTGCCTGTGTGAGTATGCATGAGCATATTGGGGTGTGTGTGTGTGTGTGTGTGTGTGTGTGTGTGTGTGTGTGTGTTAGAGAGAGAGAGAGAGAGAGATTTGCCAGTCAGGCAAGAGTAAAGGTATACACACATGCGGGAAAAGGCATGACATCATTGGCATGATTCATTTGGTTGTTAATGATTTAATGGCTCTTTAAATAGGTTGGAGAGTGGAACATATATAAAATTCAGCATACCACTTACACCCTGATGGATCAGACCTTAAAATATAGCTATTGAACTAGACGCCAGCCATTTCTAGGTCTGACTACCTGGGGATGATAGCTATTACTAGCTGTTGATGGTCAAAATTATATATATTGTATATAAAATGCAGAGGTAATAAAAAATTACTTTTCTTCAAACACCACCACCTCATTTTCTAAGTAATGATGTCATCTACAATCACTAAGTATACTTGTTCAATTCCACAGAGTGGTGGTTCTCAACTTGGGATACCCTTAGAAGACAGAATTCCATTTCAGACCTACTGCATCAGAACACTCAGAAGAGAAGCCCATTTTCAAAACCCCATAACATATTCTTATCTATACCAGGGTTTGAGAACCACTTTAGAGAAGACTCCTGATCTCTCTGAGCAGCCAGATCTATAATATCAGTAGCCATTACTAGGGAATGGACATGTACAGTGCAGGATGGAGATATAAAATGGGAAGAAAACAGTAATAAATGCTGTTGGAAAATAAGTAATCATGAAAGTACAAGTCATTTAATAACTTGTTAATTATAGTATAGAAATACCAAGGGAAAATATAAATATACACATTATTTATCCTCTATCTACTCTCACTTTTAGTTTAGACCATGACTGACACATTTCTCCTCACCAGACTAAACACAGGGAACTCTGTATTCTCAGTGAGAGTAGGGACCTTGCTGCACTCTTTGCTGTATTTTCAGTTTGGGGCATGTAATATGAATTTAAATATTTGAACAAAATAATTATGTACTCAGAATCAGAAATAATTTTGGGTTATAACTTCTTTGACTTAGACACAATTTTTTTATTTTTGTTCTGTTCTGTTTAGCTGTGAAAGCTTCACTATTCCAAGAAGTGATTATGGCGCAAAAACCCTTCATGTCTTGTCTACTTCATTCCATCACCAGGGACATAGAAGAGCTTTTTCTACTCCACAATGCCATATGCCTCTGAAGTCAAATATCCCTCCGTGTTCCCTAATGGGGAACAAATTTTTCCATTTGTTCCCCATTAAAATAGTATAAAATTTTTCATCAAATGCATATTCTTTGCTCCAATATCTAAATTTTGTTTTCAGGGCCAATAACAAAAACAAAAAAGTAAAATAGACAGATGAACCTTGTTCCTACTCCTTTCCCCGAGCATATCTCATTCATGTATATATGAATATATATATTCCCCTGAGCATATATCATTCATATATATACATATATATGAATATACAGATATACATACATATATATGTATATATGTATATGTGTGCGAGCGTGTGTGTGTGTGTGTGTGTGTGTTTGCTTGTTCCTTACTAGAAAGATGTTACTTTTGTCCATGAAATCACCCACTTCTTCTTCCAACTGTAGCAAAATTAACAAAAGTGGAACTTTTGCTCACTTCTCTTGTTTCTATAATTTACTATGCGGTTCAGGCCTTTGTTTGAAACTGCTTTAAATTATTAAAGGGAACAACATGTTTTCCTTTAACTGAACATTTTACAACATTTAGTAAACCAAAATTACTCATTCACAGAAATATATTTATTGGACATCTCCTATGCTTCAGGCACTGGGGATACAAGTTGAATAAGGGACAGTCTCTGGACACTTTCTAGGGGAGAAGACATACAATCAATGTGTGTAAATCATGGATTACCATGTGAAAACTATCCTGGTAGAAATATTGATATGGTTCCATGAGAGTACAGAAAAAGGATAACAAAACATGACTAGATTCTAAGGAAAGACTGCTTAGTAGAAGTGATGCTTGTACTGAAGCTTCGAAGATGCCAAAAAGCTACATGATAAGTATGTGTTGGAAGGGAGTAGAACACTCTTAAGGCAAATTGAATGACAGTACTAGGTATGAAAGTGTGAAATATAGGAAGACATATTTGGGAAATTAGAGTCTGGTACAGTTGGAAAGTATACAGAAGTGTGGAGGGAGATTGCAATACGAGCAGTAGAATGAGATGAAGAACGTATGGCAATTGAACAGAAGTAAATAAACTGATGGGCAGAGAGTTCGGAAATAGACTCAAATATAACTTAGTATATGACAAAACTGTTAGTTCAAATATGAGAAAGGCAACTGACTTTTCAATAGTGGCTGGGGCAACTGGGAAGTCATCTAGAGCAAAAAAAAAAAAAAAAAAGAAAAGAAAAAACTGTAGCTCTATCTTACTTACAACAGCAAATTAAATTTCAGGTGACTCAAAATGCAAAAATCATACCATAAAGTCTTTAGAAGAAAATATAGATAATCATTTTCTTATTAGTGGTGTCCTCTATAAGACATGACATCTAAGGTAAGAAAATATAAAGAAAAATGTTGAACATCCTGACGACTTTTAAAAGAAGAGCAAGAAATTTTGAATGATATAAGTAGCTTAAAAAACTTAAGGTGCTATTGACAAAATGGAAATATATACCTGCAACATAATTCTGATAACAATGAATTTAGTAGTTACCTTTATTATTATTATTATTTTATGTTTTTTATCATTTATAGGCATCATTTAATCATTTCAATAACTCTGTATTCCTATCTTACAAATGAAAGATATATAAATCTCAGTGAGCTTGTTGAAAGTCCTAGAGCTAGTAATTCTTGCACTACAGTTTGCACTAAGCTTGGATTGATTCCAAAGCCTACGTACTTAAAAATTATAATACTAAATCATAAAAGGATAAATATCCATTAACACAAAAATGCCTACAATCAGTGAAAACCAAAAAAAAGTATGTTACAGAGAAACATGGATGAAGTGTAAGAACAGATGACACCTTCTCTCTCTCTCTCTTTTAACCCCTTATTACTCATATATTGCCATATACATAAAAATTGGCACTAAATAGTAAAAACAAAGAAAATATTTACTAATCAAAAACAAAACATAAAAATTAGAAACAAGATATGGCTTTTTACCTATCAATTTGGCAAAGATTAAGAAAAGTGATTTATCTACTCTGAAGATAAAGTGAGGGAAATATCCTCCCTGGTACTTTTAATGGGAGCATAAATATGCATAAGCTTTTGAAAAGTATTTTGGAAACATTTACCAATATTTTAGTTATATATATCCTTTGACTCAGAAGTTATATACAGGAACATTTCCTAAATTGCTGATCAGATAAGCATGCAAATATGCAGATAATATGCAGATAATTCATCACATTCAAATTGTTTCAAGAATTAGAAACAATTTGAATGTCCAGCATTACAGAATTGGTTAAATAGAGTGCAGTCATGTATCCTGGTTTTCCTAGCACAATTCCAGTTCATGGCTCTTGTTTCATGATGATTGTAAACAGAGTTCCCTTTCACTCTCAAGTTGTTTCATTTTGAAAATGAAAGTATAAGATCAGTTTATTTAAATATTTTAAACAATACATTTCTCTATGGTCATTGAAAATGACAATGTAAATCTCTATCATCTGACATTAAATGTCTTACGTAACATAGTTTTGAATTAAAAAGTGTATAAAACAGGTTACAAAATATAACTACTATAGTTTTAAATATGTATAAATGTGTATGCACACTCATCTATTAGATATTTATTACTATCATAAATTAATAACTGGTGGGCTTCAGGCAGTTTTTTATTATTCATATTTTTATAGTTTGAACGTTTACAATAAACATATGTCATAATAAATACAATGAAGCTGTTTTCATTTAAGAAGAAAAGCAGGTCATGAACATGCAGATATCTGGTAAATCAGATAATATTAAAAAAGTAGTAAGTTAAACAAATTTCTTTGTGCCCACTAGATATTAAAGTAAACTCTTCAAGTTAAAATACATTTAGTTTCAATATAAAATATTATTTTTATGAAAAGGCACAGAGGCTTATTAAATTCAATAAAAGTTAATCTTATTACTAATACTTAGTAAAGAGATATATGATGGATGGATAGATAGATAAATCTGTAGAGGACAGTTCCAGAATTAAGCTACCACGTATTTAGATAGATAAATAGATAGAGGACAGTTCCAGAATTAAAGCTACCAAGTACTTCTTCCAGGAGCAGTTTGGCTTTTCCCCTGTGGCCTATGCCTAGGCTGGTGTACCCTGTGGAGCACCGAACATGTGTGAAGGGGCCAGCTGTGGCAGATGCTTCTCCAGGATGCCTTGAAAGTAGGGCATCCTTAACCCATCTGAAGAGAGAAAATAGTGGCACACAACAGTCTGCATAGGGGTTTTTCAGATACCTTCACCTGAATGAGAAACCTGCCTCTAACAGGACCTCAGATGTCTGACAGAGCTATGTGACACCAAGATAAGTAATGACGTCAGCAAGGTGGTAGAATAGGATAGTCCAGTGCTCAGCACTTTACAAAAATATCAATTTGAACAACTATCAACACAAAATAATACCTTCACAAGAGCTAAGAAAACCAAGTGAAAGATTACAGCATCTGGGTGTAACAAATAAATAAGAAAAGACTGATTGAAGGGAATAAAAACAGTTTCTCATTACCCACATTATTCTTTCACTCACCCACATTATTCTTTCACTCATCCCAGACAGCATGGCTCAGATACCTATTGTATGGGAAAGGAGAATGAAATGAAAACCAGATTTTCCTCTTACCCCAACACAAGCCTCACCTCAGTAAAACTCAGTAATAGGCAAGTCCCCACAGCCTCATACTCCAGGCTGGTATCTGAAGACTTAGAATCCAACTAGGTCAGGCTCAAGCACCTGTAAATCTTCACTTCAGGCTGGCTCTTAACATATAGGCTCTAAGTTCACTGCTACAAACCAGGTGACAGGCTAGCCGGGCCATTGATCACACCATATTGTGTGAACAGAATCTCTGAATAAGCTGACTGATGAAGGGTTTTCTCTACTGAAGGCAATCTGTAAAGGCTGGAATAAGTGCCCACTTTTTCAGATGTACAGACAGTAATGCATGACCATAAGAATCATGAATGATCAACGAAATGTAACACCATCAAAGAAACATAGCAAAGCATCAGTAATCAACTCTAAAAATGGAGACGTATGGACTGCCTGACAAATAATTCAAAATAATCCTACTGAAAAAGCTCAATGACCTGCAAGAGAATAAATATAGAGAACTACATGAAATCAGAAAAACAACACATAAACAAAATGAGAAGTAAAACAAAGAGATAGAAATCATTAAATTCTGGAGCTAGAGAACACAATAGGTAAACTAAAAATTCCATTAAGAGCTTCAACAGTAGACTCTCAAAAAGAAAGAATCAATGAACTTGAGATAGGTCATTTGAAATTACCCAGTAAGAGGAACAAAAACTAAAAATAAAAAATAATGAAGAAATGGGAACTATAAGACACTGTCAAGAGAACCTATATGTTTTGGGTATTTCAGAAAGAACATAGAAAGAGGCGGAAAGTGTATCTAAAGAAAACTTTCCAAATCTGGAGAAATTAATATCTGATTCCATGAGGCCCAGAGAACCCCAAATATATTAAAGATATGTTCACCTAGACATAATCAAATTCTCAAAAGACATGGAGTTTTGAAATTTATTCATATATATACATATATATGTGTGTGTGTGTATGTATATGTATATGTAATATATTCAAAGACTCCTCCATAAACCCTGCTGCTCCTTCCCATGCCACTGCTGGAAGAGAAGCCATGGTTAACAATTTTCTGCTTTTAAATAGCCTTTAAAATAACCCAGTTAAAGGGAATTAAATGTGTACTAGTAAATTTCTGAAGCCACAGCTTTGCTGTAGACAGCATACTATAATATTAAAAATCTCTACCTTTGTCTCTAGCTGTAAGACCATAGGTAAGCTTTTTAACCTCTTGTGTAAAACAGAAATAAGGGTGCTTTACCCTCAATGGTAATTAAAATGCATTATCAGTTGCTTAGCATAGCACACAAATAGTGGTTAACTCTGCTAGACTCTTGAACTCCATGAGAGAAGATCCCCCCTTTATTTTGTTTACTACTGTGTACTGGCAAGTGCCTGGCATATGATAGTACTGTCTCAAATTTTAGTTGACTGCTGAATGTAGAATTATTGACCTTAAAGTAGTGAATTCCATTTTGTAAGCTTTTAAGCCTTTTCCCTTTGTCAAGTGTAATTCTCCTATCAAAAGAAACTTTGAAAAAGAATGTTATTGATGACCTGACTTTCCATATTCACCTAATGTGTTTTAATGGATTTTGGAGTATCAAAATGTATGTCCTCAATATCTTCATGTTATTTTCCTCTACTCAAAACTGGAAAAGGTCCTCATTACCAGCTCAAATCCAGACTATTCTGGCATTGAAAGTTCCATCATCAAGCTATACCAAACATGTCACTTAGACCTTTCAAAGTCTCAGCAGAAATTCCTGCTTTGAAGACCTCATTCTTATCACTCCTGGTGCACACCCATTTTCACTCCCAAGTAACCAAATGTGAATAGCACTCTTGACCCATCCCTTCTCACAACCAGCCCCACCTTGAGGTCAGGCTCTTTATTAATCTCCATCAGACCATGAGACTCAAGGGCTGGCGATCTGTCTCTTTCCATCATTGTATTCCCAACCTTGTACACTGTCCTTCATGAAATACACATTTGATAAATGAAATTTTGGATTTTTTTTTTTTTTTTTTTTAGATGGAGTCTCCCTCTGTTGCCCAGGCTGGATTGCAGTGGTGCAATCTTGGCTTATTACAACCTCCCCCTCCTGGGCTCAAGTGATTCTCCTGCCTCAGCCTCCCGAGTAGCTGATACTACAGGCATGCACCACCATGCCCGGCTACTTTTTGTATTTTTAGTAGAGACAGGATTTCACCATGTTGGCCAGGCTGGTCTTGAACTCCTGAACTCAAGCGATCCACCTGACTTGGCCTCCCAAAGCACTGGAATTAAAGGAGTAAGCCACTGCACCCGACTGAAATCTTGAATTGTTAACTTTGGTTTCCTATGTGTCTTTTTTTTCTAACGAGCCTCTAAACACCTGTAATATTTCTTTTGAATCTCCCACAACATCACTAAGATTCACAATAAATATTTATTCAGTTAAAAAACAGAAGGAATTATTTATTTTCTTGGAGCTTTACTTTTGGCATTTCAAAGACCAGTGTGAGACCAATTGCTAAACACTAACTGCTACTAAATCTTCTAAAACTGCTTTAAACTACCGCTACCTTCTGTCATTTAGCTGTAGAATAGCTGAGAATTACAGTAGCTTTAATGGGAAGAGATAGCGAAATAACAAGAACTTTTTCTAAAGTGTCTGAACTACCATAGTTCTTTGTCCTCTACTTACTGTCAGTGCTTTGAAAATGGGGACAAGAAGAAATTTAACTGACAGAAGAATGATGGAGCTGAATTTTCTTGTAGCATTGGATGCTTGGCTTCTGCTTTGTCCATACACCAGATTTTTCATTTATTTTATAAAAAATAGATGAAAGAAAGTATTAATATGGAAGAATATACAGAAACGAAGCCAAAATAAAGGCTTGGGGTTTGCCTGTATTTTATTACTTTTTTTTTTTTTTTTACAATTTAAACTTGTTTGCCTGACAACTTTTAAATAGAAAAAGGCTGAAGGACAGCTGTAAAAGTCACTAGTTCTACAAATCAGAAATATATTTGTACTCTGTAAAACATCTGTCTTTTAAAGTTTTATCTTGAAATTTTGATATTTAGTTCTATTATTTATAATTAAAAGAAATAACATCTTCAAATATTTTGATGGCAGTGTATTTTAAAATATAAATCAAGTAAGGTCATAGCTTTAAATAAGCAAAAATTCTCATCATAATGCAAATGTTAAAATTACTTTCAAAACATAAAAAAACTAAAAAGTTCATCTTATAGCAATAAACTTGTATCTGGATTACTTCATATCTAACTTAGCCTAGTTGTAATACTAAACAATCCACTTTTTCTTTTGATGACAGTGTTTAACACTCTTTCACTCATACTGAAATGAAAAACATCACTGATACAGTCATATCCACTCTATTCATCTTTGCTCTAAAATTTTATGATCATATAGTTCTATTGAACAAATGGCTTTATTGCTACATATGGTTCTTTGCTCAGTGTAAAAAGAAAAAATATAACTTGCATTATAACATTTATACCCTGTGAGTGCCTAGCTGATATATGGTACATATACAAATGTCTATCCACAATGTTTCTACTTGCAAGATGAATGAGCAGTAAACATAGATGTTGTATGACTCGCTTAACCAGAAATGTCAAAAATTGACAAGCAGAAGGCTGACATCAACCTCCATAATGAAAAATCATGATTATTTAATCAATCATTGTCAGCTTTTTAATGCTTAATTACTGTGATTCCTTTCTCTTTCTAAATAAATATTCACTTTTATACCTAATTACTCAAAATTTAGTATTCAAACTTAAAATGATCCTTAAGATTGCAAAAGCTCTAGGCCCCTTAAAACCTGGATTCTTCCTCGTGAGCAATGATTGCCTTCATTTCTACTAACATGTTTATGAGATCATGAGAAACAGTGTACACATTCACAACACAGTAAAACTGAAACCACAGATTTTTTCCACTGTTCTTGTAGTTAATGAAACATATGACTTGTTACAAACTGCCACAAAATTACTAGAAAGAATACAAGAGTTTCTGAGTAATCTGGGAGAACATTAATATGCTGTCAACTTGTTTACCCCCTTGAATCAATAATCCCCAGAAAGTGAGCCAAAAATTTCCTTATCTCATGAGTACTTTGTTTCCAGCCTATTTGACTGTCATTCCCCATCTTATCTGGCCAAGATCTCTCTTTCAGCTAGTGGGATACAATTTCCAGAAAACAATTAATCTGGATGTAAGGGGAATATGGATGACATATTTTGAGGAATCTTCAAGAGCATCAGGAACAGCCCTGGCACTGGGGTGTTCAGAGTGTACTTGATCCATTAGAGCAGAGAATCTAAACCCAGGGGAACCAGAGATCTATAGTATACAAGATCGTGTAAGACTGTATGCAAAATTTTGAATGCACATTAGTGAATACTTCGTTTGTTTTTTTTTTGTATTATCTCTTTTTTATTATTATTATACTTTAAGTTTTATTTCATTGAGATAACTGAGATACAAAAAGGTTATGAACCTCTAGTATGGAAAACAAACACACACAAGAACATAAGCTACAGTAGACAAGTTATAGTAAGATAGTAAGGAGGTAGTAAGATAAGGAGGTAAAGTCTAAGATAAGGAGGTAGAGTCTAAGGTCAAAACATCCTGGGTTATGATACTGGCTCTCCCACTTTCCAGCCATGTGGTATCCAAAGGTTATTTGGACTCCTTATTCCTAAATTTTCTTATCTGTAAAATAGGGAAAATATTAGTATCTACCTAATAGGGCTTTTGGGAGGATCAAATGAATGAAAATATGTAAAGCTCTTGGAACAATGCCTAGAATATGGTGAATGCTATGTATATGTTAGCTATTATTATTATAAAATTCTGCTAGGCACTTGAAACAGAGTTTGAAACTTCAGGCTTCCAACTATGAAGCAAAAAAAAAAAAAAAATGCCTTTTGGAGATAGGATAGAGAGAAGGTATTTTGTACCTGGAAAAAACTGTGTCTGGAAAACAACTCTTATTTCTAGATGAAGGAATGGAAAATTTAAATATGTACTATTGCATGGAGTCTATAAAAATATTGAGGTTTTTAAAAATGGATTTCAACTTAAAGAATTTTATAGAAAGAGTAACCTCTACAAATTTACGTGCATCCTGAAACACACACACACACAACTACAAAGCAGTCTACTTCTCTGAAATTAAATAAAAATACTTTTATGAAACAAGTAAGAAAACCAAAAAGAGAGCAAAGGCTAGTTCAAGGGTATAATGAGGTACAATGGATAAGAGACAGGTGGGATAAGAAATAATTTCATAAAAATTGAAAACACAGCTAAAAAGACAAATATCAATCTTCTTTGGCAGCAATAAGAAGCAGAATTGGCATTATAGAATATTGAGTTGGTGACATACTGGTCAAACTTGACAAGTTTCTAGAGGGAAAGAGAAAACAGTGAAGAACACAATAGATAATGAGAAGAAATAAGAAAGATGCAAACTAAGGATAACAGTTGTTCCTCAATATGCAAAAAAGAATGGAATCTAACACAATAATAAAAAAACACAATTGCTATTTCCTTAGCTAAAAATCAAACAAACAATTAGAAAAACATAAATGTGGCTGGGTGTGGTGGCTCATGCCTGTAATCCTAGCACTTTGGGAGGCAGAAGTGGGTAGATCATCTGAGGTTAGGAGTTTGAGACCAGCCTAGGCAACATGGTGAAACTCCATCTCTACCAAAAATATAAAAATTAGCAGGGCGTGGCGGTGGGCACCTATAATCCCAGCTACTCTGGAGGCTGAGGCGGGAGAATCGCTTGAACCCGGGGGGGGGCAGAGGTTGCAGTAAGCTGAGATCACCCCACTGCACTCCTGGGTGAAAGAGTGAAACTCCGTTTCAAAAAAAAAAAGAAAAGAAAAGAAAAGAAAAACATAAATGTTCTCTGTGGAGAACACTATGGAGGTTCCTCAAAACTACTAAAAACAGAACTATCATGTGATCCAGGATTCTCACTTCTAGGTATATATCCCCCAAAAATAAAATCAATATATATAAGAGATATCTGCACTCTCATGTTCATTGCAGCACTCTTCACAATAGCCAAGATTTGGAATCAACTTAAGTGTCCATTGACAGATGAATGGATAAACAAAATGTAGTATTTATCCACAATGGACTAGTGTTCAGCAATAAAAAGAATAAAATCCTGTTATTTGCAACAACATGGATGAGGCTAGAGGATATTGTGTGAAGTGAAAAAAAGCCAGGCACAGAAACACAAACTTCACATGTTCTCACTTATTTGTGGGAGCTAAAAACTAAAACAATTGAACTCATGGAGATAGAGTAGAATGATAGTTACCAAAGGCTGGGAAGGGTAGTAGGGGGAAAGGACTGGGGGAGTGGGGATGATTACTGGGTGCAAAAATATAGTTAGATAGTATTTGGTAGCAAAATTCAGTGACTACAGTCAACAGTAATTTACTACATATTTATAAATACCTAAAAGAGTAGAACTGTAATGTTCCTATCACAAGGAAATGATAAATACTTGAGGTGATGGTTGCCCCAATTACCCTGATGTGATTTTTACACACTGTATGCCTATATCAAAACATCACATGTACCACGTAAATATATATACCTACTATGTACCCATAATAATTAAAAATAAAACATTTAAAAATGTAAAAATGAGGTGGGATCATCACATGCCAGATTAACTCAGTGAAAAGAAATCCACACTTAAATCTATGTAACTTTTTTCTTTTAGTTACAGGGCAAAAGAGAAACTCCTATCCATGCTCAAGGGAAAAAATAATAACACACAAAACAGAAGGCGCCATCATGGGAGTTGACATCTGCCCAACAAGGACCCATAGGCTCGGCACAAGGAGCCCAAGAGCCAGGATATTGGTCTACCTGAGGCTGTTGGTCAAACTGTACGTGTTTCTGTTCAGACGGAACAACTCCACATTCAACCAGGTTGTGCTGAAGAGGCTGTTTATGAGTCGCACCAACCGACCACCTCTGTCCCTTTCCCGGATGATCCGGAAGATAAAGCTTTCTGACCGGGAAAACAGAAAGGCTGTGGCTGTGGGTGAGAGGTGACAGCATGCTGGCAGTCCTCACAGCCCTCGCTCGCTCTCGGAGTCTCCTCTGCCTGGGATCCCACTTTGGTGGCACTTGAGGAGCCCTTCAGCCCACCGCTGCACTGTGGGAGCCCCTTTCTGGGCTGGCCAAGGCCAGAGCCGGCTCCCTCAGCTTGCAGGGAGGTGTGGAGGGAGAGGCGCCAGCAGAAACCGGGGCTGCGTCTGGCGCTTGCGGGCCAGCTGGCGTTCCGGGTGGGCATGGGCTTGGTGGGCCCTGCACTCGGAGCAGCCAGCCGGCCCTGCCGGCCCCAGGCAATGAGGGGTTTAGCACTCGGGCCAGTGGCTGTGGAGGGTGTACTGGGTCCCCCAGCAATGCCAGCCCATCGGCGCTACGCTCGATTTCTCACCGGGCCTTAGCTGCCTTCCCGCGGGGTGAGGCTCGGGACCTGCAGCCTGCCACGCCTGAGCCTCCCACCCCCTCCATGGGCTCCTGTATGGCCCTAGTGTCCCCGACGAGCACCACCCCCTGCTCCACGGCGCCCAGTCCCATCGACCACTCAAGGGCTGAGGAGTGCGAGTGCATCACACGGCCGGTGACTGGCAGGCAGCTCCACCTGCAGCCCCGGTGCAGGATCCACTGGGTGAAGCCAGCTGGGCTCCTGAGTCTGGTGGAGACTTGGAGAACCTTTATGTCTAGCTCAGGGATTGTAAATACACCAATCAGCACCCTGTGTCTAGCTCAGAGTCTGTGAATGCACCAATCGACACTCTGTATCTAGCTATTCTGGTGGGGCCTTGGAGAACCTTTATGTCTAGCTCAGAGATTGTAAACACACCAATCGGCACTCTGTATCTAGCTCAAGGTTTGTAAACACACCAGTCAGCACCCTGTGTCTAGCTCAGGGTTTGTGAGTGCACCAATCGACACCCTGTATCTGGCTAGTCTGGTGGGGCCTTGGAGAATCTTTGTGTCAACACTCTGTATCTAGTTAATCTAGTGGGGACGTGGAGAACCTTTGTGTCTAGCTCAGGGATTGTAAACGTACCAATCAGCACCCTGTCAAAACAGACCACTGGGCTCTACTAATCAGCAAGGATGTTGGTGGGGCCAGATAAGAGAATAAAAGCAGGCTGCCCGAGCCAGCGGTGGCAAACCGCTCGGGTCCCCTTCCACACTGTGGAAGCTTTGTTCTTTTGCTCTTTGCAATAAATCTTGCTACTGCTCACTCTTTGGGTCCACGCTGCCTTAAGAGCTATAACACTCACCGCGAAGGTCTGCAGCTTCACTCCTGAAGCCAGCGAGACCACAAACCCACCAGAAGGAAGAAACTCTGAACACATCCGAACATCAGAAGGAACAAACTCCAGACGCGCTGCCTTAAGAGCTGTAACACTCACCGCGAAGGTCTGCAGCTTCACTCCTGAAGCCAGCGAGACCGCGAGCCCACAGGGAGGAGCGAACAACTCCAGACGCGCTCCCTTAAGAGCTGTAACACTCAGAGCGAGGGTCCGCGGCTTCATTCTTGAAGTCAGTGAGACCAAGAACCCACCACTTCCGGACACATGGGGACCATAACGGATGATGTACGGGTTCAGGAAGTGCCCAAACTGAAGGTGTGTGCACTGCGCATGACCAGCCGGGCCAGCAGCGGCATGCTCGGGGCCGGGGGCAAGATCCTCACTTTTGACCAGCTGGCCACTGACGCCCCCAAAGGCTGTGGCACCGTCCTGCTCTCTGGTCCTCGCAAGGGCCGAGAGGTGTACCGGCATTTTGGCAAGGCACCGGGAACCCCGCACAGCCACACCAAACCATACATCCACTCCAAGGGCTGGAAGTTCGAGCGCACCAGAGGCCTACTGGCCAGCCGAGGCTACAAAAACTAACTCTAGATCCTATCCTCTTATTAAAGATTTTGGATGATGAAAAAAAAGAACAGAAAAGAAAAAGAAAATGTTAAAAATAGAAAATCTACCTATGTTCAAAACAACAACATCTGATTTTACTTGCACTAATGCTATAGTGTCAGGAAACAACGAAGCAAACTCATTAGCCATTTGAATGCAGTAAAACTGTGTATTCGGAAACCGCAGGTGAATTAACAGAAAATTTACTAGAGAAACAAGGAGAATTCAGAAACTAAAAGGGCTGTAGGATGTCTTCCCCAGGTTTATGTTGTTTTAGTTACATTATTCTGTAAACTGGTTAGTGCACCTACAGGATCATTCAATTTGGCTATGATTTTTGTGTTAGCCACGGCTTAAAATTATCCAATTCCTCTTCGCACTACCTATCTCCTTTAGTCATATTGGAGTAATGAAAATTAAGGAACATTTATTTACGAGTCCTTGGTATGTTGGCAAAGACTGATCATACAAAAAAAAACACACCTCTTTTGCTCAAAAAATAAAAAAAGCTTTGATAAATTGCAAAATGCAGACATTATAATGCAATAAGCTTTGATAACTTAGAAAATAAACCCAGAAATTAAACCAAGATTGAAACAAAAATAACCAAAACATCTGGAAGGTAAATTACTGCTCACGAACTCTTGTAATACTTCAAGGATTCAAATGTAAACTGATAATATGAACTGTACAAAGAGAAAAATGTCCCTAACTGTTTCATGCTCAAGGGAATGTTTCCTTCTGGCCAGCCACCAACTTCCATACATCCTTCTCTCCTCAGGGATCAGATGGCTGTGCCGGGATGCCTTCCTTGTCTTTCTGCCAGCTTAGTGATTGATTATCTATCTTTATTACCAAGTCAATCTGTACACTGAATGTGGAATGGATTCAGCAGTCAAAGGAAGAAGTGGAAAAACAAGATATGATACGGCTTAGGTAAAAATCCGTTTTAAACAGCAGCATCCTAAGTCTATAGCAATCCCACTTGGCTGTACAAAGAGGTGAGCTTCTCTTGTTTTGCATGCAAATGCAGAGTACTCTCAAATGCTAGAAATATGTTTTTTACAGAGAGAGATATCAGCAGCCAAGTCACCCCTCTTCGCAAATGTCCCCCCAAAACAATAAATTAAATGGTTACGTTAAGAGAAACAGATAATTTCCCTCTGTCCCTTCCAAAATGGAATGTTATGGTGTGGCACCTATGACTGAACACCTAGAGGAGTAGCAATCTGAGAGACAGGGTAGGACTGGATACTCATACAACCGGGGAATAAAGCTAGAAAACTGGTTGTGTTTTTTCCAAAGAAGCAAAGCAGCTGTAGAACATTCAAGTCCAGTCAAAATGTAAGCTCAGAAATCAGCCGGAAAAATAAAACTATATTAACGTCACATAACTAGAAAAAAACTGTTGGCAAAAGAGAAGACTTTAGATCTCCATTATAGGCCCAAAGTGGCTGTTTCCTACTCCTAAGCAAACAATGACATTTGGTCTATTAAGAAAAAATGAAGGCCTTGAGAGAAAACAGGATGTAGGGAAGAATTTTTGCATTTTTGTTGTTCCTTCTACTTCTTTATGAATACGAGATAGGGAAACTTAAAGAGGAAGAGCCCAGGAAGGGTTTAGGGGAGAAAGAAATGTACGGAATACCAGAAGAAGATTTGGGAGAAGAGAATGTGTTGCAGGACAATAAATACTTTGAAGGTTTTCTGTTGTTTTCATTCTAAAGGGTGACATTCCAAAGAAGAACAAAAATGAGCAATGGAGCTAAAGAAATCCTACCAGACAGATAAACTGTGGCTTTCGCAGGTGCTCTTCATTTCTTCTGTTTTAGTGCTCCACACTTATTCCTTAACACATTGTAATGTAATTGTTTGAAGGTGTGTGTATATTTTCATTAGACTCAGAGACTCAGAGGCGGGTCACCTGCTTGTCTCTTGGTTGTGCAACTTCCTCATGAAAATTACTGGTCATAAATATTGTCATATGTATCCTCAAACCTCCAACTAATAGCAGAAATCCCCTGCAAGCTCTTAACTGAGACACCTTTGAATAGCTTCAGTGGCTATTCAAGTGGCCAAGAGCTCATTACCTATACAGACAATTTGGGTGATTTAATGGATTAACTCAACTACTCAATTGGGTAATTCAAATTATTACAATATACTAAACAAAATTCCCTTTCCTCCAGTGGTTTTATCACACAAAGCTAAATGGAATATATCTACTTTGCATTGTCTCTTTAAAATCTAACTTCTGCTAGCATATATCCTCTTTGTTATCATTATTATAAACAATTTACAGATGCAGAAACTGAGGCTGAAAAACATTAAACACCTCACCCAAGGTCAGATTGCCAGGGTTAATGGCTATTCTGGGACTTAAACTCAGATCTCTTTTATTTCATAATTTATGAACATAAACGCTATGCTGTCCTGAAAATAACTACATTTTCTTTGAAAGCATCTTTTTATAAGTGGCTTCTACAGCACTATAAATCTCAAAATTCTTTCTCCATATACCATTTAATTTGTCAGTTTCTCTCTCAAAATGTGGCCCTGAAATTAACACAATGTTGTCAGTTAAAGACAGAGTTCAGGGGGATTATCACCAAATTTTGTTTGGACCCCAGAAATCTATCTTAGTAAACTAAAATTGTATGGGTGTTACCAAACTTGTATTTTGTGATAAACAAAAGTTTCAGATTATTTTTATATAAATTTCTTCAAAGAAAGGTCTTCCCAATCTAGTTATAAAGTTTATTGTTTTAACTAAAATGCAAGATCATTTATCTTTGTTAAATGTCATCATTTTGTATTAAGCCTGCACAATAATTTTAAAATTTGATTGTGACATCTATCATATTAGCTAGTCTCCAAATTTTATGTCATCTGCAAATTTGATAAACCTGTTTTCTAAGCATTAAGTCATGTCATTGCTATGATACTAAAAAGACAAGATAAATCAGAGAGGTTACAAATATTCTATTAGAAATGCCCGAGTACAAAAAGAACTAAACTTCTCTGGAAAAATTGCTCAAATTTGTAGGACGGTAATCCAGACAATACTTCGCCATATTATTAACCAAGAAACAAGAGTAACCTTTAGTTAAATGCTGTGTAGATATCATCATACCCTACATGTCAACCCTTTCAAAACAGAATAATTTGTTCTGACATATTCTTAATTAATAAACCCATATTGGCTCCTGCTCACATCATCTTTTCTACAGGCTCAGAAAACATAGGGTTAATAATACACCCTGAAGTTTTCAGGGAGCAAATATCGTGTGCTTGGGGATCTTGTTTCTGGGAAAGGAAAACACAGGTCTTTCAGTGGAAGATACAATGAAAAGACGCTAATATTCTTTGTGGTTCCACGTTTTTTTGTTTGTTTGTTGTCGTTGTTGTTTTGAAACGGAGTCTCACTCTGTCGCCCAGGCTGGAGTGCAGAGGCACGATCTCGGCTCACTGCAAGCTCCACCTCCCGGGTTCACACCATTCTCCTGCCTCAGCCTCCCGAGTTGCTGGGACTACAGGCGCCTGCCACCACGCCCGGCTAATTTTTTGTATTTTTAGTAGAGACGGGGTTTCACCGTGTTAGCCAGGATGGTCTCGATCTCTTGACCTCATGATCTGCCCACCTCGGCCTCCCAAAGTGCTGGGATTACAGGCGTGAGCCACCGCGCCTAGCCGGTACCATGTTTTTTAGTATTACATGATGGTCTTTCATTTTTGTCAACAGACACACCCTGACTATTTTATCAACTTCACAATAATATGTGCCTATCTTTTATATGTTTGAATATTTTGAAACTTTCTCATTGTGTTACACATGTACAATGTAAGGGTGTTATGAAACCAGAAGTCAGACTATATAGAACTGTCATAGAAACAGTCTAAATTCCTTAATATTGCCAAAGCAATTTGCCATTCAAAATACATCTTGTCATTTCAAACCTTCCTAATAACTTACTATACTGGCCTATTCTTCAAAAAGATAAACTCATCATCCTATAGTAGTTTGTTTTAAAATCTATCTCCTCTTACAATAAGGATTTTTTAAAAGTTTTCCAATCAAAATCGTAGATTTAACCCAATATTATATTTGAACTCTTATTCAGTGAGCCTTGGTTTCAGCAGGCAGATGTGTGTAAGTCCTCATTTTACATTTTATGATTTTTATTGATTTTGACCTTGCATGATTTAGCTATTTCAGTCTTTTGTTTCTTTTGAAATAGGAATTGGCCTTCTCTGAACCTTCTCTGGATCTCCAAGGTTTTGCACATTTCTTAGGTATGTTAATTAGGCATTCTTGAAGTGTTGTCCCAGTGGGGATGCACTGATGACTTAGGTCATTTGAGTCTTTGCCATGCAATGGGAACGTGAATGTTACTGCAGTTCCGTCAGGTTCCACATGATGGTGGCCTTGTCTCCGCAAACCGGACTTCAGGTCCCTGTGTGCTAAGTTTATTGGCCTCAATTTCAAGCTCTGGTAATAAAGCAGCTGTCAACTTGCCAGAGCCCCTGTGAAACAGCTGGGATTCTCAACTTGGGCTACATCCAACACCTGTGGCTAAGATACAGGGATTGTGAGAGAGAGGACGCTTGCCGAAGAGCAATGGGACTGTCTGAACATTCTCAAATTCTAATTTACTCAAGCACGTTTGGTTTTGAGTTTTACTTTTCTGTAGAATATTTTCCTAACACAATTCAAACGTTGAGGATGGAGCATTGAGGTGCATAGTGAAAATTTAAATAATGCTGTGTTCTATACTTTGCTTATTGGGCTTTACTTCTAATCATTTACCTGTCTCTAGAGCTGTGCTTTCCAATACTGCCAACAAGCCACATGTTGCTCCTGAATACTTAAGATCTAGTCTGAATTGAGATCAGCAGTAAGTGTAAAATACACATGAAATTTCAAAGATTAAATATGAAAAAGATTATGTAAAAATTATACTTTAATATGAAAAAATAATACTCTGGGTATATTGGGTTAAATATATTACTAAAATTTATTTCACCTGTTACTTGTTACTTTTTTTTTAAGTGGCTACTAGAAATTTTCACATTATAGGTTACTTGCTTTGGTGACTCACATTATATTTCTGTTGAACCAAGCTTGTCTAGAAGCCTTGATGATGTTTACTAAATAATGAGAGTTCTTGTATTCCTTCGCAGTATTTTTCCTCAGTGTAGTTATCAGATGTACCCCAGAATCTGAATTTTCAGGAATTGTTGGAGGCCTTGATGTGGCTCTGGAATGGATACATTTTAGAAGGTGCCCAAAGAAAGCTTCATGATTATAACTGATCATCAGAATTGTGTGGAGAAAGCATTATAATTTATTTATTATTCCCTCTACAGATATGTTGATTCAATAAATGTGGGTTGTTGATATTTTGCTCTGTGTTTTTCTTTCTCGTTTTCTTCCTCTCCTATAGCTTTACCAATAAAGTAGGAGTGATATCCATGTAGGGAAATAATCTGTTGCCTGAAGAAACTGATGTGAAAGGAACATGATTATTAGGGGGCTACCAAGACATACGGGTTGAACAAGAGTGGAATGAAGGTTGGCACCTTCAGCTGTATTCCAGAGTTGTTCTGGTGTTTCAGAGCAGGGCATGTTCAATTATTTAATCAGAACATGAATGTAAATGAAAAATAAATCAATTCACCCTATGGTGTGAGAGGTTGATATATAACTATGAAAATTACATGGAATTTCTTCTTAATATTTTATTATCCCATAATTAAAAATTACATACATTGGACATACTTTAGATTGGAGAGCCATCAAGCCTTTCCCTCCATTACTTAAATACATCTTGTCTATATTTTGAAGCTGATAAATCTTCATTTAACATGTTTTCTTAGGAAAGAGGCTCCTGAAGAAGTAAAATGCGTGAATTTGAAGCAGCCAACAGACTTGATGGGGTAGTTGGGGCACTTCTACGTATCACCTGAAGAAGAGGTGCTGGAATTCATTAGAAAAAAACAGCGTTTAATGGGAAAGTATAAATATTTAGCAGAACTAAATTGAAATTCTGCTAAATATTATACTTTTCTATTAAACCTCTATAAATTGATTTATATTCAATTCAATTGATTTATATTGATTTATATATTGATCCAGTCATTACCTTACCTGGCCATTCACAATATGGGTGCCTACATATGTGTCAGATGTTAAGGATAAAGCAAAAAATAATTAAAACGGTCTCTGCCTCCATAGATGAGCAAGGTCTCTCACACAAAAAATGCTCTTTTGCCAGAAGATTACCAGATGAAGGACATTTAGAATACTGTCTTCACTGTTGAAATACATAGTTTTAAATCCAGAAAACAATATAATATAAAAAGCTAATAGTAACTATGCTAACTAATACTTTTTAAACACCTACTAGCTATCACAAGTAGTGCTAACTGCTTTTCATAGATTATTTCTCGGGAATTGCTTAGGAGAGGTAATATTATTGTCACTATTTTTGCTTATAGAAAAACTTAGGTTCATTGAGGTTAAGTTCAAAGTCACACAAGAACTACAACAGCTTGGATGTTAATGCAAGTTTTCTTGTGGCACTATTCCCAAATCCATTGAAGACTGTACAAAGAAAATACATTTGCTTGGCTTTATAAAAAGAAAACATACTAATCATCCAACATGGATCAGAGCAAAAGTTTCCTTACCTTGTGAAGTAATGGGATTGACATCACAAAGAATGAAAAAAAAAGAAATTATTGTCATTTTTTGCATGTATTTTTCAGGAGTTGAGTTACTTCCAAATTATAGGTCACAGAACCAAATACAACTTTACAATATATATGTGTTCCACAACTTTAAAGACAAAAATGTGAACTCAACAGCAAAGTTTTTATTATTTCACTCTTCCCTTTCTGCACCTCTATTCTGGTGTCAGTATTATTTTCTCTTTCAAGAAGGGACAATCATACAATGCAGGCTGGTTCAGGAACCTTGGCAAGAAAGGCAAATGTATTCAGTACTGAATCCTGGTAAATAGACAACAGTAGAACATTCTAGAACAAGTTTAATCATAACAATCTCCAAGCTAAAGTGACTATAATGTCTAAGACTGTAAGAGTGCACTCGATTGGGAGGACATTGGTTATTCCAGGCATAATTCATTGCATCATGTATATTCTTCAAACTCTGCTTCATAAACTGGGATAGAACAAAGCAATTGCATGGAAGACAGATGTTCCCCAAGGGAATTACACTTTTTATTTTCAGCATACAATAGATATGGACAGGCTGATATTCTTTGACTATAGTGCTGGGCTTATATCTACTTTACTAATTGCAATGTGTACTTGTATAGTCAGATGTTTGCTCAATCAGTATACCCGCCCAACACCCCTGAATGACACAAAACCCCATTTGTTCTAAACCAATATTGTAAGTAACAAAATTGCATTTACAGCTACTAATTCCTGGCCCAAAGCCACATTGTTCTAGTTCAGTTGTTCAAAGATATGTCCTGACATCATTACTTTTTTGTTTGAAATGTTTGCTTGTTTTTGTTCTCTAGGTAATCACAATGTTCTATTCTGTTTAAAGACCTCAGGTTAAGACAATAAAGAAAAATATATTTTAAAGTTATTTAGGTAAAAACTAATTTTCTTTTTTCTTTTGGTTTTTTGTTTTTGTTGTTGTTGTTTTTGAGACGGAGTCTCACTGTCGCCCAGGCTGGAGTGCAGTAGCATGATCTCGGCTCACTGCAAGCTATGCCTCCCAAGGTTCGTGCTATTCTCCTGCCTCAGCCTCCCGAGTAGCTGGGACTACAGACGCCTGCAACCACGCCCAGCTAATTTTTTGTATTTTTAGTGGAGATGGGGTTTCACCATGTTAGCCAGGATGGTCTCAATCTCCTGATCTCGTGATCTGCCCGCCTTGGGATAAAAACTAATTTTCTATTGCTTGAGGATCTACAGTTTACAGGGCAAACTGACCACATATATGGTCAATCCTCATTCACAAATTCTGTATGTGTGAATTTGTCTACTCCCTAAAATTTATTTGTAACCCAAAAATAAATAATTGCAGCACTTTCACAGTCATTCATAGATGTGCATGCTTAATGCAGTGAAAAGTTTGAGTGGCCCAACATAAAGTTCCCAACTGTGGTAGAAAAAGGTGACGCTTTGCTTTCCTGTTTTCTCTCTTCTAATAAAAACATGTCCTTTTTCACAGCATATTTAGAGCTACATTTTTCACCTGATTGAGTTTTTTCTTGGTGAATTCACTGTTTAAATGGTCCCCTAGTATAGTGCTGAACTGCTGTCTACTGTTCTTAAGCACAAGAAGTTTTGATGTGCCTTCTGGAGAAAATATGTGTGTTAGATATTCTTTATTCAAGCGTGAGCTGTAGCAATCATTGACTGTGAGTTCAACGTTAATGAATCACAATCCATATTGAAGAAGGTGTCTTTAAACAGAAACAAACATAAAACAAGATTATTTATAGATTGATTGATGAAAATGTTGTGAACAGAGGCTCACAATAATGTGTCTCTATAATTATTCTGGGAGCAATGGTCAGTGTCCATGGCACCTTTACAGCACATAAATACCACAAATAATAAGAATTGACTGCATGCATCTCTCTATAGAAATCCAAGTTTTTTAAAATATAACAGATAATTATATTTTTAAAAACACATCTAAGATTATATTGGAGGCTACTTCAGTTTCCTATTTAATGGATAAATAATATTTTAAAAGAAAGAAGAAAACTACACAATAGCATTCCTCAGCATAATTTGATCAAGATTATGCTCAAACTTGGAGAGATGGAGTAAAGATAGTGGAACAGAAGGCTCCACCCATTGTCCCACCTAAAAGGACACGAATTTAACAGTTATCCAAATAAGCAAAGCACCTTCATAAGAATCAAAAATCAAATTGAAAGCAATATCTGCTTTTAACTTTGTATCACTGAAAAAGGCACTAAAGAGGTAGAAAAAACAGCCTTGAATCGCTGACACCACTCTACCACAACCCTTGGCAATCGCGGGTGGTGCCCAGAGTGTCCCTGGGTGCTGGGGGAGGGAGACCACAGCAATATGAGGCATTGAACTCAGTGCTATCCTATTAATATTGGAGCAAAAAGGAAAACTGGATCAAATTCAGCTGACGCCCTCCCCTGGAGGGCACATTTAAATCAGCCTTAGCTAGAGGGGAATTGCTGATCCCAGGGGTCCAAACTTGAGTTACCACAAACCTTGCCACCAAGGGTGAAAGGGCTCTGGGTCTCTAAGTAAACTTAAAAGGCAGTACAGGTCACAAAGACTGCAACTCTTAGGTGAGTCCTAGGTCTAAACTGGGCCCAGAGACAGTGGAGTGGGGGTGGGGGGTGAGGGCATACAACCTACTGAGACACTAGCTAGGGCAACTAAGGGCATTCTGATGTCACCCCTCCCCTAACCCTAGCTGCACAACTTGTGGCTCCAAAGATACCCCATTCTTCTGCTTTAGAAGAAGAGAAGGAAGAGTGGGGAGGACTTTTTCTAGCATTTTGGGTACCAGATTAGCCACAGCAGAATAGGACACCAGCCAGAGCTGTGAGGCTCCCGTTCTAAGCCCTAGCTCCAAGATGGCATTTCTAGATACATCCTGGGCCAGAAGAAAACCTACCACCTTGAAGGGAAGGACACAGTCTTGGCAATATCCATCACCTGCTAACTGAAGAGCCCTTGGACCTTGAATTAAAAGCAGCAGTATCCAGGTTCTACACCAGGGTCTTGGGTGCCCCTCTAAGACTTGCTGGCTTCAAGTACTAGGTCTATCACAGTGGGTAGAGCACCAAGCAGGTCTTTGAGGTAACTGATTCTAGGACTTGACTCTTGGATGGCATTTCTGGACTTGCCTTGGGCCAGAAGGGAGCCCACTACCCTGAAATGGAAATTAGACAATATGCTTCTGAATGACTAGTGGGCCAATGAAGACATTAAGAAGGAAATTGAAAAATTTCTTGAAATAAATTATAATGAAAACGTAACAGACCAAAACTAGTGGGATACAACAAAAGCAGTTCTAAGAATGAAGTTTATAGCTATAAGTGCCTACATTTAAAAAGAGGAGAAACTTCAGATAAAAATATAACAATGCATCTTAAAGAACTAGAAAAGCAAGAACAAACCAAATCCAGAATTAGTGGAAGAAAATAAATAATAAAGATGAGAGTAGAAATAAATGACATGAAAGTAAGGAAAACAATACAAAAGGTCAAGGAAACAAAAAGCTGTTTTTTGAAAAGTTAAACACAATTGACAAAACTTTAACCAGACTTGCTAAGACAAAAAAGAGAGAAAATCCAAATAAATAAGATTATAAATGCAAAAAGAGACATTACAACTAATACTGGAGAATTCAAAGGATCCTTAGTAGCTACTATGAGCAACAATTTGCCAATAAATTGGAAAATCTAGGAGAAATAGACAAATTACTAAACACATACAGCCTACCAAGATTGAACCGGGAAGAAATCCAAAACCTGAACAGATAAATAACAAGTAAGTGAATTGAAGCCGTAATAAAAAGTCTCCCAGTAAAGAAAAGCCCAGGACCTGATGGCTTTGCTGCTGAATTCTACCAAATATTTAAAGAAGAACTAAAACCATTCCTACCAAAACTACTCTGAAAAATAGAGAAGGTAATACTTTCCAAACTCATTCTGCAAGGTCAGTATTACCTTGATACCAAAACCAGACAAATATACATCAAAAAAAGAAAAAATCTAGGCCAAGATATCTGAAGAATATTGATGCAAAGATCCTCAACAAAATATGAGCAGACCAAATTCAACAATACATTAGAAAGATCATTCATCATGACCAAGTGGAATTTATCCCTGGGATGCAAGGATGGTTCAACATGCACAAATCAAGCAATATGATACATCATATCCACAGAATGAAGGATAAAAACCATACGATTATTTCAATTAATGCTGAAAAAGCATTTGATAAAATACAACTTTCTTTCATCATAAAAACCCTAAAAAACAGATATAGAAGGAATATACCTCAACATAATAAAAGCCATACATGTCAGAGCCACAGATAGTATCATACTGAGTATGGAAAAAAATTGAAAGTCTTTCCTTTAAGATCTGCAACACAACAAGGATAATCACTGTCACTGCTGTTATTCAACATACTACTGGAAGTCCCAGCTGAAGCAATAAGGCAAGAGAAAGAAAGAAAGAGTATCCAAATAGAAACAGAAGAAGTCAAATTATCCTTGTTTGCAGACTATGAAATCTTATATTTGAAAAAACCTAAAGACTTCAAAAAAAAACTATTTGAACTGATAAAAAAATTTAGCAATGTTGAAGAATATAAAATTAACATAGAACAATCAGTAGCATTTCTATATGCCAACAGTAAACAATATGAAAAAGAATTAAAAAGTAATCTTATTTACAATAGCCACACATGAGATTAAATATCTAACAAGTAACGTGACCAAAGAAGTAAAAGATCTCTACAATAAAAACTACAAAACACTAATGAAATAAATTGAAGAGGACACAAGAAAGGAAAGATATTTCATGTTCATGGATTGGAAGAATAAACATTGTTAAAATGTCCATACTACCCAAAGCAATCTACAGATTCAATGCAGTCCCTATCAAAATATGACATTCTTCACAGAAATAGAAAAAAATCTAAAATTTTATGGAATGAAAAGGGACTCAGAATAGCCACAGCTATCCTAAGCACAAAAGCAAAACTGGAGGAATCACATTTCCTGACTTCAAATTATACTATGGAGCTATAGTAACCCAGACACCATGATACTGGCATATAAATGAACGTATAGACCATTGGAACAGAATAAAGAACCCCAAAATAAATCCACACACTTACAGTGAGCTCACTTTTGACAAAGGTGTCAAGAACATACACTGAGGAAAAGATAGTCTCTTCAATTAATGCTGCTTCATATGTTAATTGCAGCACTATTTACAATAGCAAAGACATGGAACCAACCCAAATGCCCATCACTGATAGACTGGATAAAGAAAATGTGGTACATATACACCACAGAATACTATGCAGACATAAAAAGGAATGAGACTATGTTCTTTGCAGGGACATGGATGAAGCTGGAAGCCATCATCCTCAGCAAACTAACACAGAAACAGAAAACCAAACAACTCATGTTCTCACTCATAAGTGGGAGTTGAACATTGAGAAGACATGGACACAGAGAGGGGAACAACACACACCAGGGCCTGTTGAGGCATAGGGAGTGAGGGGAGCAAACTTAGAGGACAGGTCAATAGGTTCAGCAAGCCACCATGGCACACGTATCCTCTGCAACAAACCTGCATGTTCTGCATACATATCCCGGTTTTTTTTCTTTTTAAGAAGGAATAAAGAAAAAAAAACATAGAGTTACCATATAAAAAATATATTAAAAATGATGCTGGGAAAACTGGATATCTATATGCAGAAGAATGAAACTATAAGCCTATCATTCACCATATTTGAAAATCGGTTAAAGACTTAGATCTAAGATCTCAAACTATGAAACTACTACCAGAAAATATTGGGGAGCCAGCGGGGTGCAGTGGCTCATGCCTGTAATCCCAGCACTTTGGGAGGCCGAGGCAGGTGGATCACCTGAGGTCAGGAGTTCGAGACCAGCCTGGCCAACATAGTGAAACCCTGTCTCTACTAAAATTGGCCAGGCCTGGTGATGGGCACCTGTAATCCCAGCTACTCAGGAGGCTGAGGCAGGAGAATTGCTTGAACTTGGGAGGTGGAGGTTGCAGTGAACAGAGATCCAGCCACCGCACTCCAGCCCTCCAGCCTGGGTGACAGAGTGAGACTCTGTCTAAAATTAATTAATTAATTAAGAAAGAAAAGATGAAAGAAAGAAGAAAGAAAGAAAGAAAACATTGGGAAAACACTCTAAGACATTGGTCTGGGCAAAAAATTCTTGAGTAATACTCCACGAGCACAGGCAATCAAAGCACAAATGAACAAATGTGATCACATCAAGTTAAAAAGATTGTACACCAAAGTATACAATCAACAAAGTGAAGAGACAACACACGGAATAGGAGAAAATATTTGCAAACTACTCATCTGACAAGGGCTAATAACCAGAATATATAAGGTGCTTAGATAACATTATAGCAAAAAAAAAAAAAAATCTAATAATCCCGTTTTAGAAAATGGGCAAAAGATTTCAATAGACATTTCTCAAAAGAAAATATACAAATGGCAAACAGGCATATGGAAAGATATTCAAAATTATTGATCATCACACTAATAATTATTGACCATCACAATTATTAATCACTGATTTGAGGAAATGCAAATCAAAACTACAATGAGATATCATCTCACCCCAGTTAAAATGGTTTATATCCAAAAGACAAGCAATAACAAATATTGGCAAGGGTGTGGATAAAAGAGAACACTTGTAGACTTTTGGTGAGAATATAGATTAGTACAACTATGGAGAACAGTTTGGAGGTTCCTCAAAAAACTAAAAATAGAGGTACCATATGATCCAGCAATCTCACTGCTGGGTACATACCCAAAAGAAAGGAAATCAGTATATCACAAATATCTGCCCTCCCATGTTTGTTGTAGTACTATCCACAACAGCTGCGATTTGGAAGCAACCTATGTTCCATTAACAGATGAATAGATAAGGAAAATGTGATACATATACACAATGGAGTGTTAATCAGCCATAAAAATGAATGAGATCCTATCATTTGCAACAACATGGATGGGAACTGGAGGTCATTATATGAAGTGAAATAGGCCAGGCACAGAAAGACAAACATCGCATGTACTCACCTATTTCTGGGATCTAGGAATCAAAACAATTGAACTCATGGATATAGAAAGTAGAAGGATGGATACCAGAGGCTGGGAAAGGTAGTGAGGGTATGAGGGGGAAGTAAGGATGGCTAATGGGTAAAAAACAAAAATAGTTCAAAGGAATGAATACGACCCATTATCTGATAGCACTACAGAGTGACTATAGTCAATAATAACTTAATTGTTACATTAATACATTAATAACTTAATTGTACATTTTTAAATAACAAAAGAGTGTAATTGGATTGTTTGTAACATGAAGGATAAATTCTCCATGATGTGATTATTTCACGTTGCATGGCTGAATCAAAACGTTTCATGTACCCCATACATACATACACCCACTATGTACCCACAAAAATTAAAAATAAAAAATTTAACAAATGAAAATAAGTACAAAAGTAACCACTAGAAAAAAATGCAAATCTTCCTAGATATCTTATTTTTCTTACAAATCAAAGAGGAAAGAATATATATCTTGTAGAAAAAGGAAGATAGCAAGTATAATACAAACAATTATAAAATGTATGGCAGACTGAGTCAAATCATATCGATCATACTAATAAATGTGGATGGCTTAACTCACCTAGTAAAAAATTTTTCAATTTATTACACAAAGCAAGAATTAACTGTATGCTGTATACGTTAAACAAAATGATTTAGAAAGACCAAAGATGAATGATATAATAGCAGTAGCAATGAGAAAATAAGGGAAGCAATGCTGAAATCAGAAAGTGTAGAATTTTAGCCAATGTACATCAGTTGTGACAGAGAGAGTACTTTTTAATGCTAAACACCACAATGAAAGTCACAATGAAAGTATAATGCCTACAAATCTCTAGGCACTAAACAACATATCAACCACTTTCGTGAAGCAAAAACTATAGGATATTCAATATGACATAATTAGAAATAAAATAGCGAGAGGTTAATGTACCATTCTCAGTACAAAACAGAGCAATTGGTCAATAAATAAAAAGAAGAAAAACTAAAGAACATAAACAACCTACATATGGGTATGTATCAAAATGTACACCCTAAAATACACGAATTCACAAAAATGATCAAACAAAGTTCAAAATCAAAGTTCACAATAAAAAGTCAGAAAATTTTGTAAAGTAGAGATATAGTACTCTCCTATCACAATTCAATAAAATCAAAAATTAACAAAAAATTTTAATCTCCTATTACACAACTCTTTGGTGACAAGGGAAAACAAAAAGTACAGAATTTCTTCAAAAATAAATGACAAGAGAAACACTACCTATCGAATTTATTGAATATATTTTAAGCAATGATCAGAAGAAAATTAAATACATAAAACACTTTTATTAGTAAAAATGAAAGAATATGTATAAATAAATAGCAGCTCAATAATCTAGTAAAGCAGCACACCAACTTGGCACATGTATACGTATGTAACAAACCTGCATGTTGTGCACATGTACGCCACAACTTAAAGTATAATAAAAATATATATAAATAATAATAATAATAATCTAGTAAAGTTAAATAGCAGCTCAATAATCTAGTAAACTAACAACAAATTAAATCAGAAGAAAACACGAGAAACAAGGTAAGAAAATGTGGCACATATACACCATGGAATACTATGCAGCCATAAAAAATGATGAGTTCATGTCCTTTGTAGGGACATGGATGAAACTGGAAACCATCATTCTCAGTAAACTATCACAAGGACAAAAAACCAAACACCGCATGTTCTCACTCATAGGTGGGAATTGAACAATGAGAACGCATGGACACAGGAAGGGGAACATCACACTCTGGGGACTGTTGTGGGGTGGGGGTAGAGGGGAGGGACAGCATTAGGAGATATACCTAATGCCAAATGATGAGTTAATGGGTGCAGCACACCAACATGGCACATGGATACATATGTAACAAACCTGCACATTGTGCACATGTACACTAAAACTTAAGGCATAATAATAATAATAAATAAAATAAAATAAAAAGAACATGGAACCCAAAAAATAAAAATAAAAAAATAAAAATAAGTTAAAAGCAAAAATTACTGTGATAGTAAAACAGTAAGCCAAGTCATACAAGTTATTTTTTAAAAAAAAACTACAAATATCGGCAATTTATTAGCTAACTTGATCAAGAAGAAATGAGGAAAGAGCACAAATGAACAAATTAAGAAATTATAAGGAGGAAATATCCAGTGAAACAAGAAATTAAAAATTACCACAAAAATCTATTTTAATTAAAGCATTAACATGAGGTAATTTAAAAATTACCGCAGTGCAATTAACATGCTTACCACCTTGTTTACCTATCATTTTTATGGTCAGACATTTAAAATTAAGTGTCTTAGTTCTATTAAAATATATAATACATTATTATTGACCATGTTAATTAATTTGATTTAATCATCCCACAGTGTGCACATATATCTAAGCATCACATTGTACCTCACGAATGTATATACATATGATTTGTCAATTAAAAATAATATTAATTTTAAAAATTACAAGGGCCTATTCTATGCAAATATTTTGAATCTCAGATGAAATGGATAATTTCCTAAATAAATATATATTTACAAAATTGACTCCATTAGAGTATGTGTGAACGAAGTGAGCACAAAAATTGACTCCATCAGATAGAGGAAGATTAAACAGACCAAAGTATATAGAAGAAATCAATAAAATTCTTGGAAAACTACTCAACTTTGTAGGCATTTTAGCACCTTGTTCAGATGAATTCACATAGAAATTCTACTAAAGCTTTCAATACTCTATATAAATTTTTCCAGACTACTGAAAATGAAGACATTTTCTCAACTTTTTAATGAAGTTATGAAGTCAATCTAGTAAAAAGAATAAAAGTAAAGAAAATACAGATTAATGTATGAATTTCAATGCAAACATATAAAATAAAATGTTTACAGATTCAGCACTACATGAAGAAAACCAAATCTGATTTGTTCCAGGAATGCAAGTTTGGCACAACGTTAAGAAATCCATTAATATCATACAATGTAAAACATAGTCCTTGACATTTTCTAGAATATAGAGATGAAATTAGAACTAAAAATGGAAATATGAGAGAAAAGTGAAAAGATATGAACTATACCACTCAGAAGTTAACCATTGGGAATTCCCAGAGAAGAACACTGATTCAATCTCAGGAGGAAAAAATTCAAAAGTTGTTTTGTTTTTTAAAATATCCCTGAGATGGAGAAAAAGACCTTAAGAACAGATAACGATAGATAAGAGATAGATAGATGATGATAGATAGATACATAGATGATAGATAGATAGATAGATAGATAGATAGATAGATAGATAGATAGATAGATAGATAGATAGATGATGAAACAAACGAGGCAGCATTTAAATCATGGGTGAATCTGTATAAAAGATACATGGGAGTTTATCATATTGTTCTTATCAATTTCTATAAGCCAAAATTAAAAGAAACAAAAAAAAAAATAGGGAAACACTAATACCCACAATATGTGTATTTCTTTTAGAGAATATGTAAACAAATGAATAGTTCTGAGATATGATGTTTATGTAATTAAATAACTTATATAAAACTGTTTTTTGCTATTTATTTAGAAATATTTTCTTTCAGTATTTTATTGACCCAAATTACAAAATATGTTACAAACACTTGAGTAATAAAAATATGCTCCACTTAAGAGATGCCTGAATTAGGAGAAAGATAAACACATGAACCAATCTATGTGGGTTAATATATAAGTCCTATGATAGTGATGTTACAAAGTAACACGGGAAAATTTTACTAGAGGAGCAAATAGGAATTTTAAGAGAAGCACACTAATGCAATTTCATTAGAGTTAGAATGCAGAAATATTCTATGAGATCCCTATTCTTGAGTCAACCATGAACATGAGGATAATGGAGGTTTGAGGTTGAAGTGAGAAGCTATTTTTAATTATGTCTTGAAATGCTGACTCAAGTGATCTCACTAAGACATTTCATCGTGGGTTTTCTTTTGTTTTTGTTTTTGGAGACAGAGTCTCGCTCTGTTGCTCAGGCTGGAGTACAGTGGCACAATTTGGCTCACTGCAACCTCCACCTCCTGGGTTCAAGTGATTCTCCTGCCTCAGTCTCCCGAGTAGCTGGGATTACAGGCGCACACCACTACACCTGGCTAATTTTTGTATTTTTGGTTAGAGACCGTGTTTTGTCATGTTCACCAGGCTGGTATCAAACTCCTGACCTCAGGTGATCCGCCAGCCTCGGCCTCCCAAAGTGCTGGGATTACAGGAGTGAGCCACCACGTGCGGCCTTCGTCATGGTTTTTGCTAACCATCTGACTAGAATTCAAATTTTCCTATTCATCTTTGTTTCCAACTAATTTCTTTTGTTGACTTTTCCAGTCGTGTCAACCATCCAACCACTGAAGAACCCAGACTGTATTGTTCATCACTTTTATGCCAGTTTTTAAAGTTGTAAACCACAAATTAAGAAAATTTTATATTTATTATAAGCAGGTAAGTTTACCTTAAGTAAGTAAGAAAGCTCCCCAAAATCACATTTTTGACGATGAGAGACACTGTATATTTTAAATGTTATAGAAATTACATTATTACCAAAAAGTTCATGAAAAATGGATAACAATGATGAGGGAAAAGGATGAATGATACCTGACACTGAAATTTGAGCCTGAATCCCTGGGGTATATTGGTACAATGATCACAGAAATGTACGTTGTTTTGATAAAAACCACCATTAATGGTTCTCTCCTTATAGGCACTAAATTGTATAATGACACACTTTGGTTTATGATTTCTATGAAAACAGAGAATTTCATGTAAATACTATAACTATAAATTAATCATATCATTCAGTATGTATATATTATGCAGAACTTAAGATGGTAGCAGAGAAGACATTAACCAGGAATGTTTGGAGGTTAAAATATCAGTGGCTGGCAAAGCTATTGCCAGAAGAAAGTTATCTAAACTGATAAACAGGACCATTTGTCAAATCAGTTGAGGAAGACAGAAAACAAAAAAAAGATGAGTAGGACAGCCCATCACACGTACATGGGAGTTGTGTCTCCCAAAATAGATTGAGAGACCAAGAGCTGGGATGACTGTCTAAGCAAGTGGCTTCCCAAAGTGGATAAAATTTTTCAAGCAAATAACTTCCCTGTGGAGGTACCTGCAGGAATAATTTCATCGTGAAAATACGTAAGACGTCTTCCTCATCTGTCAGCCTTACCTCAGAGCTTCCTTAACACATACTGAAATCCGAAGTAAATTCAATCTCTTGTTAGTACTAATCAGGCTTCTCTTTCTGTCTCCCCTCTCTTTGATCTCAGAATGTGAAAGTCATGTTTACAATGCTTGTTAAAAGTCAGGTCATGATTTCCCAATACCCTATATTTCTTTTATAAACTCAAAACTACAGACAAAGTAAAAGCAACAAAATACTGATTTAAAATGGGCTGCAAGAACTTTGCACTTTATTTAGGTTTTTGTCTGATAAAGGTAAAATATGGTGGAATTTTGTCATTCTTACACAGACGATGCATTTCTACTAGAATCAACGAAGACTCTAGTATTGGACTTTTTAGGAATCTTTTGATATTCCTGGTTCATATTGAACTTGTTTTAATTTAAAATCCCTAGGGTTTTAATTATTTATTTTTATATCAGTAGCTGTTCAAGCTAGTTTCTCTCCTATTTTGTACACACGAAATTGATTTCTACACACCATAAAAGCTTTTCTATTTGTTTATAGTGTTCACTCACATAATTTCTTGCCTCTGACTACACTGATAGGCAGTTTGCATTCCCACCTGCCTTATTCTCTGCCCTGATATCTCTTCCTTTGCACACCACTGCTAGATCAATGTTTCTCAAAGTTCCACTTTGATCATGTCATTCACATGCTTAAAAGTATTTAATAACATTCTACTGTTTAGTGCATGATATCCAAGCCTCCTCAGTCCACAAGTCAAAACACTGCACAATCTATCAAAATATTTTCTAATGCTATTTTCCATCTCTTCTCTGCATAATTCTGTGTTCCTGACAATGAGCTTGTATATGGAGCTAATTTTTTTGCTTTATCAACACCTCTTTGCTCTTCTATTTTGTTTTTTTTTTCGGCTATTTTTAATTCTTATATTGAGAAATAATTGTAAAACCTTAGAAAAGTTGAAAGAGTACTAAGAGCACTGATACAACACTTAACCCAGATTTAGCTATTGTTAAATTTCTATATTTACTTTTTCGTTTTCCTCCATATAACTGGCCCACCTTCTATTTTTGAAAAAAATAAAAAAGAAATGCTTTGTATTAAATATAACTTTTATTTTTATATAATTTTAGATTCATATGAAGTTTTACGAAATTATCCAAGGAAGTCCCATGCATGATTTACCGTGGTTTACCCAAGGGGAACATGTTGCAAATCCATAGTAGAATAGAACAAACAACATATTGACATTAACAGTCAAAATGGAGAATATTTCTATCACACAGCAAAGATCCCTCATGTTGCCCTTCTATAATCTTGCCCAGTTCCCATATGCTTCTATCCTTTCCATATCCATTCATGCTATAATCTGCTTTCTTTTTCTATGATTTTTGTCTTTTCTAGAATGATATATAAATACACTTATACGGTATGTAAACTTTTGCCACTGGACATTTTCCCCCAGCATAACTCTCTGGAGATTCATGCAGGTTGTTGCAGGTAAAAATAGTTCATTATTCCTTACTGCTGAACAGTATTTTGTGCTGTGGCTACAACGATTTGTTTAACCATTCACCCATTGAAGGACATCTGAATTGTTTCCAGTTACAAATGAAGCACCTATGAGCATTTACATACAGGTTTTTGTGTGGACCTAAATCTTCATTTCTGTATAATAAATACCTAGAAATACAATTGCTGGATTGAATGGTAGCTGCATGTCCAGTTTTTTAACCAGCTGCCTAATTGTTTTCCAGAGTGGCTGTAATATTTTAAATTTTCATCAACGACATATGAGTGACCCAGTTTCTCTGCATTCTTACTAGCATTTAGGATTACAACTATTTTTATTTTAGCCATTCTGATATGTGCAGAGTGATGTATCATAGTGTTTTTAATTCAGATTTCTCTAATGGCTAGTGATGTTGAATATTTTCATGTGCTTATGTCCCATCCTCTTAAGTGAAATGTCCATTCATTCATTTCTTTCTTTTTTTTGGCGGTGGGGGAGACGGAGTCTCTCTCTGTTGCCCAGGCTGGAGTGCAGTGGTGAGATCTCAGCTCACTGCAAGCTCCACCTCCCGGGTTCATGCCATTCTCCTGCCTCAGCTTCCCGAGTAGCTGGGACTGCAGGCGCCCACAACCACACCTGGCTAATTCTTTTTATTTTTAGTACAGAAGGGGTTTCACCGTTAGTCAGGATGGTCTCGATCTCCTGACCTCATGATCCGCCCGCCTCGGCCTCCCAAAGTGCTGGGATTACAGGGGTAAGCCACCAAGCCTGGCCCATTCATTTCTTTTGCCCGTTGCTAATCAGATAGTTTGCTTTTTGAGTGTTTACTTTTGAAAGTTCTTTATATATTCTAGATATTAGAAATGGGATAAACACAAAGAAATTCAGACCCAGACATATTATAACAAAATTGTCAAAAGTCAAAGAGAAAATCTTGCAAGCAACAAAAGAAAAATACTTGTTACATACAAGGAACCCCAATAAAATTAACATCAGAAACAATGGAGAGCAAAAGGCAGCAGGAAAACAGATGTAAAGTACTAAAATAAAAAATCCTCAACTAACAGTCTTATAGCTAGCAAAACTATCACAAATGAAAGCAAAATAAAGATAATCCTGGATAAACAACCGAGAGAACTGGTTTCTAGCAGACGTATCTTTTAATAAATATTAATGGAAATTCTTCAAGCTAAAAGCACATGACACCAGACAGTAATTCAAATATACAGAAAAAAACAGCACTGGTAAAGATGATTATGTAACTTAAAAGGCAACATAAACGTAGAGGTCTCTTTTTATTTCTCTTTACTGATTTAAAAAGCAATTGCATAGAAGTACATATGTATATTTGTATTGTGGAGAATATTACAAATAGAAATGTAATGTATTTGACAATAGCGCAGAATTAGTGTGCAAGAACAAAGCTCTATGGAAGAAACTAATAAAACCAAATGGTAATTTGAATCCACAAGACCAAATAAATAAAACAACAAATAGTAAATAAGAAGGCTGGTAGTAAAAGGCTTATACATATATACTTGCTCTTCTTCCTTCTTTTACCTTTCTTAAATGATATAAAATCGTACAAAGTAATAGTTAAAGCAATATACTTTGGGATTTGTAAACTATAAAGGCATGCTGTACATAACAATAATATCACAAAAATTGTGAAAAGGGAATAGAGCTATATAGGAGTAATGTTTATACATCTAATTGGAATTAAGATACTATAAATCTGAGAGTAAATTCTGAGAAGCTAAGATGTATGTGATAAGCCCCAAAGTAACAATAAAGAAAATAACTTTTAAAATGTAGCTTAAAGATCGTTAAATAAATTTAAAAATTACACAATAAATATTCCCTTAGTGTGAAAGAAAGCAGGGAAGGAGGGATAGAGGAACAAAAAATAAGACACATAGAAAACAAAAAGTAAAATGAGAGACATAAATACAACTTTATCAATAACATTAAATGTGAATAGATTAAACAATCCAATGATAATGCATATGTCTGATTAAAAACATAAAACCCGGCCAGGCACGGTGGCTCACGCCTGTAATCCCAGCAGTTTGGGAGGCCGAGGCGGGCGGATCACGAGGTCAGGAAATCGAGACCATCCTGGCTAACACGGTGAAACCCTATCTCTACTAAAAATACAAAAAAAAAAAAATTAGCCAGGCGTGGTGGCGGGCGCCTGTAGTCCCAGCTACTCGGGAGGCTGAGGCAGGAGAATGGCGTGAACCCGGGAGGCGGAGCTTGCAGTGAGCAGAGATCACGCCACTACACTGCAGCCTGGGCGACAGAGCAAGACTCTGTCTCAAAAACAACAACAACAACAACAAACAAAACCTAACTATACATTGCCTGCAGGAAACACACTTTCTATCCAAAGATACAAAGATTTGAAAGCAAAAGGATGAAAATGCATATAGTATAACCATACAAAGACCAATCATAGCAACCCTGAAGAGACTATACCAATATCAGGAAAAAAATAGATTTTCAAAAGCAAAATGTTATTAGAGAAAAGAGATACTGTGTATAGCAATAAAAGGATCATCCATCAGGAAGATAAAACAACTATGAACACATACATGCTGCCCAACAGAGCTTCCAAATATATGAAGCAAAACTGACAGGACTGGAGGGAAAAATAAATAATCAGAAATTTCAATACCCTACTTTCAATAATGGATAGAAAAACTAGACAGAAAATGAATAAGGAAATAGAAGACTGAATAACACTATGTACCAACTAACCCTAAACAAGATCTATAGAATATTTCATTCAACAACAGCAGAACATCATCTTATGTGAACATAAGGTAGACCTTCTCCAAGATAGGCCTTCTATTAGGCCATAAAGCAAGTCTCAGTAAGTTTAACAGCACTGAAATCATACAAAATATGTTCTCTTCACTCGATGGAATTAAGTAAGAAATCAATATCAGAAAGAAATTCAGAGAATTTACAAATATGTGAAACTTAAATAACACTCCTGAATAACCAATGAGTCAAATAAATTACAAGGAAAATTAGAAAATACTCTTGAAAGAATGAAAGTGAAAACACGTCATATCAAAACTTATGGGATAGAGCAAAAGCAGGGCTTGGAGGGAAATTTAAAATATCCACACCTATATCTTTTAAAAATCACATTTTCTATATGTTAATTTCTATATCATAGGATTCCATTTATATAAAATATCCTGACTAGGCAAATCTACAGATAATAAACTAGATTAGTGATTATTCATGGTGGGGAGGGGAGGGATATTTGGGGTAATTGAGGAATGACTGCTAATAGGTATGTGGTTTCATTATTTTGGGGTGATGAAAATGGGGTTTCTTTTTGTTTGTTGGTTTGAGACAGAGTCTTACTCTGCCACCTAGGCTAGAGTGAAGTGGCGTGATCTCGTCTCACTGCAACCTCTGCCCCCAGGTTCAAGTGATTCTCCTGCCTCAACCTCCCGAGCAGCTGGGATTATAAGCGCCCACCACCAGGCCTGGCTAATATTAGTATTTTTAGTAGAAACAGGCTTTCGCTATGTTGGCCAGGCTGCTCTCGAACTCCTGATCTCAGATGATCTACCTGCCTCGGCCTCTTAAAGTGCTAGGATTACAGGCATGAGCCACCGCTCCTGGCAGTTGAAAATGTTCCAAAATGTGTTGTATTAGCAATTTCACAACCCTGTGAATATTAAAAAAAAAAAAAACCCACAATATTGAATTATACACTTTAAATGAGTAAACTGTACAATTTTACTTATATTTTAATGAAGGTCATATATATATATATATATATATATATATAACAAATTGGGCATGTATTTGTGAGTTTATTTCTGGGTTTTCTGTTCCATTGATCTATATGTCTATCTACAAATACGGTACAGTCCTGATTATCGTAGATAAATAATACATCTTGAAATTGGGTAGAGTGATTCTTCTCATTTTATTATCTTTTCCAGGAAAAAAAAAATAGCTATTCTAGTTTATTTGCCTTTCCATGTAAGTATGAAGATAATCTTGCATATATCTACAAAAACTCTTGCAGGGGGTTTGATAGAAATTTCATTAAACCTGTATATCAATTCAAAAAGGATTAATATTTTTAATTTATTCAGTTCTATATTCCATGAACACAGTATGTTTTTCTATTTATTCAGATCTTTTATTTTTTCATCATTATTTTATAGTTTGCAGCATATGTCTTGTATATTCCTTATTAGATTCACACCTAAGAATGAAATGAATGTAATAAAGATTTGCTGAATCAATCTAATAAAGATTTGCTTTATTATTTGCATAATAAAGATATCCATGGAATAAAGATTTGCTGAGTCATTGCAAACAATATCATATTTTTAATTTGTGTACATATGTATGGTGTATCTGTATATATACATTATATAAGTTTGCTGCTACCATATAGATATAATAAATTTGTGTATATTTATCTTGTATCCTGGGACATTCCTGGACCCACTTATTGGTTCTAGAACACTTATGGGACAGGTTGGGGTGCTTTGTTATAGCCTTGCAAGCACACAAGTCTGGGCTTCTCAGTCCACATTTGCGGGTGTGGGTCAGGGGTGGGATCAGAGTGTTTTCAGTGATGTTTGGCTGGAGTAAACCAGCTGTTGTCTAAATGTTTTCTGTTTCATTAGGCTGTCCTGCTCCTGGTGCTTTGGCTATATAAAGCATGCTTTTGCTCTCTTCCTTTCCTTTCCTGTCCTTTCCTGTTCTGTCCTTTCCTTCCCTTTCCTTTCTTGTCCTGTCCTTTCCTTCTTTCCCTTTTTTGTCTGTACCCATCCTGGTTGTTGGCTTCTTCAGCTTCAAGTCTGGGATATATGAAAAAAAGAAAAATAGAAAACCCACAGATCTCACCACCGTGTTGTTCTTCAAGTCCTGAAATTTGGCTTCTCTCCACTTTTCAGGGTATTTTTACATTTGTTCTATGTATCATGTTCAGATTTGTTCAGTTTACTTAGCAGGAGGATTAGGGAAAAGTATATCTAATCCGTATTCCCCGAATTGGCTGTAACATATAAGGCTTTTTTAGAACACTGGTCATTCATTTGTGTATCTCCTATGACTTTTCATAGTACAATGGCAGAGTTCACCAAGAGTGACAGAGACCACGTGCTCTGAAATGCCAAAATGTTTACCATTTTTTCCTTTATAGAAAGCAAGTATCAATCCTACTTCATGCTATAGTTTTCATATGCATTACATATACATATATTACAGACTAAATAGACAATAATTTTTGTTGTTTTAAACAGAACAAGCTTTTAAAATACGAAGAATAATAGTCTTTTATATTCCCTCCAATATTTATCATTTCCAGTGCTTTTTATTTCTTCCTGAAGGTCCAGATTTTGATCTGATATCATTCTACTTCATCCCAAAGTCTTTTCTTTAGCATATCTTATGATGAAATTCTGCGGGAGACAAATTCATTCTGTGTTTCTATGTCTGTGTGTGTGTGTGTGTGTGTGTGTGTGTGTGTGTGTGTCTTTCTCTGTTTCTTTCTCTCTACCCACCACTTGGAAATGTTTAATTTTAATTCTTGAAGAATGTTTTTGCTCATAATAATATTCTGGGTCTTTTTTTCTGTCAGCATATTGAAAATGTTTTCCACTATCTTTTGGCCTCCATAAAGTCAGACGAGAATCCAGTGGCTATTTGAATAGTTATTCCCTGGATGTAACGTGTTATTTTCCTTTGGTTGATATCAAGGTGTTCTTTTTGTATTGGGTTTCACTAGTTTTACTGTCATGTACTTAGTGATTTAATTCATCTGTATCTTGTTTGGGTTTACTAACCTTCTAAAATTAGAACAATAAATCACACAAAAAATATGTTTTACACTAAATAGCAAAATTTTACAGCAATTGAAACATTTTCCCTTCAGTCTTTTTTCTCTCTTCTCTTTCTAGAACTTCAATTACATATATGTTAGACTTTTGTTGTTATTCTACAGGTTTTGAGGTTGTTTTCAACCATGTTTTTCCTTTATATTTTCAGCTTAGTTAATTGCTATTGATCTAGTATACTCTTTGCTCTATCTTCACTTTTTTGTTAATCCTATAGAGTAAAATTTTTATGTTAATAATAGCATTTTAAAATTACATTTTCCAAAGTCCATTTCATTGTTAACCATGTTTTCCCTTATAACCATGAGTTTAGTTTTAATTGCTTTCAAATCTGTGTAGTGCTAATTCCAATATTTGAGTATTCTTGTCTGTTGATGATCTTTTGTGAATGAGTAATTTTTTCCATTCTTTGAATATTAAATAATTTAAACTATCTTTTTCTGGGCACTATAAGGGTTATGACTATATTCTGTAATATTCTCCCAATGAGTAGCTTTTTGTTCATAAACTTTAGAAGCCAATTATCTTGATCAGACCCAAACTGCCAAGTCTTGCATGCCATTTGACATCTTAGTACAGTTATTTGACATTTTTGATGGGCTGTTTTGAGTCTACCAATACATGTGAGAGGCAAGTGTCCGTCAGATATCTGGGGAGAGATTTATACAAATCTTGGGAATCACTGTCTTTGGTTCTCTCCTTTCTAGCTTTCTACCATTATTATCCATTGGCTGTGGTTTCTCTGAATTTCCTAGTTTTAAACAACTGCAGCTTTTCCAACAGAGATTATGTCCTTCTGCATGGTGAAGACTGATATATCCAAAAGCTGAAAAGCGTAAGAAATGAAGAACTAACCTGTGCCTTGTTTTTCTTTCAAATATTGAAGCGTTGACTCTCAAATGCCTTCAAATAATTCTGTTTTGTCATCTGTTCATGGCTTGTAGTTGTTATCTCATGTAGGGTTAGTCCTGTACAGGCTTGTTCAGCCATGACAGAAGTGGATTTCCTCCCCATGCCATTTCTCATTTTGCAAATCTGTTTTCTCCTTTATTTAAAGTTAGGTTGCTAGCTAGTGATTTGTCTATTTTGATTATTTTTAATAGAATATTAATTTGATTTAAAGTTTTTCTGTTCTCTACTTTTATTCTCTCATTTTTCTTCCTTGTGCTTTCTTTTGATTTCCTTTTCTTTATTAAATATTGATGCTTCATTTATTTTTACTTTTATTGCTATAATTCTACAATGTTACGCATTTTCATTTGGTTACTACTTTACAAGTTTCTGTAACTTCTGATATATAGGATTCTCATTATCATTATTTTTGTAAATAAATTAAATTTATGACATCTGTATTCTTTCACTCAAGAGTTATTTAATAAAAAGTTGAATTTCTTACCTAGTGGGTACAACATATATTATTTGAGTGATGTTTACACTAAAAGCCCAGAGTTCACCATTATGCAAATTATCCATGTAATAAAACTGCACTTGTATCCCGTCTATTAAAATAAAATTTAAAAAGAATACTATAGCTACTTCTCACATTTATTGTTATAACTGTGATTGTTACAATATGTTATTGTTGTAACATAAGTAAATTATAAGTGTTAGTGTTATAACAATTATTCAGTTCCAAGTATTAAACATTTCTATTATGAAAAACAGTTGAATTTCCAAGTAGACAGATTTTTTTGATTATTGATTTTATATTTGACTTCTATTTGAGTTGCATTGCAATCACACAAAGTATTTCCACTTTGTGAAAACTAGTGGTGATTCTTGATACATGGTCGATTTTTAGAAATGTTTCAGGTGTGTTCAAGAAGATATATTCTCTATCGTCAGAATATAATGTTTGTTAAATGTCTGAAAAATTCTACTTTACTGACTGTGTTATTTAGATCATTTTTATATCCACATTAATCTTTGTCTACTTGGCTTCTTTTATATTGACAATGGTGTGTTAAATCCCATATTATTGATAGGTTTTTAGAAATCCTTTTGGTCTCATGTTGTGTCAGTTTGATATTGCAGTTGTTCTATTATTTGGCACACAAGTATTCATAACCATTATGTCTGGGGTGTTTTGAAAAGTGACTTTTAGCATTGAATATATATTGTGGAGTGCGGTTTTTTAGCATTTAAAATGTGTCAGACTTTGTCTTTGTAATACTTTTTAATGTAAATTCTACTTTGTTATCAAGATTGAAAACACTTATTATTTCCCCGTTTCTATCAAATCTTTGTTCACTCCTTTAGTACTAACATTTTGGAAATGCTATAATTTAAGTGTATCTCTTATATAGAACAGAGTTGTGTTTTGATTTGCATGCCAATTCTAGAATTGGGTTATAAAAACCATTTATTTTTATTGAAATTTCTGGTAAACTTGATCTAAATTTTGTCATATTATCTTATGTTATGATCGATGGGTGCATTGTGTTATATTTACTATGTTTCTTTCTGTATTTAATTTGTGCTGTTGGCAAAATAATTGCCCCCTCAAAGAGGTTTGCATCCTAATCCTCAGAACCTGTATACATGCTCCCTTACATGGCAAAAAGGGACTTTGCAAACTTGATTAAGTCAAGGATCTTGAGACTGTGAGGTTATTCTAGATTAATTGGGTGGTTCAGGTTAATGACAAAGGTTCTTATAAGTGAAAGAGGGAGGCAGCAGCATCAGAGTCAGGACAGGAGACGTGACAATGAAAGCAGAAGCTGGTAAAGCACTTGCAGGAAAGTGGCCATAAGCCAAGGGCTGCAGGCATCACCTCAAAGCCAGAAAAGGCAAGGAACAGATAGTCCTATAGAGCCTCCACCGTATGGTTGAATGCATGTGTCCCCTCAAAATTCCTATGTTGGAACCTGAGACCCAATGACATAGTTTTAAGAGGTGGGTCCCTTAGGAGGTGATTAACTCATGAGGGCTCCATGACTAGATAGTTCCCTTGAGTCCTTTTGTCTTTCTCCCTTCCACCACGTGCAAACACAACAAGAGGCAAGAGGCATCATCGTGGAAGCAGAGAGCAGCCCTCTCCAGACACTGAATCTGCCAGTGCCTTGTTTTTGGATGTCTCAGCCTCCACAATTGTGAGAAAATAAATTTCTATTTTTTTTTTTTGGTTTGTTTGTTTGTTTTGAGACAAGGTCTCACTCTGTCACCCAGGGTGGAGTGCAGTGGCATGATCTTGGCTCACTGCAACCTCCATCTCCTGGGTTCAAGCGATTCTCCTGACTCAGCCTCCTGAGTAGCTGGGATTACAGGCACCTGCCACTATGCCTGGCTAATTTTTGTATTTTTAGTAGAGATGGGGTTTCACCATGGGGGCCAGGCTGGTCTCAAACTCCTGACCTCAGGTGATCCCTTGCCTCGGCCTCCCAAAGTGGTGGGATTACAGGTATGAGCCACTGCACCCGGCCCAAATTTCAATTCTTTACAAGCCAACTAAGATACTCCAGAAGGGACACAGCACTGGTGACACTGTGATTTAAAATCAGTAAGACTAATTTGGGATCTCTGGAACTCCAAGTGAATAAATGTGTTGTTTTAAGCCACCAGTTTTGTGGGAATTTGCTGCAGCCATCATGGGAATCTAATACAAACGAGAAAACCTTCATCAAGAATTATTTCTGAAGCACATAGTTGTGTGGTTCCTTCTGTCTCCAGGTCCTGCCTCTGTATATACTTCCTGCTCCATAGCGTTAGAATTTAGAATGTAACCTCAGCCACATTTTGTCATCTATATTCATAGTATATACCTATACCCCTACAAATCTATGCATATATGTATCTACCCAGTCAAAGCATTCATCATGGCAGTATAATTTGCTGAATACTGGGCTTATAATTTGCTGATACTGAATACTGAATACTGGCAGTATAATTTGCTGGCAGTATAATATTGGCAGTATAATTTGCTGAATACTACTTTATAAAGTAGAAGCAGGAGAGATTTACACTAGCAGAATAAGCAATAGTGAGGAAATCCTCGGATATCACCTTTCTAGTAAATACACTTTTATTTATCCCCATCCCCTCTACATCATTCTGGTTTAAGATTTTCATTAATCTACTATTTATTATAATTTAAGATATGAGATGGGGATATAACTTTAACAGTCCCTTTTTTTTTTCAAAATAGTAAATCGAGTTTCCCAGGACCACTTAATAATTACTCTTTTCCCCTACCTATTCTGTTCTAAATGGTTTGTTTAGTTATTTGTTTAGTTATTTGGGGCTGAAGCACATCAAAAGATGGAAAAGTAGAAAAGTATTTTTAACACTCTAGTTTCCCCAATTTCATGTTTTGGCAATGATGCAATGAGAGGAGAATAAGAGAAATTAATATTAGGACAAATGGATTTGGGGAAAAAAGTGAATTTTTAGTAGAAGCTGAAAAGACACAAATATAAACACTCTTAACTCTGGAGAAAAAAGATATTGTGACTACGACTGATTATAAATGGGATTTCTATATACCGAGATCAGCAGGGAGAAAACATGAATACATTTTGTTGTGTGAAGTACCTTCTGTTTTGTAACAAAAATCATGTTATGCGTTATTTTTTTTCTTTTAAATAGCCTAAAAAAGAAAATGAAGAGAGAGGTCTAAATTTCAATTAAGCATGATTCTGATTTTGAGGTGTGAAGATTTCAGTTGGGAAAATGCAGATTTTTATCATTCTAGACTCTGCAAGTATCTTCTATATAAATGATTGGTCTTCTGAATGAATTACTGGGATCTAGATTTCTACTTCAATAACTTAACACTAATTATCACCATTTAAAAGAATCCTGATGTTACCTGACTGCCACAGTCTCTTCTTTCTACCCCAGAAACCACATTACACCCTAAGATCCACTATGTATTAGAATCCCCTAGAATAAATTTTACCTGGGTATTTTATCTGTTTTGTTCAGTGCTTTATCTTCAGGACCTAGAAAAGTGCCTAGTATGTGGTAGGTGTAAACACACGAAAATAACAAATGGGCAAATTAATTAATCAAATTGATCCTTGAAAACTTGATTCTTTTTAGAATTGGACCTCACCATTAATACAGTTTGGATTTGGTCAAATCATAAGCCACCTTAGGGGTGTATAAAATACATTAGGGAGAGGAGTCTTGGCATATTGTTGTGACTATTCTCTACAGGCCAAGTTTGGTGGTGAGAATTGTTGCTATCAGACTGGGTAGTCTGATTTCAATGAGGACAATGTGGTTCCTGGGTGTCATGAGCCATATGGAGGCATTAATTTACCCAAAACAAGAAATATATGAATCCTGGGATGAGAAGCAGAGGCAACATCAGTAACAGGAAGAGTTTTCTTGGCAGAAAATTTTGGTACTGGCTAGTTGATCCTGATATCCCTAGAACAGATATACATGGACATCCTACTAAAGTTTTACTCAATTTGTGTAAATAGAAAACCAGGTCTGGTGAAAAGACACTGACTACAATCACTACAATTACCAAATGAAGCTGAGAGTTTAACTGAACCACGGTTGCACAGACACCATTCTCAACTACTTCAGGTAAGGGGGTACCTCTTGCGGTAATGATATTATGGGGTTCAAAACAACCTGCAATTAACCTTAAAAAGCAATTGCAGAAGAGCGATATTAGTGATATAGCAAAAGTCTGCCAGAATCTTTATCTTGCACTTTCCTGCCTCCAGAACAATCAGAAATAAATATTTGTTGTTTAAGCCATTCAGTCTATGATAATTTGTTCTAACAGCCTGAGCTGACTAAGACAGCAATATAGGTCATGCTTTGTTCTTTGAGGCAGCCAAATGTGTGTGTGTGTGTGTGTGTGTGTGTGTGTGTGTGTGTGTGTGTGTGTATAGACACTCATTTGGCAATACATTGAAATATTAAATAAATAATAATTTACATAAATAAAATAGGACAGTTTGATTTGTGTTCTTGGATAAGAAAAATATGTAAGAGATTTTTCTGGAAAGCCCAGAGGGCTAATAAAAATTGCTGTGGATTTTATCCAACTAGTCAAGATAGTGATAGAAATAACATGTGTCATATTTTTTCATGTTACCCAGATATTTTATTCTTTAATAATACTTACTGTGCTTAGTTTGTATTGGGGATCCCTAAAAATGAACCCATTACGCAACAGGATGGCAGAAGGAAAACATCCTTTGCTACACGTTCCCTATCTCTCCCCTATTGAATTTGCTTTCTTAAACTGATCTCTTAAGTAGCCAGAACATAGCCAATACTGTGATGATAATGACACAATCCATTCACACGTTTTCTATGAACCTTTATGCAGTTCATATGAGTACTGTGAGAAGTGCCATTTCAGTCTTGAAGGTTTTTCTTGATATGTAAGAACTCTTCTCTCCCTAATTATCTTGAAGTCTCTCTTTCCTCTCTATTCCCATAAAATATGAGAAGAGGCTTCTTTCAGCAGATTATTGAAGTTTGTTTCATAGGCCACTTACTGGGAATGAAATTTCCTTGTGATTTAAATTTGATATGTTTCCTCACTTGCGTGTAATTCTATTCATCTCAACAGATATCAGAATAAAGATGGAAATATTTCTATGAATATGTACTGTATTACCATAAAGCTGATGATATCTTAAATGATTTAATATAAAGCAATTTCTAGTCTGTTAATTTTAATGACCTATATCAACTGTAGAAATTTCAAAAACAGTTACATGACGTATCATTATTACTTGGAAAAAGCAGTCTGCACATGAGAAATTAACCTCTGGGGTAGCATTACATTGGCTCATATTCCGTGGCTCAAGAACTGACCCTGGCTAGCTCAAAGACTGAATTATCAGCATATTCATATTGACCACATATGGCAGTGTGGGCTCACAATTACCATGTTATAGAGCTGACTTAAGAAAATAATGATCTCCATGTATTCATTATGAAAATAACTGCGTCTTGGGCTGTAATACTAACTTTGACATGGTATTGATTTTCTTCCTGTATGCGGTATGGATATATTCTCCTTGAAATCGGTGCTGGCATGTCAGTAGATATGAATGTGGTAGGTGTTTGACTTAAGTGTCTCCCTCTCCTGTGCCTCCTCATGCTTGCACTGCAGTGTGGACTACTGCAACTCCTGTTTCTCTGTCATAGCCATCTTTCTCACCTCCCTCTCACATCCTCCTTGCTCCTAGTTCTAATTGGAACACCCCTGTTGGACAACATTGTGACTTCAATCTTATGCCACTCAATTCCTTGATCTAACAGCCGTTCTTCCTTGTCAATTGCATTTACATGTGACTTACTGAGCGCTGACTTTGTAGGTTAACTTTCAGAAAGTAATCTATTTCTTTTTAAAATATACTTTCCAATTCTTGGAAAATATCTCTTTAGAATCCAACTACTGACAATAGGTAATAAACAAATGTACCTAACTAAACAGATATTGAGATAGAAACTGAAATGTGGTAACTTAAAATAAGCCTGAAAAGAGAAACATTTATGAATTATAAAGCAGAGTTCATGACTGCCAGTAAAGGAGCTGAGTTTAAGCTGGATGTCAAAGAAAACATTTTTATGACTCTTGTGAATGACATGATTTCCTTTTGAGAACCATAGACATATTACCAACACTAAACAGTAGACGGTAGACTATAAAAAGTGATAAATACATGTTATAAACAATTTTCCCAAACTAGTGTTATTTTGTAATGAAAAAATAATGATATTGCAAGCAAGAATAATCACTTTGATGTGAAATTAATTTTCTGTCTTATGTAGAGATTAATATCTACTTCCTCAGACTAAACTAACCATATCCCACACATAGAAAGAATCTGTGTGCTCCTTAATTAAAGTGTCATTGTTAACATGGTCCGTGAGAGCCTGGGGGAATGTCTAGGACTTCTGCTTTAGAGAAGAGAGATTCCTGCAAAGTGGAAGAATCTCAGCCACAAAAACAGTTGTTCAATATAAAAACAGGCATTAAAAGGAAAGGTAAAGAATATGGTCATTTATCTATTGTCTCATTTAATATGTGAATATAATTTTTACTTTTTTCAGATGTTCTACCATCCTCTAGACTTACATATCTCATAGACATAACCAAATACTTGGGGCAAGGGGCAAGTAATCCTCAATAGGCCTGAATGTCTTGAATGCCAAACAACTCAGTTTCCTGTTTCTTTCTTGCTTGCTTGCTTTCCTTCCTTCCTTTTTTTTTTCTCTTTTTCTCTCTTCCTTTCTTTCCTTTCTCTTTCTTTTTCTTCCTTTTTCTTTCCTTCTTTTCCTTCCTTCTTTTTTCTCTTTTTTTCTTCTTCCTTTCTATTTCTTTCCTCTCTCCTTCCTTTCTTCCTTTTTTGTCTTTCTTTTCTTTTTCTTTTTCTTTCTTTCCTCCTTCCTTTCTTCCTTTTTTGTGTCTTTCTTTTCTTTCTTTTTCTATTTCTTTCTTTCCTCTCTCCTTGCTTCCTTCTTTCCTCTCTCTCTTTCTTTTATTTTCTTTTTCTTCTTTTATTTTCTTTTTTTCCATTTTACTACCTAGCAACTAACCTCAAGAATTGGGATATTGTATATTTCAAGGAATCTGGGGTAGGAATAATCATACACTATAGGAAAAGAAACAATTATAAAGTATCAATTAGTATAAAGGTTATAAAAACTTCTGAAGTTTCTTTCCTTCCATATTAAAAAGTTATTCCCCTCATTAAAACAACTATTATTTTAGTGGAAGGAATCTTGGACCTTAGCTACTTTTCCTCAATCTAATAAAAGACTGCCATCTACAAGAGACAAAGATGTTTGGATAATAAGTTTATTTGCTATTTTTCTATGTGAATAGTATAATATTTTTTAAAGTCTAGTTTATATTCATAACTTAAGAAAATTTAAAAGTTTGACAATACCAAGCATTGACAAAATAAAGGAGTAATGGAAACTTCCATACTTTATCAGTAAGGACGTAAATTTTATATGACAAATTTGCAAGAATTTCCTTGCTTCAGAATCTCAAGGGCCTGTCTTGTAATTCTTTCCTTAGAGTTTTCCACAGGTGCTTACTACACCTTTTCTCACTCTAGACATACATTTGCACTGCCATAGCATCCACAAGATTATAATGCCCAAGCTTCAGGGCCATGTGCATTACACCCTGGACCTGTTACTAAGCCCTTTTCTAATAAATAGGGCTTAGCTATATGGACCTGAACAGTAACTGCTAGGTGGAATATGCGTATTTTCCATAACCCAAGAGGCCTACCATGTCTCTTTCTCTTTTGTGTGTGTGTGTGTTTGTGTGTGTGTGGTAGCAGATGCAAGATGAAATAATTTGTTTCACTTTAGAATGATGGATATCCTGACAAGCCCCTTACTATGGGATCTTTAAAAACTTCACTGAAGTTGCAGTTCCTTGAATTTTCATAAGGTATATCTCCAACTTTCTGGAATATAAGTGTCTTAGCAGGTTTCCCACATGCTAGCCACCTCCTGTTCATCCTGCCTAGTTTCCTCAATATCACTGATATAAAAGATTGGCTTGATATTCTATGGGATGTCCAGGGAGTCCAAATCTCCTTCAGACTATGACAGAGAATGGGAGAATTTATACAGTCCTGTGGCAAAACTATAAATGAATAGTATGTGTTCCACAAATCCAAACTCTTTCTAATTTGTTTCCTAATTGGAATCAAAAAGAACTTTTGTCCAATCAATGGCTGCCTGCAATGTACATGTGGCCTCATTCATCTGCTCTACAATGACCCTAGGTCTGGCACTCCAGCTTCAATTTGGACTTCTTGCAGTCTTCTACAATAATTGTTCAAAGTCCTTTTATTTTGCAGCAGGGAGTGGGGCAGACTGTCAAAATAAAGAGAGGTAGGAACCAGTACCACGTCCTTCAGGATTACAATGGTGGCAATACTCTTTATGATTCCCTTTGAGAATGTAACTCTGGTTTTGATCAACTGTATTGATGGTGGTGGGAGGGCAGTTTCAAATAGTGTTTACTTGAGCCCAAGAATTCAGTGTAGGGATTACTTCAACTGCTAAGGGTATCCATTTTAACTCTCTACTCTGGGACTCAGAAAATGACCACTGGGTGGGTCTGCAGATGCAGTGGTCCTTCTGTGACCCAGACTTTATCCAGGGTACCAGTTTTTACTTGTTTTTGTAAGCCCCAACTCAAGCAAGGGGCCATGATGATGGTCACCCTTTTAAGTGCCCATAGGTCCAATGGAGGAAAAACTAAAGGGATCATCCTGGTCTTTTCTTACCACAGTGTTGCAAAGTATTTCCTTCAAGTGAGTCGAGTGGCCTGAACATGTTTTCAGTTATTGGGTTCCAAATATAAAAATTAGCTGAGATTTAGGAAATGAACCAGGAATCATAACTATTTTGAGGGACAAGCACCCCCAGCTCTTCTATTCGTAACTTTTCCTGGTTGTAGACATTCAGTGTCTCTGATGTCACCTGGCTTACCTTACAATTTTGCTGCTAAGCACACCAGGTTCCATTAACCATTTCCTAAATTCTCTGAAGGTAGAGTCCAATTGGTTTCCCCTTGGGCTTCTCTCATCATTAGGTAATTGCATCCTCCTGGCTATTGGCTTTTAAGCATGAGCAGTCACTGACTTTTGCAGTGAAGCTGGTTCCTCTTACCAGTGCATTCATGACGGCCTTGGTGAATGGCATGTCCCATGGGCCCAAAGCATAACATGATCCTCTGTGGCTTGTCTGGTCTCACATATCATATTAATTTCAGCTTCATACTTCTCTAAGCTTCTCAATATTTTTCTTTTTTATCTGTCTTGAAAACTCTGACATTTTTGCTTCACTCATTGTGAACTGAACCCTTGCTTTCTACAGGGTTCTAAGAGCCATTCTAACAGTGAGTTTGGTTCCTGGGATTCTTGCCAGGATGTTATATTCTTTGTCCCAAGAAAGTTCCCGCAAGTTATTGAAATCTTGCTTATCCAGTATTACATCATGTTCCCCTTAGCAGAGTATCTGAGCAGTACATTTTCTCAGCCACCACAGAGGCACAGCACCATATAAAGACCGTGGTTTCAATTTATACACTATATCCCATGGTTGCCAGGCAAAATGCAGGATGCACAGTTAAGTTTACATTTTAGGTAGTCAATGAATAATTTTTTAGTATAAATATGTTCCATACAACAATGAGGACATACTTATACTAAAACATCCATTCGTTATTTATCTGACATTGAAATTCAACTAGGCATCTTGTATTTTATTTGCTAAACCTGGCACCTTACATGTCCTAGAATTCTGTGCTAAAACTCCACAGGTATATTCCCTAAGTGTACACCTTAACTAAGCTTTTAAAAAGTGATTACAAGCTTCTATTGGATGAACAGCTTCAGACAATGGTATATATTTTAGGACCATTGAATCCTGTGGTGATTCACCCATTGTAGTGCCTGTTGTTTTTTGCTAAGAATTGTGTCCATTTTTTGAGGCAATATTATAAGCATTGTCAGTAAACCAGGAATTCTATGAGCCCTTGAATAATGAGGGTAGCAGAGAAGATAAATTCATATTTAAGATGTGAATCAGTGTGAACAGGGATGACTTGGCTGGATCTCGCAGAATGTCCCGTTCCAATCCGAGTTGGCTGCATACTTCAGGGCCACTGAATATATGTATACACGGGGAATATTTTGGAAGAATATGCATAAAAATGTTAACATTACCTCAAGAAAATATTGAGGAGTTATTAGCTTTTTCCGAATATACTTTCATTTTGATAGATCCATTAAAAAGAAATGAATAAAAAAAGAGAAAGAAACAAGGACAGAACTTCTACTAAGAATCTAATTCTCATTTATAATTTGTAGGTAGTTTTTCTTTATCTTGTTTCCCTAGTCTACAATCCTTGAATTAACCTAATAAAACAAATAATCATTGTTATTTTATTGTAAAATAATTCATGATTTTTGCCTTAGCATTGAAGTGAAGACAATTCCTTTATATTTAAAAACTAGAACATAAACATGTTTATAACAAAGTACAAACAAAAAGTACAACAGAAAATATAATATGGCAAAATTCATAGCTGCTATTAGTGTATGCAGTAAGGCATATTAATGTGGAAGTTACTGCACAGATACAGTTGAAGGTTGATATTTGTACATATTACCTATTTAAGGTCATTGGAAGATTCATTTTCTTATTCTGTGTTTTATAGCTGTTATTCAACCTAATAATTTATATGTGACTAACAGAATGGAGTCCAGTGGTCTTGATTTAAATATGGCTAATTACTATAGTATATATTTGTATAGCTTTGAGTTTATACAATTTTTATTTCACATAATGGTGGGTGGAAAAGCAACCAAGATGTTATTATTGATACAATTCCTATGTTCTTCTGTTGTGAGTGTCTTCGGACATGTTACTTAACCTCTCTGCATGTTAGTTTTCTTAACTATAAAATGAAGGTTTTATTAGCCCTCATATCTCAGAATTGTTATTAGAATTAAAGAGATAATCCACAATACGTACTTATAACAGAACTTTGAACCTAGTAGGCACTCAATAAAGTTATTATTATTATTGTTTTCAAAGCGTTCTACATTTTTGAAATTTATTATAGAATTTGATTTATAGGAAAGGAAAAGTATTTTTAAATATTATTATTTACTATTATTAATGTCCACCCACCAGAAGTTGTCACATCTGCAAATGTACATAATATATAATTGTAACTAACTTTCTATATATTAAAAAGGTTGAACATGAGAAATGTTCAACTGAGAATTAAGAATTGAGAATTAACCAATTAGATGGTAAAGTGTAAGAATTGTCAGATGGGGATTGGATTATGCAATCTAGCCTTAACAGAGATTTTAACATACCTTTTTAGAGCAAAAAATTGTTGACAACTAAATCAATATATAACACAGAATAATGAGTATAAAGGAAGCTGGCTAAAGAATTGGAAGAGCCTGTAATCCCAGCACTTTCGGAGGCCGAGGCAGGTGGATCACTTGAGGTCAGGAGTTCAAGACCAGCCTGGCCAACATGGCAAAACTCCATCTCTACTAAAAGTACAAAGCTTAGCCAGGTATGGTGGCACACACCTGTAATCCCAGCTACTCAGGAGGCTGAGACAGGATAATTGCCTGAACTCTGGAGGCAGAGGTTGCAGTGAGCTGAGATTGTGCCATTGTACTCCAGTCTGCGTGACAGAGGGAAACTCCATCTCAAAGAAAAAAAAAAAAAAAGAATTGGGAAAAAACACTATGGTTAATCTAGTACAAAGAGGACAGAAGAACCAACGGCACTAAGGAGAAAAGAAAGCGGTATATTTGGGGCCTGGCATGGAAGACAGGCTAGTGTTTGGGGAAAAAAAGGCAGGCCCCTGTCTGAAAACGTAGTGAATAGGACCACTACAGTATGCAATTGACATAGCTGCATTACACCTCTCTAGTCTTGCCTATGCTTGTGGCCTTCGTTAGAACAGGGCTCTTAATTAATGGGTACCTGAAGTGAATTTGGGGCACATGACTTAAGCAGGGGGGAAAAACATGCTCATTTTCACTCATCTCTAACTAAACTGAGATTCAACATTTTCTTCCATTGCAAATGTGGATAATAAACCATGATGGTATTTTTTATTTTTTTCATACCTAGAAGTTGTAGATTATCTTGTTACACAAGATTTGTTTTCACAAATATATATAAAAGTACCATCTGTACGTATCACTACTTTCAGTAATTCTAGACCCTGTCATTTCATGTGTTAATAGTGAAGCAAAATATTTCCTTATCAAAAATTTGTTTTCTTAATATGGTGACAACTCTATTTCAATGTCATTGAAATAATTTATAATCCGATATAATTTATCTCTAGCATTTAAAAACACTATTCTGTGAAGGGGTATGTCGCCTTCTCCAGACTGCCAAAGCGGATCATGGAGCAAAAACTGCTCAGAACTCATACGTTACAACTAGCAGTTTGGTTTTAGCAACTCCCACCCCTCTCTCTATCAAATTAGTTCTCCAAAAGTCTCCACTGAGCTCCAGCTATTAATTAGTATTATGTATCTCTAGGATTCTTAGGTAAATGGTTCCTATTGTTGTATTTGTGGACAAGATTAATAATTTTTACATCCCCTTTTTCTGTTTTTCTTTACTCTCTCTTTTGTCCATTTTCATTCCATTAAAATAAATTCCCTATCTCAGCACACAACTGAAGATGAAGGAGATAAATTCAAGTAGTTAGGGAAGATTCAGAACAGCTTATATCTGGAAGTAGGGAGCTCCACAAAGGAATGAAAGTTGCCAAAAGGAAGGAAAAGAAAGGTAGATTAGGAGGGAGGAAACGGAGTTTCAGACAGTACTGTAGGAGGAAAGACCAGCAGAGCAGACAGAACCCAGAACCCAGCACCTAGAAGATAGAGGAGGAGTAGCCAGAGGTTGCCCAGAAGCTGATATCAAGGAAGTCCAACAAGAAGTGAAATGTAACCCAGAGGACATGGCAGCAGGTATTCTAAGATCAGGCAAAAATACAGCAGAGATATACCTTAAAACCTGGAGATAAAATTTACATCACACAAGTCTGTCCAGAGCTGGTAAGGGATTCAGAACAAACCTGCCCCTGAGTTGGTGAAGGTACCTGAGGGGAGGGAAATTAAAAGAAGGAACAGAGTCCAGTCTTATAAGGATTAGAATACTGGGCTGAGTTTGAACCAGGGAGTAGGAGGTTGCAGTGAGTCGAGATCGTGCCTCTGCACTCTAGCCTGGCGACACAGCAAAACTCCGTCTCAAAAAAAAAAAAAAAAAAAAGAATACTGGGCAGAATATAAGAAAGTTAATTAAAGACAGAGTAGAAAAGGGTAATAAGCTGGAATCCTCTTCAGGTATAAGACATGACCCTAATTCTTATACCTGGGGCACAATGTGAGCATGACAGAAGACTGGCTTGATGCTGAATTTTCCATTAAATCAGATCATTTTAAATAACTGAGGAGAGGATGGTTCACAAAGCTTACACTGTGACTGAGTCTTCTAGTCTGGGTGACCTGATTTATGTTAATGGGAATGGAGGGATATGGAAGCAGGACACCAGGAAGTTTATGACAACTTGTCAGCTCTCAAAATCAGCTTTACTCTCTGAGCAGTATCCACTTTGTATGACATTAGGCCCCCAATGCATGAAGCAAAATGTGTTATTAAGTCAGATCTCCTTGGATCACAAAGCAAATAGTATGGCAACAGTGATGGAAGCAGAGAAAAAGCAATAATCGAGTGAGAAAATAATTGGGTGGCCAGAGGCAAAATCTATGACAGATCCAAATGGCCTTCATTACTTCTCAGTTGGAAAATTCCAATAACTTCCTAAATTGCCTTCCCATCTTAAGTGCTTCACTATTCAAATTTATATTATAAGCCACTTCCAGGTGACAGACTAAAATTCTTCAAGTGTAAACACTGTCACTAACTTCAGTCTTAGTAGAAATACTAATAACTCTTCATTGCCTAATAAGCTCCTTTTCTTTGCATTCACATTTCTGTACAGGACAGACATTGACTCATGTCAAAGTGCACTTCCTACTATTTCTTATTGGTCAATATTTTAATATTGAATATTTAAAATAATTTTTTAATATGTTAATACTTCATTTTTAATATTTCATTTTTATTTCTATAAGTGTGCCTTTCTTTGAATAACTGCCCTACTTAATCCATTCCTGTCTGATTCCGATGGGCTGCTGATTGGTTTGGCTCTGTGTCCCCACCCAAATATTGCCTTTATTGTAATAATCCCCACGTATTGTGGGAGGGACCTGGTGGGAGATAATTGAATCATGGGGGTGGGTTTTCCCGTGCTGTTCTCATGATAGTCAATAAGTCTCATGAGACTCGATGGTTTCATAAAAGGGAGTTCCCCTGCACATGCTCTCTTGCCTTCTGCCATGTAAGATGTGCCTTTGCTTCTCCTTTGCCTTCTGCCATGATTGTGAGGCCTCCCTACCCATGTGGTGCAAGTCCATTAAACGTCTTTCCTTTATGAATTACCCGGTCTCTGGTATGTCTTTATTAGCAGTGTGAGAAACAGTCTAATACAGCTGGCAATCTGAAGACCATCAAGTTTGGACAACAGGGGTGCCACACAGTCCAAGTTAGGCCAACCAGAGTTGCTTTCTCAGGAGGAATATCCCAAGAATGCAAAGACACACAGGGACCAAAATTGATTGAAACTGAGTCATGTGAGAAATTCTTGAGATGCTGAGATGCTCAGAGTACATGTGTCTTTTATCTTTCTCAATGTTCCTGATCTTCTATCCCTCCTTCGGCTCTCTACTCAATACTGTGAGCAACCTAATATCCTTTTAGGAAAATTCTTTATACACACACACACACAAACACACACACACGCAACTTCAGTTTGAGAATAACAGTTTCTATTGCTTGCAGTCAAAAAATGCTGAATGCAAAAGCATAAGGGTGGAGAATGGAATTAATTATTGAGCTAATATGTCATAAAAAAGCCATAGGACTGATATTAATGTTTTAAGCTGAGAAATTAAGAGGCTATTGATATATAGTGGAGAGCCGGTAAATAACGTTATTGACTGGACTGCCTGGGATACTAAGGATGAAATTCTTCTGAGCTAGTAGTTGTTGCAATAGATGGATAAATTAAACTGAGAAAATGATGTGCTCAATGTTAAAATTTTCAACCTGAGGCAGGGACTAAAATCTAGAGCCTTCCTGTCACCATGCCCTATGCCTCTCTTTTGACAGCTGTCATAGGATGGAGGTTGATGAAAACCAAACTCAGAAATGAATCATGTTGCTTGTTAAATTTGATAAGGTGAATTGACACATATCTCACATGAATCTTGAGGATAATAATGGGATATCAGCTGTTTAGGAGTTTTATTAGTAAGGATTTTAGGAACCAGAAAACCTGAATCACCAAACCTCTCATCAACGTTCGTACTTTGCGTCCCTTGTATGAGGAAGTAGTGTCTCTCACAAGAAAACTAAAATGATTCCTCTAGCACCCAAACCTCAATGAGGCCTCATTTTTCATTGCTCTGATGATCTCTTCCTCTTTTTTCCTTTGCTTTCTTTACTTCATTCACTGGCTCCTTGTTATTCCTGGAATTTGCTAGAAACTTCCATCTCACAGCTTTTGCACTCACTGCCCTCATGGCTCTCTCTGCTTGTAATGTTCTTTTCCCCAGGTAACCGCATAAGTTGCTCCCTTGCCTGCCCCAGGCTTTTGATCACTGGCATTTGCCTGCTTCAGGAGGCCTTGCCTGGTTACTGCATTTAAAATTCCAACCCTTGCCCAACACTATGCATTACTCTTCACTGCTTTCTTTCTATTGTATTTATCACCATCCAACATACATTTTACTTTTTTGTATACTTTGTTCCAAAACTTGTCCTCTGATTAACTATACCTCCCAAGATTCACTTTCTTGGGTAGTCACTTCTCCTAAAATCTAGGCTGGACCTGGGACTCAATTTAATTATTAAAATGTGGCAGAAATAGTGTGGGGTCAGTTCCTGGCCTAAACCTGAAGAAGGCTTGGTGGCTTCCAATTGTGTGCTTTGGAGAGTTCTATGCTGCCACATAAAATGGTTGGTTACCCTGACAGACCATGGAGAGAGATGATGCCATGTGGGAAGAGAGAAGCCTTGAGACTACATGGAGAAAGAAAGAGACCTAGCCATTCAGTATCCCACCTGAGTCCAATTTTCAACTATTTCCACGAAGAAGTTAGACATGTGGTGGAGACATCCCAGCCCCTCAAGCTGACATTTCATAAAGCAAAAGAACCGCCACAAGAAGTATGGTCAAACCACTGGGAGAATCAGGGAGGAATAAGATGATTGTTGTTTTAAACCATTAGGTGGTTTGTTATGCAGCAGTAGATAAACAAAACATTACTGTCTTCTGTGTCCCCCACAGAAATGTAAATTCCATGAACACGGATTTTTGTCAATTTTGTTCTTTGCTGCATTCCCAGAATCTATAAAGTGCTGAGCATTTAATAAACATGTTGACTAAAGGAAAGCATTGATTAATTAATGAATTTAAACTAGTAATAGTCTATGGGGTGAAATGCATAATCAGAATTTGGAAAAGGAAACATACCCAAAGAGAGTTTCAGGAATTAATCACCATAATCTATATAATTAACATAGAATTGTGTTTGTTCAAGTAGATTTTGGAGAATGAAATTTCTAAGAGGATGGAATCTTATTTGGGATATGTTATAATTTCTTGATAAGGATGAATTCACCAGAAAGTCTGAATTCAATTTTCCACCTCTAGTCAAGTTTCCTCATTTAATTAATGAAAACTGAACCCAAATATTGCTAAAAAAGTACCTTAGATGGCCAGAGAGATTTAACCTTAATATAAAGGGAAGGCAGTCAAAGATTTCAGGCATGCTAGGTAAGAGCAATTATTCACATCTTGCCCATTCTTCTCTTGAGTACACCTCAGAACCTCTCCCTTCATCTCTGCTATGAGACAATAGAGTGATGATTCTCTAAATAAATCAGAATTTCCATTATTGGTTATTCTCTTTTGGTCTGGAAAGCTTGAAATCTAGAATGCTAGAAATTCAGCTGAAGTTTCCATCAAAATAAACTCTTTTATCCTAGCTGGAAGTGGAGAAACTCTGCTAATCAGGCCAGGAGGAGGCAATTAACTCTGAGTTGATGCGGGCTTGCTAATCTTAAAAGCACACCACATGAGGAAGGATTTCTTTTGCTTGGTGGGCATGGTACTTCATTTTTACCCTAGACACAGAAAAAACCAATGTTTTGACTCCATGTCGCAATCTAATTCATCGGCTCCCTCAACATGCCTCCAGACATTATAAAGTTTTACAGCATTTACAGCAGCATGCTGCTATGAATTAAGTTGGAAAGAATAAATATTCTAGATGGATTGGTAAGATAATGTGCAAATGGCAGGAGTTAAATCTTGCAAAAATAAAGAAGCATGTTACAAATGAAGACTGCTTCACAATAGTCAGCAGAACTTCATATTTATTTGGTTGGTGCAAAAGCAATTGCGGGTTTTGATATTTCTTTTTTAAGTAATGGCAAAAGTAACATGCCCAAAGTGAAAAGTCATAGTAATTTTCTCTCCAGGACAAACATTATGATTCTGTTATAGATCTTTGATGCTTTCTTCCCCTAGATGAATACTGAAACCTCTGTATAAATTCTAAATATTTTGCTAGTAGGTCTTTTCTCATATACTTATGCCTACCCTTTTCAAAGAGCATTTTTGAAGTATGCTAATTTATGATTATGCATCTTCCTCATTTAATCTTCCTTAACTGTCATGAGGATCTTCATCCCCTTGCTGACCATAAGGTAAATCTAGGAGTATATCAGGTATTATACTCGGATGTAATATAAAATATGTAGGACTGGCTGTTAAAGAAGTATCTTCCTGCAATTCAGTTCCTTTAAATGGAAAAGTTTCATTTGTATATTCAAAGTTTGTGCTATCACTCACAATACCAGTCACCATAGTAAATTTTCCTGGGTACAATGAGTGGGGACATGTGAAGATATCCCCTTCAAAATGAAGAACAAATTACGGACTTTACAAACCCTAACAATGGAAAGAAAGTACATTATCTCATAGGCCCCCTTGGATTTTGAAGGGAACATATGCAGTATCTGGGGTCTTAATCGCCCTACTTACCTGTATCTGAAAAGCTACACATTTGAATGAGTCCCAGATCAGAAGCAGGCACTCCAGTAGGTAAAAGCAGATTTTCCTCTTGTCTTGTGTGACCTGGCAGATCCAATGATTCTGGAAAGCTTGGAATCTAGAATGCTAGAAGTTCAACTGAAGTTGCCGTCAAAATAAGCCCTTTTATCCTAGCAGGAAGTGGAGAAACTCTGCTAATCAGGCCAGGAGGGGGCAATTAACTCTGAGTTGATGTGGGTTTGCTAATCTTAAAAGCACACCACATGAGGAAGGATTTCTTTTCCTTGGTAGGCATGGTACTTCACTTTTACTGGAAAGCCCCAAAAAAGATAATTAGCGGAATATTTTAGAGTTTGAAAGTAAATCACACTCCTATGTCAGTCACAGTCCTAGCAGGTAATAGATGGCATGCTCAAATAAAGAGTTTAATCAAAGGGCTATTTATAAATGTGATGCCCAGAAACTGCAGTAATCAGGAGTGCTATTTACTTCTTCTGTGCACAAAGAAGTGTAAGGAGGGAGAAGATACTAGAAACACAATCAGGATGAGAGGGGGAGAGAGAGAGAAAAAGAGGGGAGGGGAGGGGAGGGGAGAGGAGGGAAGAGAAGAGAAGAAGAGAGATTCTTCCTGATAGGTACCAAGAACTTAATTAAGAGATACAGCTGGCCGGGCGCGGTGGCTCACGCTTGTAATCCCAGCACTTTGGGAGGCCGAGGCGGGCGGATCACGAGGTCAGGAGATCGAGACCACGGTGAAACCCCGTCTCTACTAAAAATACAAAAAATTAGCGGGGCGTGGTGGCGGGCGCCTGTAGTCCCAGCTACTCGGAGCGCCTGAGGCAGGAGAATGGCGTGAACCCGGGAGGCGGAGCTTGCAGTGAGCCGAGATTGCGCCACTGCACTCCAGCCTGGGTGACAGAGCAAGACTCCGTCTCAAAAAAAAAAAAAAAAAGAGATACAGCTATGGAACGAAAGTTCTCTTCCCTCCTTTCTTCTGTTCCCTTGTGATACTCTTCATTTGCTACAGCCAACTGGAAATAGAGGGCAAGGGGGCCCTTGATGAAATTCACCTGGGTCAGGGGACATGGAGCAGAATGTAGATGGTGCAGAGTGGACCTGTATGGGCAGATGGAAGGCATTTAATATGACCTCTCTAATAACTATTCTCTTTTTGATGAATATCTCCAGATTGCTTTTAAGTCTAGAAACTGAATTACTATCCACAGGACATCAGATAACCATGTGATCTGACTTGGCCAGCATGATTTTGGCATATTATGAGCCCTCTGGCCATATTTAGGGTATGTCTAGAAACACCCATCCACTAGAAGAAATAAATAACATATTTATATCTGGTCACAAGCAGACTTAGAAGGTTTAGTAAGAGGAATGATCAATTTCTGCTGGACTGCGGTTCTCCTCTCTCCCACTTCTATGGCCCCTTTGGGGATTCCTTCTGCCCAGTGGACAAGGAAAGAAAAACTCTAGGTTCTCGCCCACATAACTTGGTCTCACTACGGATGATTCTGTAAAGCAGTGGAAAACAAAAGTCTTTCCAGTGGGCAGAGGTTGTACCAGTATATTTCTTTCCCTAAAGGAAAGGTGTCCTGAAATCAGTATCTACACCAATTCTTGCACAGGAGATAAAGTGTGACTAAATGTCAAATGTCTGTAAGAAAAAACAATTCAAGTATAGATTTTGATCCATATGTAGGTCATAAATTAAATTTAATGGATTGTAACCAACTTTAAGAAAATCAAATACAAGAGAGGAAAAATGTCAGTGTACATAGTACATAGTATTGAGAAATATTATTTTCCAAAACTTGTATTTCATTATTTATGTGTGTGTGTGTGTGTGTGTGTGTGTGTGTGTGTGTGTGTGTGTGTCTGTATGTGTATGCTGTAGGGATGCTGCCTGTCAATGCCAAATTCAATTTTACATGATGGTAGAAAATGTTGTAAAGAAACTACCTTAAACTTTAAGTAAATCAGCTTAGCTATACTAAATAAATGCTGTATGCTGCTAACATTTATAACTGCATCTTTTTCATATCTTTACTCTTAAAATGCCCCTTTTATCCTCCACCAAACCCAGTCCGTCCTTCAAGGGAAATATCGACCCTGAATTCTTTATGAATTCTCTAACTACTCCAATCCAGCGATTTCTTTGAAATTCTTGGGTCTTGTCCAATCTTAATAATTACTAACCTTATATTTCTATTATTTTACATTACAAACGCTTTCTTTTAATTTAAAAAAATCTTTGTATATTCAGGATCTACCAATAAATGAGTTTGGGAGCTAGGAATTCCAAATTTTATTGGTTTTTGTCCCAGAGTGCCTAACATCACATTATGAAGATAATTGTAATTAATTGAATATGTTGATTGTATCACTGAAATAATTAATAAACAGAAGGACTAGTCAGGCCCTTTTAGTACTGTTAACTTTATCTTACTTTTTAATGTTATAATATTATAATGTATCTAGCCTTATAGAAAGGTATTTTTCAAAATAGGGTGTATTATTACAAAATAATTTCAGAGGGAAGTTTCTCCATTTTGTAGGTTACATATGGACCTTCTATCTCTATGATATTAAAAAATGTTCATTTTTCAATGGTATGGCATTAAAGCAAAAATGCTAATTTACAAACAATGATGGTACATTTTTCTATTAGATAAATTTTATTATGATAACTAATAATAATTTCTATTTGTTCTCAAAATGATCAATGCTTAGTAGTGCTCCTTCATATCGATTCAACATGTGAAATACAAGTGAGATAAAATGTAGGTTGAAAAAGGCAGAGCTTGCTCATAATACCAGTGGTTGCTGATGTAGAAATAATAGATAATGCTTGAGTATATCTGATAAGTCCAAGGATAAGGACAGCAAAGATTATTTTTTCTAAAAGGCTGGGAAAAAATGTTTCCTTAATCCTGAAATTTAATTGTATATTTCTTTATAAAAGTCACCGCGTGATACTACCCAATAGCTCAGAGAGTAGTATATACTTTATTCCATCTTCAAGAGACAAAATTTAAAAGAAGATACATTCTTTTTTTGTATGTTGCTGAAGGGTCTTGTTGCTAGTTTTGTTCTCCCTCAAATTGAGTTCAGGATTATATCCTGGTGCAGCATTCATTCAATTCTACGATCCGTGAGGAACATATGAGAAAATATTTACAACTACAACTGCCATGATAACAAAAAATAATAACCTGATATTCATGGTGACAGGAATAAGTCTTCAGGAGCAGCTTAATTTACATTTATCATGTTCTTTAAAAAATAGTGTGGTACCTTTTTTTATTAACAGAAAGATTATCAGGCAAAAATGACTACCTTAAAAGCATGCAACTTTTAGGATTTAGAAGTCTAAAATTCATGTCATTCATTGCAAATATTTCAATCTGTTGATTATTCACAGTAAGGGATGCGTTCATGTAATTATCCAAGAATCTCATAAACAAAGATACTTGAAGCTTTGCCCTATGTTTGATGGATCTGACAAACAATCAAAAAAGGGAAAAAATTATTCTCTGTGATTATTTATCTTATGTAACATCTGTATCTCCACTAAGAGCAAGTCGAATGTGTGGATACAATCTCTATATGTTTGGTAAGTCATCCCAGGAGTTGAGGGATAGGATGGTCAAGATTTTTCATGTTTTCATTCTCTAATAAGGTATAATATGGCTTCCATGCACATTTTCAAAGAACAAAAGAAAATATGAAGTGAGAATCTACATATAAACCTCTTTAGCCAACCCCATGAGTAACTTAATACAATCATTGTAATAGATACATGGGTAAGAAATACATCAATGTTCTGCCTGTTATGGTTTTGTTCTTTTTTTTAAAAATCGCTTTACAAAAATTAAATGTTGGGAGCTAATTCTTTATTTTACTTTTTAAATAATAATAGTTTTTAAAGTAGGTCTGCTTTTCTCATTCGTACTGAAATGCTCACGAATTACATTGTTTTACTTGTGACCCTAACAGGATGAAGCTTTTTTACTTTCCTTTTGTTTCTCTCCTTAGAAGAACAAAGGATTGGGAAGAACAGAAACAGTAAAGGACAGGTGAGTTTCTAAGGGTAAGACATGTTTTCCTCTGATTACGAATGCTCCATATCTTTTATTTCTGGTAGAATTAGAGTCTGCAAATTTCGAAGCAGGCATTCCTTGCTGGATGCTTAGAATAACATTATGCCCTTTTCTTCTTATATTAATGTATTCCAAGGCTCTTATCACTGTTTAAAAAGTAGCTTGAATGCTTTGATATTCTATATCCAAGGATATTGATCTGCCTTATTATTTTTGGAGAGGTTAATGAAAAGAAAGTCCCTTTGCTTCACTCTATTAGAAAACCCCATGACTCAATGTAGATAAAGTTCTGATTTTTATATTTGGAAACTATTTTTAAATAATTCAATTTGCAAAAGACAGTATTTCCTGTTTCCTTTTTCAGTGCTTTCTATAGCCTATTTACCTCTGTTCTTCACTTAAGGAAATTGTAGAATAATTAAGACTTTCAGAATTATGGAGCCAATAGATGTTACAGAATCTGTATCTCTTATTCTTAAAGAAGTATCTGTCTCCTCAGTGGAAGAGAACGATAGCCTTTTCTTTCTCAATAAGATTTCTCATGGTCAAGTATAATTACTCAATTTTTTTCATATCCACATCTTCCCATCCACCCAATTTAGGAGAAATTCTCTTTAAAAATATTTAGAGCTTTAAACTCTGGTTGAGTTCCACTTCTACTAAGTTAACAAGATGTTAATATGTCATTCCAGGAATGTATGAAGTCAAAATGTCTATCCAAGATCCTCTTCTTCACAACCTATATATAGGAGAATATGACAGCATTCATATATCCTGAATAAATTAGAAAGTCTATCAGAGAACAAGTGTGAGGGATACCAACTCTGAGTTGAATAAGGACACTTTCTCATCAGGGAAGATTTGTTTTTGCCTGCGTCTTGGTAAAGTTGCTTTTTACCCTCTCGATTATTGAATGGAAAGTTTGTCTTCCCCCTAAGGCCATTTAAAGGAACACAGACGACTTCTTTACATTTTCCTTCCCTTCTTCAAGGCTTAATGAACTTTAGGGTGAAGTTCATAAAGCCCAGAACAGAGAGCTTGCTCAAGAACACTGAGAAGTGCCCAGTGACGATCTATTTTTTCCTATTTGTGAGAATCCAAGATTTGGAGAGCTTGTCCTTTCGCATTTATGTTTCAACACTTCAGTGTGACTTAAAAAGATGTTTAAAGCTGAGACTGGCGTAGAATAATTCTTGAGACTTAAGGGATGTTGAATTTCACACTCTATATAAGGGAGCTTAGCATACCAATCTTTGCTTTAGGGGAGAATCAGGGAGCTATTCTAGGGTTTGCTAAGTATCATAGTTGACACAGCAGAGAAATCTTTCACTTTTGGCTTCCTGCCATGCCCTGTGAATAAAGGAGTATGCCAGTTACTTACAGGACTGTTTTTCCCTTGGGAGATTTAGTTCTAGTTCACCTTAACTGATTACTGATTCATGGGCTGCTGTTTTTGGCTAAATGTGTTAGAGGAGCAATGTTAGCTGAGAGGCTATCAAAATTTGCAACAGGCTCTTCCATCATCCCATCCCTTTGGAACTCTGCTGTCAAAAAATCCACTCAAGATGCTGCCTTTCTTTTTTCTCTTCCATCCATCCCCATGAGTACTTTTTCCAATTAAGGTCAGCTTGTAAAAGGACTACATTTCCTATTCATGTTTCTATCATTTGCACTTTACAAGGCACTCTTTTTATTAAGCACCAGTCCATAAAATGCCTAGAAGTTCATCCTTTTTTTCTATTCCCCACTGACAGTTGGCTTTGATGTAGAGGAGAGAAATGGATCTGCTCAACATTCCTAGCTCAAGTAGAGTCTTAAGCTAGATGGCAAAAGTAGTTTAGCTGCCAAGACCCTTTGGCTGCATCATTAGACCAGCATGTAATTATATATTTTATAGGTAGCCCAGGGTAGGCTGAAATCATCATTTCCCAAAACGGACTTAGCAATTATCTTAGTAGATAGGTGTTTGTTTATTGAGTCTTATCACTTTAGAATTAAAGAGTATGTCAAGAGAAATACTTTAAAGATAATCCCAGAGAATTTTCTATTATTCTCTGAATAATAGGAGAACAGACTTGTTTACTTAAAAATTGTGCTTAGAGGCCAACAGATAAGGAAGTTGTACAGATAGACTTTGGCACTCATGGCATGTAACAAAGTGAAAATTTTTGGTTTATGGAAACTAAGCCCAAACTACCATTTTGCACATCATTATAGTGATCCTGATTTGGACTGGCGCTATCCCACATATATCCACTATAAGAGCATTTTCCTGCTCCACTAAACCCTAGACTATTGTGAAATTTTTGTTGAATTCAGTAGTACCAATTTAACCTATTAATTACTGATAGAAAATACAAAAAAAAAAAAAAAAACAACTGTGTGACCTTTGTGCCCAAGAGTGACTTAGCTAGTTTGTATGACAATTTCTCTGTGCTAATAAGTTGACTGGGGGAGTATAAATGACTAAAGGAGTAGGGTTACAAAATCACATTATTGAACACAAAAACAACTTTTTTTCAGCATCACCTTGATTTATTTTCCTAGTATTTTTTTCCTCAGATGGAAAAATAATTTCATCAAGAAAACAAATGCTTCTGCCAAAGTGAAAGAATTTTATGTTTTAATGATTTTCTTTAGAAAAAAAAAAAAGTCAACATTGAACTAGGACATGCTGTGCTTCCCCACCCCCATTTTGCTGACTACATTTTTAAAAAATCTATTGGCAGAAAACAAGATATTTTCTTCAAATAGAGTGATTATGTTTTATTGCTATTTTGTTTAGTATATATTTTTCTCAATTGGGAAAAAAGTCTAGGTGAAAAAAATTACCTAACAAGAGAAGTAGTTTACATAGTCATAACATTTAAATTGCTGCCCAAAAAATGTAAAAAAAAAAATTTAATGTAAAATGTCACATAACTTCAAAAAACTTACCTCAATTGTCTATCATTTATCATGTACTATAAGTCAACTTCCTAAATAAGATTACAGTCCTTTATTATAAGCCCCTAGTGGTACTATAGTATACATTTAAAAAACGCTACTACAAAAATTTTCTTTTGTTTTTGCTTATTGTGTACTTAGCTATAGATAATTTTTGAATACAAAGCCTACGGTACATATAAATGCAATAGTTAACTGATCATGTTTGCTGATGTCCTTTTTATGTTCCACAGGTGACATCTTTTAATCCAGCATCTTCTCCTGTTTCTTGCCTTCCTTTTTCTTCTTCTTAGATTCTGCTGTGATTACAAAAAAGAGAAAGAAAGAAAGAGAAAAATGTCAAGTTACTAAATTGCAGGGAAGAAATAGCCACATTTCTTATAATTGACCAGATTGACACACAAGTTGTTTGCTCTTGGTAGTTCTCTTGGTAAATTGAGAAAACACTACGTGTGTGTGCGTGTGTGTGTGTGTGTGTGTGTGTGTATCTGTCTGTCTACTTTTGCCAAAAGAGTGCCTGTGAGAGTGGGCAGGAGGAACATAGCCTGCTTCCGTATTAATTCTATAAATGCCTGTTATCTTACTGGTTGCCTTTGTTTGATAGGCAAGATATTGACTTGGGGTCCTGCTTAGAATATAGAAATACAGCAGACATCTCTTAGTAAATTACCCAGGTCACTGCTCAATGGAAAGCTACGAGAGCTCTGCTTGGCACCTCATTTCCCCCATTCCCTTTCCGTGGGACTCTTCAGTAGTATATTTTATGAGCAAACAATTCCAAAGTGGTTCCACTCTGGGTCGGCCCTTTTCTTATATATTTGGCCAGCTATCTATATAGAAAGAACCAGCTATAAACCATATGTAGTCTCTCTGGAGCTTTGCCTACAGGAACTCCTAGTTTGGGGTAAAACAAATGGAATGTGTCAACATAGGCTGTAGGAAAGTAAAACATTGAGGATTTCAATCAAAAGACTCCATTCTTTTCCATTCAATCATCTTTCCACTTCTCTTTTCCTAACAGGGGAATGCAATATAGAATAGAACACATCTAATTTGGCTCCAAAGACAAAAATGGTCAGAATCACTAGGTTAGCAAGTGAGGGGATATTGCTAAATATTTCTGAGCCACTTCTCCAGTTTGGTCCCTAGTAGTGGCAGAAATAGACTGGTTAAGTACAGGCTCTGGAGTCAGACTGCTGAAGTTTAAATCCTGGCCATATCATTAAGTTACTGTGAGACACTGAGATTTCTTAGATTACTCATCTTTAAAAAGGCATATGAAAAGTACCATAGCATATGATAGGAACCAGAGTTTATATCCAAATTAAACTTGTTCTATAAAATCTACTGAGAACAACACATGATACAATAGCATGTACTCAATTAAGGTTAGCATTTATCATTAGTGTGATAATAGAGCAAGAACAAGAAATCATTACCCTATATAATTAAAATCCTTAATCATCTTCAACACATATTAATTGAGCAGGTCGATGAATGTGCTAAGCAATATAGGGTCACTGGGACAAAAACAATGACAAACAAGGATGAGCTTATTGTTCACTGGAGCATACGGCCTGTGTCCAAGAGGACTATAAGACTTATGATGACAGAAGATATGATATGATGCCAACCAGAAATATTGTGTATTTCTCAGCTCATACTTAAGTAGAGTTGGAAACTTTTCCATTTCTATGTACTATCTTCATGACCTCTTCAAGTAGGTTCCAAAGTCCATTACACACTAGTAGTATTTCTGTTCAATGTAATTGTCCTAATCTTCCTTTACGCAAACTTCAAGGGTACACCGTATGCAATTGGGTCAGCAGTTTCTAAACCCAGGCTAAATTGTTGTCCATAATTGTATTCATTCCATTCATGCCTTCCTAAGTTTGCCCCATTTCTATACTAAAGAAATTTAACCTTTCACTCTCTCTAGTTTTGTTCGTTTTCTCAAATATCTTTCTTTCACCCTATGAGAGGTATAATGACTAGAATTTGCAAGTGAAAGATACCTTTTAGGTCAAAGGAGACATTGTGTGTAATTTCTGAAAAATTATTCAGTGTCTGAAAATGTAATAATTCCCAATTTTTGGTCAACATTTTAGGCAACAGCTGTATATTAGGATGGTGTCTTCAGAGAACAATGCAGGATTTCAACTGAGACCTAACTCTGGTTTTCCCTGTGTTTCCTCATGTCCCTTCCTGGAAAACCCTCAGGAACTTGTTATCTTCTAGGTCTCCAGTAGAGTGGATATCTAAATAGCAATTTTCATATTTTGGCTAACATGTTCCTATTTCATACATAAGTCTGAGCAGATGACCTACTAATCAGGTTTTTGTATAAAAGTTTCATAAAACTTAAAATTATTCTGAACATTGGACACTTTTTTATCCGTTAATGTAAGGTTGTCCATTTTAAAGAACACTTTGGGAATAGGAATCCGTCACCAAATTCTTCTTGGTAAAGGCAAGAGCACATTCTTAGGTAACCCTTAACCTGACATTGGTGTTTTATTCATTAATTGACAACTTGCTAAATACCAGGAAATCAACCATTTGCTTATGAAATCTGCACAATGTCAATCAACTTATTCTTCTGACACAAGTGGCAAGTCATCATGGCACTGCCCGGACACCCTGCAGAACTTGAGTCCACTCTGGGCTCAATCTAAAGAGAAAAATGAAGAATCTTCAGTAAAAAGTAGTGGAAGGAGGGAAGAATTCATATTTGCAATAAGGTCAGTTTAGTTTTTTACATAACGAAGTGTTCAAATTTTTGTGAAAAAAAATCAGGTCAGTACTATTGCTTCCAATCAAAAGCAGTTTTTTGTGACTTTTATGTACATTCAACTGACAGACTAAATGAGATTTGTCACTGCTTATCTGTGTGGCCTCAAAAACTTATTAACAATCTCTCAATCTTTACCTAGTATACATGAGGGGTTTAAAATAGTATCACAAAATCTATGGCCTAGACAGAATGTGGTCCAACTCCCTTATGTAATAGATGAAGAAACTGAAACATTCACATTGCCCCTCTTTACTTCCATCTTCATACTTACGCTTATTTTAGTTCCCCAAATACATCTTTTCTGTTTGTCTGTTTTTCTCTCTAGTCTCTGGCCTTCAAATTCACTCTTCATTTCATCAACCCCACACTTCCACTATGACATTTGTCTCATTAATGCCTCCCATTCTTCAGGTACCAGCATTGACATCACTTCTAGTTTGCTGACCTCTCAGTCTGAGTTAGAAGTCGTTTCTCTTTCTTGCTTTTGTTAGAGCACCTATCTCTCTAGCATTGTAATTGCCACCAAAATACAAGCTGCGAGAGGGTGCAGTTTCTACTCTCTGTTGTACCTCCAGCCCATGGCAGAGGGCCTTGGGTATAAAAGCTGATTAGTAAAGCTTTAGTAAAAATAAATGGATCCATAACATGGATCCACCCATCTTCCTTATGAAGGTTCTTTGAATTTTCTTTGCTTCTTTCCATTTTATCCTTTTCATATTATTTCCTCCTGGCCTGAGTGTTCCTTCTCCTACTACCCCAATTTGCACAGTCAGCACCTAGTCATCCTTAAAATCTTAGCCTCAGCTGCATTTTCTCAGGGAAGCCCTCCAAGAGCTCTCAGATAAGCAGATTCCATGCACAGACACTCTCATTGCGCCTCTCATTGATTTTTCCAAAATTAGAATTGAACTATTAATTTTGTCTCTAATTATTTAGTATGTGTTTTCCTTTCCTATGACAATAGAGACCCTATCTGTATTTTGCATCTGTATAGTCTGTGCCTGGGACATAACAAGCACTCACGAAATACTTGTTGCATGCAGAGTGGATAAATGAATACTTGAAAGGGAAATAGTTCAACCCATTACTATATAGAAAAGAGTATTTCTCAAGGAAAGTAAGCAGTGTAAATCCAATAAGAATCTTGTCAAATTTCAGTCTATCTTTAAAGATAAATATTTTATGAAGAAGAAAATTTACAAACATACGTATATGAAATTTAACCAGGTTTCTTAACACTTTGTCTTTAGAATAGAGACCTGATTAAACTCTGTGGGTAAAACTGTCCCAGTTTAGTCGCCTTTCAAGGTTAGAGTGAGAGAAATGTTTACTATGAGATGTGGGTCACAAATTAGCCTGGAGCAGGACTATAATTAGTTAAAGCCAAGTGCTTTTTTATTGAAGTCATATAGCGGCTACTCTAGAAGGTTCTGGGAGCCAATAGGATTCCTACCCTGATGTGAACAGTAGGGCACTTTAGTTCACATCGAACAGAGCCAAATCAAGAGAAGGAAGTACACATACACCACACATCAAATAACACACCAGGCCACATGTCCCTTGTCCCTGCCTGGACTGAGGCTGCAAAGCAGAAACGGATGTAAACAGAGAATGAGCCATTGTCAACATGTGAGAGTAAAGGGCACCTGCCTGAAAGGTGACTTGTTCTGTTCCTACCAGGACATCACTGCACTGGAATCTCACAGCAGTGCCCTGGGTAGATTTTAACTTCCTGGGTTTTCAAACTTTCATCCTTTCTTTGGCCAGTTTTTGAGTTGATAGAGGCTAGTACTCATAATAATTGGGATACAGAGATGAGAAAAAATAGTAGGTGTGTATTTTTGTAACTTTGTGGGTTTTTTTAAAATATAAATACATTGTTTTAAGATATGTTTGAAAGTGTTCAGAAAGTCCTAAGGCTTTACTAAGTATACTAGAAAGGATTCAGGCTTCTTATATTGCTATGAATCATAGGATCCAAAGGGCAATGTTCACCATATTCAATCTAGAAAACTCAGAATTTATCCAAGGAAATTATTTCAATGCATAACAACTCCTGATAAGAAAGAAGACAGGCAGTGATATGGTTTGACTCTGTGTCCCCACCCAAATCTCACCTTGAATTGTAATCCCCATAATCCCCATGTGTCAAGGGCAGGACCAGGTGGAGGTAATTGGATCATGGCAGCAGTCTCCCCCATGATATTCTGTGATAGTGAGTGAGTCTTATGAGAGTTGATGGTTTTATAAGTGTCTGGCATCTCCCCTGCTTGTACTCATTCTCTTTCCTGCCACCCTGTGAAGAGGTGCCTTCCGCCATGATTGTGCTTCCTGAGGTCTCCCCAGCTATGTGGAACTGTGAGGGAATTAAACCTCTTTTCTTCATAAACTACCCAGTTCCGGGTATTTCTTCATAGCAGCACGAGAATGAGCTAATACAGTAAATGCAGTGAGAAGAATGAGTAGAAATTAATATGAGCCACGTTACAATAAGTTCTGAGCCCATGTGTTTTTTTCTATGCTGAATAGAAAACAAAATCTTGATAAATGCTAATGTATTAAGTGACACCATGGCCTTTAGGTACAGTGAGACAATGAAAAAATCATGAAGTTTTGTTAGAATCATACTACGAACTAAGCCCTAATCTAGAGAATTGGTTCAAATAGATGTTTGCCACTTACCAGCTCTGTGATCTTGTGCAGATCAATCATTCTGCCTCTGTTTCCTATAAACTGGGGATAATAAAACCTATATCCTCCTCAGAGGGCCAGTGTTAGTATCATGTGAGATTATGTCCTCTGCAATCTAATCTTATCACTAATGTTCAAAACACATTAATTTATTGATTCAGCAAATATGCACTCTATCTCCACTGTTTTAGATGCTAGGGTATAAAGGTGAACAAGACAAAACTCTGCCTTCACACAGCTGACATTACAAATAACACTTTCAAGGTGGCTTTATGGGAGAGTCTTTCAAAATTGTAAAGTGCTTTAAAGTACATATTTATATTAAAGATCATGGTTATGTGGCAGCTATTTTTATGGTTTTGAGATCTAGTGTTCTTGTTGCTAATTTACTACTACAATCCAGAGACATGTGTTGTGAAAAACAGAGCAGCCACAAGGAGAATGAATTACTAGAAAGAAAGAGTATACCTACAGTAGATTTACCCTGAAGGAAAAGGAGGGTTTCTCCTCTCAGGGTTATTTTATTCTTCTTAAAAAATATTAATTACTTGTCTCATTTAAAAAGTATTACAGACTCATATAAAAAACAAAGAAACACACACACCTACGGATATATATACACACACACACACACACACACACACACACATACATACATAGAGAGAGAGAGATTACTCATAACTTCACAATGTAGAAACAACACTTTTAACAATGAGTTCTATTTATGTTTTCTTTCTATGACTTTACTTAGGAATATATTGACAGTTGATATAGTATTTTATGCTAAAAATTCAATTGTATCTATTTTCCATGCCATTGCATATACTTTGAAATGTGACCAAGTAATATTCCTTTATATTATCCTACTCCATATATTCTGTAACCTTTCATCTTTTGTACATCAGTTGGATAGTTCTGACCTCTTGTTATTATAAATAATGATGCAATGCTGATTTTGTTCACAAATCATTGAATGCTTAAATTTCACCTTAGTATAGATTATTAGAACAGGATGTACTGGATCCAAGGGCAGGACATTTTAAAAACTCTAGATATGTGTTGGGAAATTTATTTTTGAAAGGAAGTAGTAATTTAAATTCTTATCAGCAATTTATATGAGTCTATCACAGCAAAGTGACCCTTGAAAGGCAAATAATCAAACAACAAGCATCATCTGTTTTCCATCTTTTCACAGGCCCTTTGGAAATAGGATTGCCATGTAGTTGGTATAAGTAAACATCAACTGCCCACTTTCAATATTAAGAAAATCTGGGAGAAATCAGACTGGAAGTGGGCCTTAAGAGAAAGACATCTATTTAAAGATTTTTCAAAGATCTTAAGGGGAGATGTTTTTCAAGAAGTAAGAAAGTTGAGAATTCTGAAATAAGCTTATCTCATTTTCTCAGTAAAAGGTCTTGCTTTGATTACTTATTTTCAGATGGCCTGCTGTGTATACAGAAAAACTAAAAAGGAAATTAGGAGATGAAATGATTTCAGATTGAGGGGAGCCCAGATTTTAACTAAAGTGACTCAGGCCCTGTTTGCTGCTGACTTAAATAAAGTGTCTTTGGGTCATTAAAACAGTAGGAGTAAGTATTGATTAGAATAGAAATACAAAATGTGCACCTTCTAAGAGACAGAATTCACTTTAGCTAAAAGAAGCTAAAATCATTCAGAAATGCACATTGCAGAGGTCAAGAGAGACAGCTGAAAAGGAACAGCTGGAGGCATACCATCAAGAACTGAAAGTTCACTTTTGGAGACTTGTTCAATAAATCACAAGGACTTATTACAGAAAAAGGATCATATCCCTGTCAAACAGTACTATCACAATGTAAATATGTTCAAAAGCCTGGATATCACCAAGATCCTTTTAATGCTTTGTGAACCTATTTAAAGTAACTCACCTGTGCTTAAGAATTAACTGCCTAGTCATCTAGAACTACCTAAACCCTCGCCCCATGCCAGCTATGCCTCAGAACTGATAACAAGGCTTGTCGAATTGTGAACATACAGCTCAGTGATTCAGGAACTAAAATCCAGGTACTGGTTGGCTAGGCTGCCTAACATGGCACTATTCATTCAATTTCCAAATATTTCAGTTTAAATTGGAGTAGCATAAATTAAGTGGCAAAATACAGAAACATATTTCTGTTAAAAATCAAAAGTATAATCTTTTAAACATTTGCTTAATGTATTATTCACAGATATAGTTCAGTCCAATGCCTATGCAATAATTTTGTTGTTTCTTCTTTGATTTCCTATTTTGTAGTATCACTTGCTTCATTTCCTCTTTTATGCACTCAATGCATTTACTTCTATGATATGTGTGGAAAACATGTGTACATGCATACTGCCCCGCAGTGCTACCCACATGCTGATACTTTGCTTCATCCACACCTCTTCTTTCCCTCACTATCCACCTTCCTCTTCATTCATCAACTCTATTTCGTAGCAATACCTTCTACTCCTGCTCAACTATCTGCTCTTCTGCACTCATCTGCTTTCTGATATCAAGTATATGTGAATAAAAGATAGTACATATATTTGTGTCTAGGTGCAGACTAAACACATCTAGACAATTTCAGGAACCTGTTTTGTCCCCACTCATTTTGGGAGGTGGCTCAGCATTTAACTGCATCTCCTCAAAATAGAAAGTTTAGCTATGAAAGCACTTTAGTGAATAAAGTAGATTTAATAGAAGGTTTAGTGAAGATGAAATTACTTCATCAACCATGCAGAACAAAATTAACAAAAGTCCCCAACATGTCAGTTATTTTTCAAATCAACTCACCAGTTGCATCAGTAGACGAATCCATCTCCCTTCACCCAAACACTCCTCTCTACCATCTTTTCAAACTCTCCCCACTCCTGTCTCTCCATTTCCCATTCTTTATGAGAAGGAATTGAGATATCTATAGCTTCTCCAAATCATAAAGGGCCCGTTTAGGATGCACTTTCTTTATACAGTAGAGTCAGGGGTGGGGGAATTAGCCACACATGAGTGTGTTGGGATCAGTCCCTGATCTGACCCATACACACATCTATACCAAGTAGAAAATTGTCAATTAAACTCCTATTTTTAGCTCAAAACATGTATACCATCCTTATTTGTTATTTACAGACACACATACACATACACAGAGAGAGAGAGAGAAAGAAAACCACAGATGTGGAATTAATGCCGAGTTTCTTTTGTTTAGCAAAAACCTCTGTCCTTCCTCAATCTGAAGACCACTCTTAAGATTTTACACTTCTTGACAGTGACCATCCCACATCACAGATTCATTGACCTCTATACCCAAACACAAAAGAACAATTTATCTCTAATATGACATTTAAATATTTAAGAGCTTATTTCTGCAACAATGAGGGCAGAGGTAGAAAATTTGCCTTATTATAAACTATTGTAAATTAGAAATGAAATGTAGTATTATAAACAGTAATAAGTAGTTCACACTTAGCTAATCATTATTTTCTACGATCATCTCTAATGTTTACTTTAATATAATATAGCCAGTACCACTAGGAAATCCTTATAATCTGTGAAAAAAGGGCAAAGTTTGAATTCCAGTATATTTAAAATTTTAGTAGGTACAGTCCCATAAATGTTTTTCCTATTCATTACCAAATAAATCTGTCTTTTGGTTCAAAAAATTATAGATATAGATATAGTTAAATAGAATCAGTTATTATGGCCTGACTTGCATCCCTCCTGAAAATTCATACTGAACTCCTATCCCTTGTATCTCAGAGTGAGAACATATTTTAGAGATAGAGTCTTTACAGAGGCAATTAAATTAAAATGAGGGCATTCAGATAGACCCTAATCCAATATGACTGGTGCATTTACAAGAAGAGGAAATTTGAACACAGACACATATAGTGAGGACACAAGGAAAAGACAGCTGTCTATAAACCAGGGAGAAGGGCCTCATAGGGCACCAACCCTGACAATACCTTGATCTCAGACTTTCAGACTCCAGAACTATGCGAAAATAAAGTTATATTTAATCTACTGAGTCTGTGGTACTTTGTCATGACAGCCCTAGCAGACTAATGCATCCGTGAATTTGATTTCAGACTATATTTCATTTTTGTATATCCTTCAGAGCATCCTCATTAGCTGTAGAGGTGCAAAATAGGATGTTAGTTTATTGTTATTTTCAAATTTGTCCTCCAGAATTAAATTAATTTTTAAATTTTAAGTCATTTAAATATGTAACTTAGGTGCTAAGCAATATAAGGTTTTATGCTCACCAGTGATTTCACAAATCGTACTGCATTAATTCTTTCACCCCCCTTCAAACATGTCCTCCCAGCTGTAAGCAGGTGAGCTATTCCCCACCACGTGATTTCTTCTGCCCCAAAAGACCCAGCAATCTGTCTATAGCAGCAGCAGCAAAAGGTAGATCTGAAGATCTTTCTCTATACTTTACATGTTTTTTAGACAGAGCAGCTTAATTTATTACTCTTGTACATCTAGGTGAAGATCTGAAAATATTGTTTTCTATTTTATGTAAGAGTAAAAATAATTTTTGAAAGCCTAGCAAGAGAGAGGGCCATGAATGTGTTAACCTGCCATCAATATCTGTGGGCCTTGCCACCTGCATGCATGAACACTAGGACGCTAGAACAATTTTACCTCCTTCTTGCTCTTTGGATTCCTGATGAGTTCTTCTACAAATACTGTTTACTTCTCTAGAAAAAGTCTTTATTATTTTATTTTCATGGCCTCTGTGCACTGAGCAACAAGCCTGCTCTGATTTCCCTGTAGGTTTGCATCAGTGAGAAGCAGAGCGGACTGGGAGTGTGCCAAGTGTCCCCACCAGCAGTTCCAGTTACCAGGACAGCCATCCCTCAAATTGTGGTGAAGCACCGGAATTGCTAGGAATCTCCTAACGGAGGGAAGACAATCATAATCCAGGCCAGGGCCCAGCCTGGGAGAGCTCTGGGTTAACAAGTCACCTTGCTGTTCGCCCTCACTCTCAAGGAACATAGCTGCCTTAAAGAACCCTAGATTGAAAACGCAGCACTAAGAGTGATCATTTGTTTTCAGAGTAATTTTTATACAAAGACAAGCTCAGGCCAGAAATTATCCAACAGGTCTCAATCAGTCATAAATAACTCTGAATATGCTTATATGAATGTTTAGGATTATCACGGAAACAAAAAACAAATTATTAATTTATTTTAGAATACCTAAAGGGATCCAGCAGTGATCACTTGGTTTGGGAAGCAGTGGTACAATGGAAAAGAACTATGGAAACAGACTGTCCTGACTTCAAGTTCAAGTCTGATCATTCACTGTCTGGGTAACTTTGTGCAAGTTGCAACCTTAGTGTGTTATTTTGTAAAATACAAATAAAAATACTTTAGGCTGCCATGCGGCTTGAGTGAGACAATGCAGGCTAACGGCTTAGTATAATGCCTGTCATATCATAAATACTCGATAAATAGGATACATTTTTACAATACTCAATAAATAACAACAGGCACAACTTAAAACACAAGTAGAAAGCCTCAATTCGGAAGTTAGAAGGGAAAAATGCAAAAGCTTCAGGAAGGAAAAAGGAGGTCCCGAAACCCAATAACTAATACGCAGCTTTCCTTAGTACTAATTACTCTATAGCTGTTTTGTGAGTACACAGCTAATGACCCTCTGAGCATGGAATGTGCCCAGGGAGATGAAAGCAGAGGCACAGTTTGAAGTAAACCTACAAATATTTATAGCTCCTAGTTCTCACAGCTGCCCCAGCAATTAGGACCAAAAATTCTTTAATAAGAAGGGGAGTAAAACACACAAATGACTCTGATTCCAAGTGAGCTCATTGTGCCTTCACAGTGATTTCTCTACACATTTTTGAAGCCAGTGTGAATGATGTAGCCTACTGAGCTAGACCAGGACAATTTAGTTGGATACATCATTCATTCATTCATTCATTCATTCAAGTCAGTATTCTTCCTTGAGTTTTCTCATGGGCTAGGGACTATGAGATGTAATTTTCAAAGGTGAATAAGATGTAGTATACAAAGAGTTTGCCTGTTAGGAGATGCAAACATGCCCTCGGTACAGCATAATGGATGCCTTATCACAAGAGTGACACGTCCTCTCAGAGGAGACCGTGACTTAATATTTGGGAAGTCTGGCAAGTTTTAACACTGATCCCTTTTCTAGTCATTGAGCGAAACAAGCTCTTTTTGACCTGAAGGACTTTGAACTTCCCCTTGTTTCATTTAGAACACCAATATGGCTAGCCCCTTCTCTCTCTTCCAAACCAAGTTCAAAAGTTACCTTGTCCAAGAGGCTTTCCCCGATTACTCTATCTCACGTACTCCTTTCCCATCACTCTATCACTTGGCTCCGTTTAGTTTTTAAGGTCACTTATGCCAAGAGGTATTTACTGATTTAGTTATTATTTATTTCTCTTTTTCCTTCATTGTCTACCCACCACCACCACCAGTAGAACACAGCAGTCAGAGGCAAGGAACCGTGTTTGTCTAATATCATTAGCACTTAACATACTGTGTGCTCCATTGCAGGCTCTTAACAGATTTTATAAAAACACGAATACATCACAAACAATGCTAAAGGACTCTCCACTTCTCTGTCTCATAGCATTTGCCACTCTATGTGGTACTTTGGAATTTATCCCTCTGCTTCTCCTACTACACTGTAAGACCAGTAAGGTCATTAATTTATCCCTGGTGCTAACTACAGCACATAGCACTTGCTCGCTAAAATATTTGCTGAAAGAACAGTAGAAATGTATGAAAGAATAGAAGAAGGAAAACAGTTCCAGGTTTGGAGAACTACAGATGCAAAGAAATGGACACATAAGAAATCATGGCCCAGTCTGCCGTCTCCTGGAGTTTGGGAGTTTGGCATGGCTGGGGCAGAGCTTGTAAGCAACGTCTAGAGAAAGGATCAGGCAAGTGCCCAGCCAGGAAGATACATGAGCAAGACAGCCCACTAAGGAGTCAGGGCGGGTCTAAAATTCATTCACTTTCTTAGGTAAGAAACTTAGATACCTGTATAAAATTGACACAGAGGAAGGAGCCGTGCATGCTGCAGGAGCTCTAGATCGACTGCCTTGCATTTAAGTCCTCTGCATATTAGTGCTATAACCTTGTGCTGGATATATGTATTAGTTCATTTTCACACTGCTATAAAGACATTACCTGAGACTGGGCAATATATAAACAAAAGAGGTTTAACTGACTCACAGTTCTGCATGGCTGGAGAGGTCTCAGGAAACTTACAATCATGGCTGAAGGCGAAGGGAAAACAAGGTACATTTTACATGGCAGCAGGAGAGACAGCGAGAGCAAGGAAACGCCACACACTTTAAAACCATCAACTCTCACGAGACCTCACTCACTATCAGGAGAACATCAAGAGGGAAACCACCCCCATGATACGATCACCTCCCACCAGGTCCCTCCTTCAGCACCTAGCGGTTACAACTGGAGATGAGATTTGTGTCGGGAAACAGAGCCATATCATTATCTAAATTCTCTATAGCCTCAGTTTCCTTGTATGTAAAAATAAATATAACAGTAACTATTTCACAGAGTTTTGTGAATATTAAATGACACCCTGTGTGAGCAATGCACTAAACTTTACTCAAAACACACTAAGCTCTCCATAAATATAAACTATAATCACTATTGTTGAAATCATCATAATTCTCCTTTTGCCTGAAAAGGTGCTAAGGGAAAAACCAGTACTTCAAGAAATTCATTTGGAAGAAAGGAAATAGTCTTTAAAATACTGCGTGTTTACCAAGCATTCATTACTTACAGTCCTTCATTTTATCTTTATAACAATCCTATGGTATATTCACTGTTGACTCTAATTTAGAGAAGACAAAATAGGTATCATTCTACTAAGAAAAGGACAGAATTAGATCTCCCCACTTCCAGTACGGTATCATGGATGGAAAATAAAACATAGGTGTTGAAAGATGTTTTCACAAGCAGAATAAAAAAGAAATAAAAACTTGAGACCCAACGGAGTACAAGTGTTTTCCTCTGATCAAGAGGAACAGAATTCCCACAGGGTACCCCATGCTGCCTCTTCTGGCCAAGTACAAGGGCAGTAATCATCAACCTCTTCAGGGGGCCTTTGAGGGGAGGGAGCCAGTCCCAGGCCAGCCTGTGGTGGGATTCTGCCCCCTCACCTCTCTCAACACAGTTAAAAGTCTCCCAGCCTAGCAAAGCCCATCCATACAGTGTTGCCATGCTCACTCCTGAGGGATGTCAGAGCCCAGAACATAGACAGAAATGTTGGGGGGAACTTCTTTTATCTTTAAAAGAACTAACAAAAGAATCTATTTAGCTGGGGAGAGAATTGAGAATGCTGAGAATATCACTTTCCTGACCCCTTTTTTCCCATTTAATAATCAGCTGCCAAAAGCTGTGTCCTGCACACAGTTGAGTCTTGCACTTAAACAGTTTCTGTTCTTTTGATCTTTAAAGATGAATTGTCAAACATAAGAGAGGGCTAGGCGGCTTTCCAAAAAAGAGCAGCAAGATGGCAAAACTTTTAGAAATAGCTGGGAAGAGAGAAAAAGAATTGAGGTTATCGAGAGCAGGAAAATTGAACAAGGATCTGGTAACAGCAGCGTGTGGCTTGGTATGGACAGCAGGAGGGACTGACATTCATTCCCTGACTCACCTGTAGCATAGACATCTCTCCCTGTGTTCCCATCTCTGCCTGTCCCAGAAACAATCTGAGAATTCCCCTTTTCCAGATAAACTTGGTGGCTGGCTTATCTGTACCAAAAAGGGCTTCACAACACCCTTCATTTATGCATATGATTTAAAAAGCAACAACTAATAATTGCCAGGTGAACAATAACCCAAGATACTAGAATGTTCCAAAATGATCATTAGGCAATATCAATATCACCTGTGGCCTGAAGGAACCTCTCAGCTCTCACTGGAGCCTCCCACATAAGCCCCAGCCCCTGCTTCAGCTTGGCTCTGCACTCCAGTGACAAATACCAGAAGCCTGCTCCATGGTCTGCACCATCCCCCGACCCACACAGACAGGACTGCCTATAGAACCACAGCACCCCCACAGACGGGTCCATCTGGGCAGGGATGCTTGTTCTTGCCATCTTCTAATTCCATAGTGAGCCATCATCTAAGGGGACCACTGAAAAACACGTGTGGCTTGGAGAAGAGTTATCTGACCTCTGAAGAGTTCTCTGTCACCAGGCTAGAGTGCAGTGGCACAATCTTGGCTCACTGCATCCTCTGCCTCCTGGGTTCAAGCGATTCTCCTGCCTCAGCCTCCCAAGTAGCTGGGACTACAGGCGTGTACCACCACACCCATCTAATTTTTGTATTTTTAGTAGAGATGGGGTTTCACCATGTTGGCCAGGATGGTCTGGATCTCTTGACCTCGTGATTCGCTTACCTCAGCCTCCCAAAGTGCTGGATTACAGATGTGAGCCACTGTGCCTGGCCTGCTCTGACAGTTTATACAAAGCCGTTAGCAGAGACAGACTATGTTTTCCAACTTTCTTCCTTGTTTGCAGATCAATTATTCCCGCATAAAATAAAAAGTGACTGGTAATTCCAATGCGGAGAGACCCAACTGTCTGTACAAGGTGTACTCAACAGTTCTAATGTAAGATTACCCTTGGCAATGTTTTCCCCATGGAGTAGCATCAATGCATCATCTAGCCCCACAGGAGAGAGAGGTAAGTCTAATGATATACCCCACCACATTCTGACATTCTTGCACACTGTAGTAGATTTGCTCACTACATGCTATGCAAGACCCTTGAAGCTTCCCTTCTTGTGTTTACAGGTAGAATCTAGAAAGTTAAATACTCATTTTCCAGGCTCCTTCGTAGCAGGATTTTCCATGTGACCAAATTTCTATTAAGCAGACATGCTTAAATGAGATGTGGAGGTAGAAGTGACCAACTAGAAGCAGGGGCCAAATGTGGGGAGATTGGATAGTCCCTCAAGAAAGGGGGCAGAAGTGACTGGTTTTGGAGGGTCACCTGTGGTGGACTTTCCAGTGATCAGTTCTAAGCACTATATGTGCTGAACAGACAGTAACTGCAGCAGAAAGGTTTCTGCTAGATCAGTGACATGTGGTGTGAGTAGATATTTCTCCCGGATCTGTTGACTTTGGCTGCATTATTCCTGGTCTTGCAGCATCCAAGCCAGATCTTTGGCCCTCCCGAAGATTCTTTGAACTATATAATACCCTTGAATAGACCTCTTTTGCTTAACGAGCAAGAGTAGATCTCGCTGTATCTAAAAGCTTTTGACAGATACAATGTTTTAACTAATGTAATTCATCTATATTAATTAAACTCAATCTCTTTTCTTAAGAAATTAAAATCTCAAGTGTCTAACACAATTGTTCACCAATTTATCCCTGCCAGACTCTGGTAATTATTAAGCAAATTCCAGCTACAATCTTTCAGTCAAGCAATGAACCTTTCCCAGAGTAATACCACCTCCGTCTCTGGGAAAGCTAAATTCCAGATGTGCAGCTTTCAATTCTTATTTCTGCATAAGAGCATGAATATTGTCTCTGCTTCTTAGTATACAATATCAAAGTGGATAACTAAAAGGTCTCTTCAGATTTTTTTTTATTATTATACTTTAAGTTCTAGGGTACATGTGCACAGCGTGCAGGTTTGTTACATATGTATACATGTGCCATGTTGGTGTGCTGCACCCATTAACTCATCATTTACATTAGGTATATCTCCTAATGCTATCCCTCCCCCCTCCCCCCACCCCACAACAGGCCCCGGTGTGTGATGTCCCCCTTCCTGTGTCCGAGTGTTCTCATTGTTCAATTCCCACCTATGAGTGAGAGCAGGCGATGTTTGTTTTTTTTTGTCCTTGCGATAGTTTGCTGAGAATGGTCTCTTCAGATTAAGTGGGATTCCAACCCAAGAGAATCCTCAAACAAGGGTTTCCAACTTCACATCTAGTGTTATCAAAATTGCAGACCGAGGCTAGAGTGTGGAATCTGTACAACATTGACACAGCAATAGGAAGGATTGCTTCTATACCTCAAGAAGTAATGATGTTAGAATGGACTATGATGAATTTTAAGGCAATTTTTAACTAATGTCTGGGGAATATTTAGTAATTCCCTGTTGTTTGGATAGCAACTCTCAATATTAAGCCTCCTAACCAAGTCACTTAATCTTTTAGCCTTATTACTACTAATCAAATAGCAAAGATATTCTCCAGCCTTTCCTCAATTTAATGTTGGGTATTCACAGACTTGCCAACATCTTTGTGTTTCATTCTAAAATGTAAAGAGTATGATTTTCACACTGAAACCAAGTAGTTTGCATATTAATCCATGGCCATTTCCCAAAACAAAAGTGGTCAGGAACTAAGCAAAGAAGTTCTCTAAAATGAAAAACAAACAAAAATCAAACAAACAAAGCAGATCTTGATCATATGTTTGATTAGAATGATAAAGACAGGAGAAGAAGGCACTTTCTGACGATGAGCTGAGTGACTAGATTATACGTAATATAGTTATGCACCACATAGCAATGTTTCAACCAATGATGGACCACATATTGAACTGTGTTCCCATTAGGGTACAGTGGAGCCGAGGAATTCCTATCACTGTTTAACATTGGAAGGCGGCACATTACTCACATGTCCGTGGTGATGCGGATGTAAATAAACTTACTGCACTGCTAGTCTTATAAAAGTGTAACAGACAATTATGTATAGTCATAATACTTGACAGTGATAATAAATGACTATGTTACTGGTTTATGTATTTACCATACAATACTTTTAATCATTATTTTAGAGTGTATTCCTTCTTCTTACTAAAAAAAATAAAGTTAACTGTAAAACAGCTTCAGGCAAGTCCTTCTGGAGGTATTCCAGGAGGAGGCATCGTTATCATAGGAGACCATGTGTTACTGTCCCTGAAGACCTTCCAGTGGGACAAGATGTGGAGGTGGAAGACTGTGATGATGAACCTGACCCTGTGTAGACCTAGGCTAATGTGTGTGTGTCTTCGTTTTAACAAAAAGTTTTAAAAAATTAAAAACGCTGGCCGGGCGCGGTGGCTCACGCTTCTAATCCCAGCACTTTGGGAGGCCAAGGCAGGCGGATCACGAGATCAGGAGATCGAGACCACGGTGAAACCCCGTCTCTACTAAAAATACAAAAAAATTAACCAGGCGCGGTGGCGGGCACCTGTAGACCCAGCTACTCGAGAGGCTGAGGCAGGAGAATGGCGTGAACCCGGGAGGCGGAGCTTGCAGTGAGCCGAGATTGCGCCACTGCACTCCAGCCTGGGCGACAGAGCAAGACTCCGTCTCAAAAAAAAAAAAAATTAAAAACGCTTATGGAATAAAGATATAAGGAAAGAATATATTTGTTATAGCTATGCAATGTGTTTGAACTTTAAGTGTTATTTTAAAAGAGTCAAAAGTTAAAAAAAAATTTAGAAGTTTGTAGACTCAAATAGTTACCATAAGCTAAGGTTCATTTATTGTTGGAGAAAGAAAAATATCTTCTCATAAATTTAGTGTAGCTTAAGTATACAGTGTTTATAGAGTCTATGGTATTGTACACTAATGTCCTACGCCTTCACATTCACTCACTGTTCATTCAGTGGCTCACCCAGAGCAACTTACAGTCCTGCAAGCTCCATTCATGGTAAGTGCCCTACAAAGATGCACCATTTTTTCTTTTATACCATATTTTTACTATATCTTTTCAATAATTAGACATGTTTAGATACACAAATGCCTATCATTGTGTTACAATAACCTACAGTATTCAGTACAGTAACATGCTGTATAGATTTGCCGCCTAGGAGCAATCGGCTATACCTTACAGCCTAAGGGCACAGTAGGCTACACATCTACACTTGTACAAGTGCACCCTATGATGTTCACACGAGAATGACATCACCTAAGGATACATTTCTCAGAGCATATCCCTGTTGTTAAGTGACACATGACTGTAATTAAACTCATATTTTGAAAACTACTGATTTTCCTCATGACTGCAATGCCCTTTACTGATCACTATAAAATTCCCTTTCATATAATTCTCATGTTTGAAATGAGGCAGAAAAATGACATCTAAAGAGAACAAAACCTGGAACTGACTCCACTACCAGAAAACAGAATGGACATGGATAAGTCATTGATTTTCTCTGTCCTCATTTGTTATGTGGGTATTAGATCAGACATTAGGCAAGGTCCCCAGAAGCTCTACCCTTTAAAGCTTCTAGACATAAAGACTCATCTAATAAATACGACCAGTGTTGCATGGGTTTATAATACCAAGAAGCAGCACTGTGCAATTGAAAAGGCAGTGGGTCTTTGGTATCAGTCTGACTTTAAATTTGAATCTGTTTGCACCGCTTGCAAGCTGTGAAACCTCAAGTGAGTTGCTTAACATTTCTGAGCCTATGCTTTTCCATATATAAAGTAGGATAAATAAAATGTATGCTTAAAGTTGCTTTAAGGCTTAAATTAAATAACTAGGAGCTCCTACCCCAGTGTCCAATTCAAAATTAGTGAGTTCCCTACTTCTCTTTATCTCCTTCACATATTGAATTAATATAAGAAAAAATGTTGACGATGTACTCTTTCCTGAAGGAAGAAAATAATTTATAAATGCATCATTTTGAGAAAAGTTTAGTTAAATGACTACTGCAGCTTCCACCCAAAATAAAGGAAATCAGTATATTGAAAAGATGTCTTTACCTCTATGTTTGTTGCAGCACCGTTTATGATAGCTAAAATTTGGAAGCAACCTAAGTGGCCATCAACGGATGAACAGATAAAGAGACGTGGTACATATACATAATGGAGTACAATTCAGCCATTAAAATGAATGAGATTCAGTCATTTGCAACAACATGGATAGAAACGGAGATCATTAGGTTAAGCAAAATACGACAGGCACAGAAAGAGAAACATTGCATGTCCTCACTTATTTGTGGGATCTAAAATCAAAACAAATTCAAGGACACAGAGAGTAGAAGGATGGTTATCAGAGGCTAGGAAGGGTAGTGATGGGTGGTTGGGATGGTTAATGGGTACAAAAAAATAGAAAGACTGGATAAGACCTACTATTTGATAGCACAACAGGGTGACTATATAGTCAATAATAAGTGTACATTTTAAAATAACGCAAAGAGTGTGATGAGATTGTTTGCTACTCCAAAGATAAATGCTGGAGGGGATGGACACTGCATTCTCCATAATATGCTTATTCCATATTGCAGGCCTGTATCAAAACATCTCATGTATCCCATAAATATATACACCTACCATATATCCACAAAAACGAAAAAGAAAAAAGACAAAGTTCACCTTCTCCTATTTCAAAGGAAATTAAAACCCATGGAGGTTAGTTCATACCCCTTTGTGATTTAGGGGAGAAATCAGCAGAATACAAAAGATAACATGAATTTAGAGTTAGATGAATCTTGGCACTGTCATTTGTTAGAGATATACCCCTGGTCAAATAAATTAACCAGTGTTCCTCAGTTTTCTTTATAATAATACCCACCTGCAAGGATATACAGGACTTTATAAGTTACTATATGGGAAACACCTGGAACAATATATAGCAGCAGAAACTGAATAATGATAATGATAGTATAGATTCCATTCATTCCATTTGCTTTCCCATTGATTAGTAGAATGTGAGCTATCTTAGAGACGTGCAAAGGAAAAGCTATAATATCTATCCAAGTTTATTTGAGAAAAATAGTACAAAAATAAATACAACTTACATATGCCACTCGTTACATTTTGGTTTAAACTAGGAAAAATATGCCATGGAATGTGTATGTGTGTGTGAGTGTGTCTGTGTCCCCTACAAAGATTTTATATCTGACACATCTCCCTGGTTCAACTACAATAAGCATATTCTTTTTTCCAGGCACGGTGGCTCACGCCTGTAATCCCAGCACTTTGGGAGGCCGAGGTCTGGAGTTCAAGACCAGCCTGACCAACGTGATGAAACTCTGTCTCTATTAAAAGACAAAAAAATTAGCCGGGTGTGGTGGCGCATGCCTGTCATCCCAGCTACTCAGGAGGCTGAGGCAGGAGAATCACTTGAACCCAGGAGGCGGAGGTTGCAGTGAACCGAGATCATGTCACTGCCCTCCAGCATGGGTGACAGAGTGAGACTCTGTATCAAAAAAAAAAAAAAATTCTTTTTGCAGAGTGTCTCAGTGCCAAAACAGCATTTATAAAACTCTCCACTGCTGAGATGGAAAAGATTGGTTAGTTTTAACAAAGGTATGTTACACACAAAGGGAAGGATGAATTTTAATGACCTGTAAATTGCGTAACTGGTAGTTTGAAACATAGAATCACTCACAGTAATCACATTTTCAATTAATTATATCAATTAATTATATACCATAATTGATTTATATATGAATATTACAGAATGTCTACCCACTTGAAATAGTTTTAGTGTCATTTTTTCAAGCTGAAAGCCTGAAACAAACTTAACCTTCATTACATGTTATTAGATGAGACACTGTATAAAGGTGAAATATAGACCAGTTCAGGTAAAAGGAAGACTTATCTTATTTCCTAAATATCCTTTAGGGTTCTCTCTTAATCATGTTCCCTGCTGTGTCCCATTTATTCCAAACTTTTCAACATTTTATGTGTTCACCCAGCCCCACTGTCTTCCAGCTAATCATGTCCCCACTTTTTCTCCCCTATTATTAAGTTGAATTTTCTCTTCCCCATAGGAAAGAACAGGACAGTGCACCTGTGTGTGTGTGTGTGTGTATGTGTGTGTGTGTGTGTTACATGTGTATGCATGTGTGTGTGGTCTCTTGTTAATAGATTCCATACTAGAGCAGTAGTTCTCAATTTTGGCGGCATCATGAAACCTTCTGAGATGCATTTACAATTTTTAAACTGCTGATGCTGATTGGGTTACTCTGTGCTATACTTGGGCACTGGGAGTTTTGCAAGTTCCCACAGAATATTCTAATGTGCAGCCCAGGTTGAGCATCACTGTGCTGGAATGTGGAAGTTTCTTTAATTTCTTTTCCTTTCAATTCTGTATTTATGCTGAATATTTTGGTTCTACAGCTGGATTAAAAATAAATTATTTTGATGACAGTAACTCTGAGTTCTGCCATTTTTGGAAATGTTTCACTTAGTAGATATGGCACTGATTTTGCTTAGATTTGTGTGGTTGTCTCTGGACAAATGACATTTGGGAAGTCGGCATAAGCACTCACTGCAGTCACTCCAGCCCTGCTTCATGCCTTCCAAAAACCATATGACAACAGGCAGAGATTTCCATGATCTGGAAAGGGCAGCCTGAACCCTAGATTCACCACCTGCAGGTCCAGCCTGTACCTGGCCATCCTGAAGTTGGAGATAACCATTTCTATGGACAACTCCAGCAGAGGCCAAAAAGCCAGGCCTGTGAAAAATAAAGTCCTTTCTGGCCACCAGCAGGAAACCAGCCAATCTCCCTCAGCTTCTGCAGATTTTTTTTCTATTTTTATTTATTATGAGCATTTCTTACATGGTCATTTTTCTGAATCTCTCCTTACAATTTCTCTGGCAGTGTAAATTTTCAGGACCACCTTAGAGTTAAAATATATGAGTAGAGGCCAAGAAGGTATTTGAATTTAGAGTTCATGGTGGCTTAAACAACAGAAATTTATTTATTTATTGTCTTGCAGTTCTGGAAGCTACAAGCCTAAGATCAAGGCATCTGTAGGGCTGATTTCTTCTGAAGGTTCTCCCTGCGGCTCGTAGATGGCATTCTTCTCCCTCTGTCTTCACACAGTCTCCACTCTATGTATTTCTGTGTCCTAATCTCCCTTCTTATAAAGACACCAGCCACACTGGATTAGGGCCTACCCTTGTGACTGCATTTTATCTCAATTACCTCTTTAAAGACCCTGTCTCCAATATAGTGACATTGTGAGGTACTGGGGGGTTAAAACTTCAGCATATGAATTTGGGAAAACACAATTCAGACCATAACATCCATGATTAAAGAGTTTATTTCCCTCAGTTGGGATCCTTGTATGTATGAACTCATGGCCATAATGACTGTTTTTACCTTCTCCAGCAAGAGAGCAGAGCCCGACTTTCTGGGAGATACAGATCCCTGTCATTTAAAAATTCTGTGATGAATGTAGTTGGTGATCAAATTGAACTCAAAAAATACAAAGCCTCTGAAAAGAAATGCAGAACCCATTAACTTACGCAGTGAATAAAGGGAAAATGTAAAATAATTTTCCTGATTTTGTGAAAACTACATTTCGGATAATCTGGGAGAAGTTTGATTTAAAATTGTCTCCTTCATAAACATTCTGAGTTTGTTTTTCTTGTCAGGATACAGTTCCAATTAAGAGTTTGGAATATATGGTCATCATACAACTGTCTTTGCTGGCTTCTTTTGCTATGCTATTTATTTGGGTTAGGAGACTGTACCAATCCCGTCATCTATGCAGAGGACTTCAATTTGCACTCACAGACTCCCTGCTTCAAAGTATTTTTAAAGTATTTTTGTGATTCTCAGTGTAGGGGAGTTTTTCAGTCACTTTCTTCAGGTAATTCACCTAATATTTCCTTCTGGAAAATGTGGGTTTTCCAGATCTTGCCTGAGTCTGTCAATCCATTAAAATTGTGGTATAATGGCAAGGACTTACCTTGAGGTTTGGGCTTGGTCAGTTTGCCACAGGGCTTGGAGATGGTGACAGTTTTCTGGCATTCGGCATTGTGCAGGGCTCGCTTCAGACTTCCAGTTCTGGTCTTCAGGGCCGTGTTCAGGTCACATTCTCCCCAGGCCTGGAACTGGTATTTGCACTCCGCTAAAGGCAGGGTAGAACCAAACAGAAATCCTTGAAAGATTCCTATTGTACTTCCAGGATAATAAAGGCACACTTTTGTTTGTAACTTTTTTTATTGAAATAATTATAGATCCATGTGCAGCTATAAGAAATAATACAGAGTGTATGCGTGTATATTGAGTTCTGTTCAATTCTACCACATGTGTAGATGCATACAATCACCATCAATACACACCATTAATATACATTCATATACACTATTAATATACAGTCCCAATACAACAGTGGGTCATTCTTTATAGTCAGGGCCTAGCCACCTTCCTCCTTCCTCACCTCCCTAATCCCTGGCAACTCCTTATCTGTTCTCTAGCTCTATCATTTTTCTAGCCTAAAAATGTTGCATAAATGGAATTCTACAATATGTAAACTTTTGAGATTGGCTTTCTTTTTTACTTGGCACAATTTCCTGAAGATCTATCCAAGTTGGGTGCATCAATAGTCTGTTTCTTCCTATGCCTCAGTAGTATTCTAAAGTACCAATGTACCCCGGTTTGTTTAACCACTTATCAATTGAAGGACACCTGAGTTGTTTCCAGCTTTGGGTTATTACAAATAAAACTGCTGTATAAATTCATGTATAGGTTTTTGTGGAAACATAAGTTTTCATTTATCTGGGATAAATGACCAAGAAACTGCTGTGTTACATGGTAAATGCATGTTTCATTTTGTAAAAAACTGCAATACTCTTTTTCCACCGTGGCTGTACCACCTTACAATTTCCACTGGCAACATATGAGGGATCTGGTTTCCCTGCACCCTCACTAGCATTTCCTCTTCTCAGTATTTTTTATTCTAGCCACTTTGATAGATGTAGAGTGATATCTCATTATGGCTTCAATTTCTAGTTCCCTAATAAGGAAAAGATGTTGAATATATTTTCAGGAGTTCATTTGTTGCCTATATATCCTCTTTGGTAAAATGTCTGTTAATGTTTTTTCCCCACTTTCTTATTGAACTGTTAGGTTCTGTTTGTTTTGTTGTTTTGTTTTTTGTTGTTGTTTTGTTGTTTACTGTTGAGTTTGAGAGTTATTTAATATTCTCAATGTAAGTCTTTAAGATAGACCTTTTAGGCCGGGCGAGGTGGCTCACGCTTGTAATCCCAGCACTTTGGGAGGCTGAGGCGGGCGGATCACGAGGTCAGGAGATCGAGACCATGGTGAAACCCCGTCTCTACTAAAAATACAAAAAATTAGCCGGGCGTGGTGGTGGGCGCCTGTAGTCCCAGCTACTCGGAGAGGCTGAGGCAGGAGAATGGCGTGAACCCGGGAGGCGGAGCTTGCAGTGAGCCGAGATCGCGCCACTGCACTCCAGCCTGGGCAACGGAGCAAGACTCCATCTCAAAAAAAAAAAAAAAAAGATAGACCTTTTAAACTTTTTTGTAAGTGGGTTTTTAATGTGCCCATATATAATTTAAGACCAAATATACCTGTTCTCCATCACACTTTTACAGAACTTATCTATCTCCATTCAAATAAAAAATACCCCAAAGATTACAGAGGGAGAAAAAGATATACATGTATATATCCATTATCCTTCCTCACTTGTCTATGGGCCACAGTGCATTTCCATAGAACATAGATAGGACATTTCAGGCATCATGTCCCACCATGGCTAAGAAAGACAAAAAGTCTGGATTGTGGAAGAAAGAGGTTATTTGAGGGTTCAATACTAGATATAAAGTTGAAAGTGTTGAGAGATCCTGTCTCAGATAGATAGATCAGGCCAGCATAAGACTGACTCTAGTCAGTGGGAGAAAGATTTATGAAAAGTGGCTGTGAGCAGCCCGGCTGAACTCAATAAGTGAATCTGTGAACCTGTGTGGAGGGAGGGGCGGGATCAAATGAGAGAGAAGGTCTGAAAGTGACAGGGAGAAACATGGAGAAGGAGGAGAATAAATAAGAAAAGGGGAAAGGAAAAACCAAAGGAACTTAGAAATAGAAGAAAGGAGAGAGAAGACAGATCAATTAACATTATTAAGAGGAATCAAGGATATATTTTATGTCCCTTTGGAAAAGCAGTGGTTCCCAACCAGGGATGATTTTGACCACCACGGGACATTTGGCCATAGATATTTGGAGACATTTTTAATTTTCACATCTGGAGTGGGTGAGGAATGCTACCAGAAACTAGTGAGTAGAAGCCAGGGATGCTGCTGAATATCCTAAAATGCACAAGACAGCCTCCACAACAAAGAATTGCCTGGCCTGAAATGGGACCAGTGTCAAAGTTGAGAAACACTGGGGCTGGGAAAGATGTCTGGTCACTTTGTGTCTGATAAGATAAAGTTATTTAAAATAAAAAGTACTCATCCTTAAAAAGACATTTGGTGGAAAAATTTGAGAATTATCTCAGAGTAGGAGATTAACTCAGTAGCATGAGGCTTACCTCCAAATTGCTTCTTCCAGTTGCAGGGGATCTTACATCTCTGGGTCTTCATGGTTTGCTTGCACTCAGCTCCAGTCCGAGTGCCCTCCCGCGTGCCCAGCCCACAGTCTCCACTGGTGGGCACACACACACTCCACTGCCATTCTCCACAGTCAGACTTCTTCACTTTTTTTTCTGAATGAAAGGAAGAAACCCTAATCAACATACAGAAAACTCCTTAACTTCCAGATATAACCAAGTTCATTCCTCAGCATCTTAATTGCAGGATCTGTGTTTTTTTGTCTGTATCTTTACTGTCTAGTGAATAATAGAAACATGATGAATATTACCCAAATTATTGAACCAGTGAATGATCAGGAGAAGAGAGAAAGAAAACTAAGAGCTAAAACTAATATTAATTTAACTCCCTCTTACTATGTGCCAGAGACTGTGCTAAGTGATTTAGTGGCATCTCCTTTTAGAAGCAAACATTTCTATAAAAGAAGAGATGGTCAAAAATAGTTCTCCTAAAAATGGAGAAAATATTCTATTAGAAATAACAGTTGTCAGCCGGGCAAAGTGGCTCATGCCTGTAATCCCAGCACTTTGGGAGGTCAAAGCAGGCAGATCACAAGATCAAAAGATCGAGACCATCCTGGCTAACATGGTGAAACCCCAACTCTACTAAAAATACAAAAATTAGCTGGGCGTGGTGGTGCGTGCCTGTAGCCCCAGCTACTCGGGAAGCTGAGGCAGAAGAATCGCTTGAACCGGGAGACAGAGGATACAGTGAGTTGAGGTTGCACCACTGCACTCCAGCCTGGTGACAGAGCGAGACTCCAACTCAAAAAAAAAAAGAAATAACAGTTGTCAAATGAGCCATTTCAAATCAAGTTGTTGTTCCTTTCTCTGTCTTGTAGAAGGAATGACATACAAATATGGTGGATCACAGATTTAAATAGACTGTCAGTTCTACAGCCTACTTATGACTTTGGGAGTGGCATAGAGAAGGTGCTTTATCTTCTCTGTGCCTCAGTTTCCTCCTCTGTAAATCTGATATTAAGGAGAAAAACAAGTTGCAGTGCATTTTTTTTTGAGGTAGAGAGGTAAATAATAAAGCACCTGATTACTGGTCAATGTTCTATACATAGTAGCTGCTAATTTGATCATTATATTAATGATCATCATTGTCAGGCAATCCAGGACTTACAATGGGAGAAAAATAAGACAGGATATTTCTTAGGTTCCTCTAAGTAATTATTTTTAAAAAAGGAAGATTTAAGGAATAGAGGAATAGGAAGGGAGAGAGGCAGAGTAGAAGACAGGAAGGAAAAGCAGGTAATTAGGCTAGATGGACATTAATCAATGAAGTATCTTGCCTTCAGAACCCTACTGCTTACCTGGTTTCTCTTTCTTCCCTGCTTCAGCAATATCCACAGCTGCCAGTATGAAAATGAATGCCAAGAAGGCAGCTGCAAATTTTCGACGCTGCTGCTGGTACTGTTGAGCCTGCATTCTAGGAATAAACAGAGAAAGAGAGGAAGGTGGCATTAACCTAAGTCAGAGAGGAAGACTCATTGAACCCCTTGATGAAAAGGCTCCACTTTCCATTTCTGGAATGTTAGATTTCAGGAAGATTCATATCAATTATCTTGGGTAGAATTTTATCTATTCTCACCAACAGCCATTGAAATAAGTGCTCTTCTGCAATCAATCACGTATTCACTGACAAAACGCAACAGTTCTTCACTTAAGACTTCACGACCATTTGCTAAGTATGACTCAGAAATTATGGAAGCAAAAGAACTTTGAAGGCATGCATTTGAACATAGTCCTACTGTCTTGCTGATAGCATCACTTGGTAATATCGACAACTACAGCCATCTTCAAAATTCCTGACAATATTAGAAAGAACCACAGCAATGGTATTGCTGTACACAAGACCAATCTGAGTAGACATGATGAATGAATTACCTATACAAGTATACGTTTACTGTTTCTATTTAGATGCATACACAACAACCGACATCTCTGACCTTTTTAAAATCATTGTCATAATCATCACTATCATCTTATCATTATTCCATTATTTATTGATCTAACAAAGAGTGAATCCCAGAAGTAGAGCTAGCACACCTGTGATACATATCAAACGCAATGATAAACTCACATGTGCTAAAAATCCTCTAATCTTAGGATATGAAGTCTTTACACTCACTCATGATAGGAAATGCTCACATTTGATGTGAATCAAAAATCCCAAGATATCATTAGAAAGACTCTCCTAGAACTAGAAGCCACCTGTGACAGCCTAGTGTCAATATGGTCACTTGGCCAAAACACCCTTGAGAAAGTCTCAGTCCAAGCTCCAGGACGACCCACTTCCCGGTGGCTACACCATATCATGGCTGCAGCAACTTGCCTGGCAGTTATTGAGCTCCATCTGCTGTGTTAGTGGTGTGTTATACTTCATGTAAAAATGGTTGTAATGACCTATGATCATAGGCTGATAATTTTTTTTCCAGAGGTAGTAATAGATTAGTTTAGGTGTTTTAACATTCTCTTTAGTGGGAACAATAAAACGTTTCATGTATATAAGGGATTGAGATTATTCTGTTCTCTAATTTATTTTCCTCATTCAAAAGTATCTATGAGATGATATCCTTGCCAGTGAATTTTTCTCCTTTTCTGTGGCATTGGATATGCTGTCTCTTATTAGTGTTATTTTTATTTATTTATTTTTAATTTTACTTTAAGTTACAGGATACATGTGCAGAATGTGCAGGTTTGTTACATAGGCATACATGTGCCAATGTGGTTTGCTGCACCTATTGACTGGTCCTCTAAGTTCCCTCCCCTCACCCTGCACCCCTCAACAGGTCCTGGTGTGTGATGTTCCCCTCCCTGTGTCCATGTCTTCTCAATGTTCAGCTCCCAGTTATGAGTGAAAACATGCGGTGTTTGGTTTCCTGTTCTTGTGTTACTTTGCTGTGGATGATGGCTTCCAGCTTCACCCATGTCCCTGCAAAGGACATGATCTCATTCCTTGTTATGGTTACCTAGTATTCCATGGTATATACGTACCAAATTTTCTTTATCCAGTCTATCACTGATGGGCATTTGGGTTGGTTCAATGACTTTGCTATAGTAAATAGTGCTGCAATAAACATACTGTGCATGTGTCTTTATAGTAAAATAGTTTATATTCCTTTGGATATATACTCAGTAATGGGATGGCTGGATCAAATGGTATTTCTGGTTCTAGATCCTTGAGGAATCACCATACTGTCTTCCACAATGGTTGAACTAATTTCCAGAATTTACAAGGAACTTAAACAAATTTATTTAAAAAAAATCAAAAAGTGGGCAAAGGATATGAACAGACACTTTTCTAAAGAAGACATTTACGCAGCCAACAAACATGAAAAAAAGTTCAACATCACTGATCATTAGAGAAATGCAAGTCAAAACCACAATGAGATACCATCTCATGCCAGTCAGAATGGCAATTATTAAAAAGTCAAGAAACAATAGATGCTAGCAAGACTGTGGAGAAATAAGAACGCTTTTACACTGTTGGTGGGAATGTAAATTAGTGTTGTTTTTTAAAATTGATGACTTTGGATTCCAATGTATGGATGAAGCATACTTCACTTATCAAGTAAAATTAGTATTTTGAACCTTTAGTTTTTTCCCTGAATCACAAGCCTAGATTAGTTACTCACCATCTCCAGTACTTTCTACAAGATAAGGTGATTTGTTCTTTCTCCTGAGGCTAAATTCTTATTTATCAGATTGGTGCAAAAGTAATCATGGTTTTCGCCCTTAAAGTAAAAATCGCAGTTACTTTTGCACCAACCTAATACCTCATGAATGGTCACGTAGAAAAGTTTCCACTCATTCTGAGGCTTTTCCTGTGCTTTTAATTGGGTGTGAATGATAAAAGAAGCCAATCTAGAGTCACTGGTTTGCAAGTCTTTTCAGAGTTCTTTGAGGTGGGCACTGGCACATCAGTACTACTAAATCTTTTCATAATGTATTCAAATGTCATTTAAAATTATTAGGTGTAAAGTAAACCAAAGTGGAAGTCTTTGAGATTTCCCCAGAGGCTGTCTGAAAGCCTTCTTTCTGCCACTTGGGCAGAAACTTTTCATTTCAATTGTTTAAAAGGGCAAATTACTTTTTTGATTCAGAACTTTTAAATTACAATATATTTCTTTCCAAGTTAAAATTTACCTGCATTTTCAACAATTACTTACAAATATCAGAAGTATTTAGGTTTTTTAGAATTAGATTACTGTGAGAATTTGGAAATTCCCATGGAGAACGCAGAACTCTTGAGATAACTTTCTGCCCAAGCCATGGGATGCTCTTCCATAGTCCTATGATACCTACAGCAGGAAGAGAGGCCAGAAGCACCTCATAGCCCACTGGAGAAATATGATAACTTGGCAGAAATAGAAAGACTCTACCTTCCATAAATAATACAATAACACGCAAATACACACACACGCACACACAGAGTTATTCATGGGAAGGTGCTATCACTGGCAAGTTTTAACCTCAGCATTGCTAGTTATATATTGTTAAACTCTTGTTTTCATCATTATTTTCAAAAAGATTTCTCTTAATCCAGTTCTATTCACTGATTTCAAGGAAAAAAACACACAGGCCAGAATTTCCAAATCAAATAAAATTTTTAGTATAGAATGGTCTACTAAACAAGTCATTATAACTGAAATATGAGCTGACTGGAAAGAAGGAAAGATAAGTACTGAATGGGAGTTGGAGAGATAGTAGAATGGAGATACACTCTACCTGCCTCTAATGTTAATTTAGAATAATTAAGAATATTAAGAATTGAGTAAATGGTGGATTTCAGCACTTAAATCTTCTATAAAAAAATGCACACAAGTCCATGTGTACAATGGGTCACCTGTGTACAATACATGTTCAACAACAGCTTTGAATTGAAGAACATCGTTCTTCTCAACCTCTTCTCCCCTTCCTTCTATCTTGCTCATCATTCTACTTAAGCCTATATTTTGAGAGCTTAGATTTTTCTGGGTAGAGAAAATGAATAAAGGTTATTTAAAAGAAGAGAGTATGGAGTTTTAAAAATGCAATGATTGAGTTTATCCAAAAATTCAAGTATGCCCAAAACAATACCCAACTAGCCTGCTGGTGCCTTGCTGTTGTAATAAATACTTGAGTAATTAGTATATGGGTAGATAACATTTCCCCTTGCTTGTGATATTTGCATAGTTGATTGTTTATTTGTCCTTAGCACCAAGTGAGGGCAAAAGCTCTTCCTGCATGAAGTTTAACTCTACCTGTTCTCCAACAGACTGAGTGCCAAAAGAGAGCCGAGGCAAAAACATTGATTCTAAGGAAGTGATCAGGATCGTGGCATATTTTTTTAATCTGGGGAAAATAAAATAGTGCAAGAATGAAGCCTTACTAAATTGACTCCATTCTTCTGAATAATTTACTTATTTCTCACCCCCTTTTACTACTGCCATCATTCTTGTACTTGCCCTAATAGACTTAATTGCATATTAACAATTAAGTTGAAGACTACCATATTTGGGTTCTGGTGCCTGGAAATTATTGTTAAGTTATCTCAATGAAATCTGAAACTCAATGATTAAAAGACATTAAAGAAACCAACTTTAGGGGAATGTGTTTATTAAATCTCAATCTCTTTTCTGGATAAATAGCTGATTAGGAAAAGACAGCTCCCCTTTGCCTTAGTATTTTAAGGAGATCTAGAATTTTCAAGATGGTAATATCTAAAGTAAATACAGAGAAAGGATGCTGGAAATTACTTTAGCGACCTATTTGGGGGATTAACACAGGATCTGGAGGCAAAAGCTTTGGCCCAAACTTCAGCTATACCACTTACTTTTTGAGTGTCCTTGAACAAATTACCAAATCACAATGGATTGAACTGTTTTGACATCTGCAAAATGGGAGTGGTTGTAACAATTACTTGAGAGACTTGTCAGGAAGATTGCAAGATACAGACATCGAGATAACCAGAATATTAAGAAATATAGTATTAGTTGCTGAATAAAATTAGTATACCCCTTTACTCTTATTACTTACTACAAAGAAGTGCTTTTTTATTGTTTTAAAAAAAGCATTATACTTTGTTTTATCTAGTATTATCCAAAAGCAAAACAAAACAAACAAAAAGGGACAGAGAGAGAGACATGATTTAATTGAGACCAACTAAAGTTGTGTTCAGCCTTATCAGGACACAAATTAAATCTCCTTTACTTCTTGGAAGCTTAATAAGAACTCAAGGACCTTCATCCCCAGTATTTCTTTTGAGTTCGCTGAAGTCAAGAGGTCCAATGTTGCAATGTTGATAATTAGGAAATATGTAAATGCAATTTAACTTGTGTGAAATGAGAAAAAACATCTCACTTTGCAACTACATATTATACCCTTCATGTGATAAAACTATTACACCTCCCACTTTTTATTTAAAGTACCTAAGATTTTAAAATAGCTACTACTCATTACACTTTTTGCTAGTGAAAAATATCAGCAAAACATGGCATTAAACAGAGGAATGAATAGTCATAATAAAAGATTGTCTCTGCCCTTTGTCAATACCTGGGGATGTGTAATTTACCAAAGAAGTGCTGGAAACAATCAGTTTTGAGAGTAGCCTCATATGACAGTAAATGATTTGTGATGCTTCTGCATTATGTTTCACATTGCCAGATTGTTCTAGATATTGTGTGATTCAGTTGCATAAACTCTCGTGAAATAGTAACTTTCTGACCTCTTTATTGTAAAACAAAACACAAGTTATAGAAAAACCACACAAACCCACTAAAGAGCTTAGCAAATTATTGTAAGATTTTTCCAGTCATGTGAGAAGGCTTTACATGTTTCCCATCCCAATGACCGTCTCATCCCTCCAAAAGTAACTCATATAGTAATTATTTATTTGTATTATTTGAAGGTTCTATTCAAGGGTGCTTCCCTTGACTTGTCTAATTTTATTTTATTTTATTTTATTTTTTAACTGATACATCTTTCAATTTGCTTTTACTATACAGGATTACCCTCCATCACTTTCTTTTTCTTGCTTTTTACTTTTACAAAACCCAGGCCATTTAATCATTAGTATCCCATATTCCAGATTTTGATGATTGCAAATTCATGGTGCAATTCAATACTCTCTTCAGTTGCAAATTGGCAGCTGGATGCAGAGGCTTAATCAGACTCAGGTTCTGTCCCTTTGGTAAGAATGTAAATAACATTGCATTCTTTCACCAGGAGCTACAAAATATTTGGGTTTTGCTCTTTTGTGATGTTAACAGCCATTGGTACTTAATGAGTATGGAGGGGGGTTGCAAAATGGTGATATTCTCATTCTAGTCTTTCATTTTCATACAATACTTAATTCCATAAAGAAATGTTTTCCTTCATCTAATATTTTGTTCAGCTGTTTAAAGTTCATAAAGATATATGGGATAAATGCTTGATTATTTCCTTTTATTTATCTAGTTTTCAAGATTATGAATTTGCTCTCTACTATCATTAAAATACAGCCAATGACTTTTTCTTTTTTTAATGTTATTATAAATTCATGCATTTATTCATATTTGATAGGTTTTAAGCCATCACATTCTTTTTATCTTTATTGAAGCTCTAATTGTCCCATCTTTGGCCCGTGTAAGCTTCACTAAATTAAGTTGTCTTGTGAATTATTTTAACACTAGCCTTATAATCTTTTGTAAGTTCCATGCTCTCTGGTATATCAAGATTTTCCAGGTCTATCCTTCAAGAATCTTTGTTTGTTCGTTTTGATAATAATAAATGATATTTTAAGACCAAAATCTGGGCACTAGGGATGCTCAGCTTCAATGAGTTTGTCTTTATTTCCAGCCCATTTTCTGTGAGCAGAGTGAGGAAAGGACAAAGGAAATGATAGAACTAAATATAAAATTAATGATTTGATTATCTTACATTACATAAACATTAGTCTCATGATAATATTAATACTAAACCCACCAATTATGAATTTTAAAAGCAGTTAAACTGATTTTACATAGGTGATCTCCTTTTGGCTCTCATTTTTATAGTTGCTTGACATCTATGTAATCAGACATTTTAGTCATTACATACTTACAGGGGCCAAGGGAAAATTTCCCCTTTGCCCTGTGAAGGTTACCTAAAAATCACTGAGAAAAGGTAAATAAACAGGAGAAATGGCATATAAATTTATTTGATCATATTTTTATGTGACATGGGAGCATTCAGAACAAAGACCCAAAGATTCAGGAGAAAAACTATCTATTTTTATGCCTAGGCTCAACAAAATATGGACAGTTGTGTAAAAGTATGATTAGGCAAAAGGTATAATCTAGTGCGAACAACAGGCTGAATGACGAAACCCAGCAAAGCCTGCCTGTTTAGAGTCTTCTTAGTCTCTCTCTGTGTACGTTTGCTTTCTCCACATGTGGGGCAGGGCCCTTTCTGGAATGGAGGTCTTATGATTTATACTCAAAGTAGGTCAGATAATTTCTTTATGGCCAGTTTTTACACAGAAAGGTGTAGGGAAGTTAGAGTAATATCTTTAGGTTCTATGGCTGGTTTTGGGGAAAAAGAGTTCTGGTTTCTATGACGTGCCTTGTGGAAGAGTTTCTGTGACTATTGACAATCTATTTTACTTTCCCTTATAAATATAGTATTATTTTAGCTGAGATGCCCAAGGGATTTTTTTCTTTAAAGTACAACAATTTTCCTGAAAAATAACTAGGTGTTTTTCATTTTGGTTAAATATTTTCAGACAGTAATGAGATCTTTGCTTTGCCTATTTTCAATATTTGTCATTTTATCTCAAATCCTTTTTATATTTTTTATTTGAAAGCAATTGCTTTTTTATCTTCAATTTATCTTAAGGTATTACTTGTGCTTATTCAATCTTGTGTCCCTTCTAGTTTAGTCTTCATTTCTAAAATAGATTTCTTATAATTCTAATTCTTTCCTAGTTTTGTCACCTCATTGCTGAGTTTTCTAATTATAATTTGTGATGCTCTTTTACATTTCATATTGTTTTCTTAGTGCTTTCTAACTCATTTTGAAAGAGTAGGTTACTGTAGCAGGACAAGCCATGGACAAAACCCTTCAGACACCGAGATAGTGAAGGGAGTGGCTTTAATCAGCTGGGAGCATCAGTGGCCTAGCATCTTAAAATCCGAGCTCCTCAGGTGCTCAACTTCTGTCCCTTTTAAGGGCTAACAACTCTAAGGGGGTCCACGTGAGAGGGTCGTGATCGATTGTGCAAGCCACGGGGTATGTGACAGGGGCTGTGAGCACCAATGGTCAGAGTGAAACAGAACAGAATGAGAAGTTTCACAATGTCCTTCCATACAATGTCTGGAATCTATAGATAACAACAGTTGCTAGGTCAGGGGTGGAATTTTAACTACCAGGCTTAGGTCAGGCAGGCCCAGGCCTGGTTTCAGATCTGGTTCCTTGGTTTCAGGTCTGGTGCCTAGGCACTGGGCTACCTGCCTTTTGTTTCACTTCTCTTTCCTTTTCTGAGTACAAAACAATATGAGAGGGTTTCTCTTGTCCCTCATTTCTCCTCTTCAAGACTCTCACTTTTTATTAGTTGGAGTTCTCACTCTTATTTTTGCTACTTATGTCTTCTTGTGCAATAGATTGATAGTGATTCATATAGTACACTTGTGCTGAAGCATTTTGGTGAACCAACATAGCAATGAAGATTTTTATCATTTGAAGAAGTACAGGTAGCAAACAAGGGAGCAGTAAGCAGGTTCCTATTACTATTATAACTCTTATTGTAAGAGTTTTAAAGTTTCTTAGTGCTGGGAACCACCTTCTAAACATGGCTTCAGGGTCGAATCCATGCTACACTTGTACGGGCACATGTGCCAGTTTTGTCATATTTTTAACTATGTCTTTAACTACTTGCCTTTGATTATCTATGTGTAGACAGTAATTAGTAAGGTTAAATTTCTTATAGACCTCTCTTTCAGCTGCTAGCAAGTAGTTGAGAGCCAATCTATTTTGATAGATAGGATCTCTTATCTGAGTTTCTTGCTGGGCCAGAATAGTCAAGGCTTGACGGGTTTTATCAGTGATGATTTCTAAAACAGCTTGCAACCGTATCATTCAGTTGAGCATGTAAATGGGGCTCTGGTATCCCCATGAGCCATCTTGTGCCTAAGTACCAGGCCTATAATATTGTATGATTCACTTACGGGGCTATTCATTATTTTTCAATTTTTTTATAGCTATGCTTTTCTTTTTGCAGGAAGCATACACAGGGAAGCCCAGGAGTTCGCCTGCTTTTATGGGTAGTAGGAAGAAAGATGGTTTAATAGTGCCAATAACACAACTACCTGACCACTGGTCAGGCAGCTTAGCATAGGTTCTATGTCCACATATCCAGTATAGCCTAGTGGGGGCCATCCAGTCCCAGTGGGATTCTGGGTGGGCTTAAACGGTCTGCAACTTTGGAAATTTACTGAATGGATTTTTATCTGTGTGGTTTGAACTCCACCATGTAACTGTTTTTGTGGTACTATTACACAGTTTTTGTCCTAGGCAACTAAGTCATCCTACAGAATGAGTGAATTCTTTCCTTTTTCTAGCTATGCAATGTTTTCCAATAATTGAGACTTTTTGAACCTAGAAATGATCAGGGTGATTCTTTAGGGCTGGGAATTCATCAGGAACTGGGTCCGTAGGCACTAATTCTCAGGCATCTTATGGCCATTGATCTCCTATTACAGTTCCTCCACAAACATAACATTTAGAGACTGCGCTACATACCTTGGATAGAATAGCATTATGCAAACAAGTTTCTTTTAGAGTCCCGGTACACTTATAATAACTATAAAATAATAGGACTGTAGCAATCTTTTATCCTACCTCAGTGACTTGATGTATATACTGGGAACAGTCCTCAGTCTGAGGAAGGTCAGTGGAAGTCCTTACTGTACAAGTCCAAATTTTAAGGAAAATGAGTCCCGCGATGAGTTTCCTCATGCTTCAGCCGTGCGTGGACCAGTCAGCTTCCAGGTGTGACTGGAGCAGGGCTTATCGTCTTCTTCAGAGTCACTGTGCAGGAGTTGGCGAAGCTGCTCCCATTCACGTACAGCTCCCAGTCTACTGATGTTTAAGTATGGTCTTGGAGGTTGGGCCCACTAGAATAAACTGAATCCAATACCTCTACACAGTTATGTTCAACTGGGCTCTCTGACACCAGGAGTAAGGTGGCGGGATTTAGGGTTTTGCAAACTTCAATGGTTATGCAGGGGTTTTCACAGAGCAAGCTTTGGTATCAAGTTAGTCTAGCATTCATTAGCTAATGACGTCCTTTGGTATTTATTAAAGTCACCACAGCATGGGGGGACTTTATGTTTAGGTTTTGCCTAAGAGTTAGCTTATCTGCTTCTTGTGCTAACAGGGTCGTTGCTGCCAGGGCCCTTAGACATGGGGGCCAGCCTTTGGAAACCCCATCTAGTGTTTTGAGAGATAGGCCACTGGCCTTGGCCAGGACCTTACAGTCTGGGTTAAAACTCCAACTGCCATTTTTTTTTTTTTTTTTTGACACATAGAGTGTAAAAAGTTTTGTCAGGTCAGGTAGCCCCAGGGCTGGGGCTGACCTGAGTTTTTCTTTTAACTCATGAAAAGCTTGCTGCTGTTGGTCGTAATAGATGTAGTTTATCTAATTTATATTTTTATTAACTGTCACCTACTAAAATATTGACTTAAATCCTGTAGCTATTTGATTTCAAGTTTTAAATTGATCTGGTATTCCTCATGGGACTCCAACCGCGCCTAAATGGACATGAGAGTCGAAAGAACTATAAGGGGCTTCTCTTGCTTTACAATGTCTTATTTTTTTCCTTCCGGTTGATGAAATGCCAGAGTGAAAGGGATAGCCAATTGGGCTAAAGTATAAGTGCCACTCCAGTTATTTGGCAGAGTGCCCAGTAAAGGTCCACCACAATACCACCACACATCCTCTTGGGGATGAACAATGGCTGACTGACTGATAAGCTCTTGAAAATTCTTAAGCTCATCGCATCCCTTCAGGTCTCCAAGGAATGCTAAGTTTCCTCCCTGTCGTGAGAGACAACGAAGTGAACTTAGTGTTGGGAGACGGAGGCTGGATGGCCCTCGGGGGGCTGACCCGCAGGGTGCCAGACTTTGGGATATAGCAGAGAGAGCTTGGCATGACTTATTAATCCAGGCTGTAGAATCCTGGAAAAGAGCTCCCATGTAGCCCACACCTGGCTGACTGGAGGACCACCTTAGTGGAAGGGGGACAATCAGGGCCTCTGGCCTGCCATGTGCACAAGCATAACAATTGCTTTTGTTTTGTTTTTGTTTTTTGTTTTTTTGTTTTTTTGTTTTTTGAGACGGGTTCTTGCTCTTTCTCCCAGCCCAGAGTGCAGTGGTGCAATCTCGGCTCACTGCAAGCTCTGCCTCCTGGGTTCACACCATTCTCCTGCCTCAGCCCCCCAAGTAGCTGGGACTACAGGCGCCCGCCACTGCGCCCGGCTAATTTTTTGTATTTTTAGTAGAGACGGGGTTTCACCGTGTTAACCAGGATGGTCTCGATCTCCTGACCTCGTGATCCGCCCGCCTCGGCCTCCCAAAGTGCTGGGATTACAGGCGTGAGCCACCGCGCCCGACCTGCTTTTGTTTAACAGTTGCTTTTGTTTGCAGATGGAATATTTGATCCATTCCAACCAGGCATTTGCATCTTGGTATGCCGTCTTAATTGCCAAAGTTTGTTTTAAGTTTTTAACTTTTAAGATCTTCTTGTAAAATGAATGTTTCCTTTAGCACCTATTTTTATTAGTTTTTAGACCAAAGAAAGCCAAATACCATTTTACATTTAACAATGCTTTTTGTATGATTTTTATACTAGATAAGCTAAGTTTTACCTTTATATTAGTGTGTTATTAATGTTAAACTTAATTTTAATAAAATCTTATAGACATATTTATCTAATTTTTAATGTTTGATCATAAGTAAGATTTTATAGACTCTTTTTAACCTTTTATAATTTTTGTTAAAGAGGAGATTGGTGCTTTACGAAAACCTCTTATGTTTTTACTTTAATGTCCAGTTCACAGAAAAACTGGATGATACCTTTTTAACTTTAGCTAATATGTTTACACACAGAATTTTCTTTACAATTAACGTTTTAAAACTTGCTTATCCATGGAAATCATCATTCTCAGTAAACTATCGCAAGGACAAAAAACCAAACACTGCATGTTCTCACTCATAGGTGGGAATTGAACAATAAGAACACATGGACACAGGAAGGGGAACATCACACTCCGGGGACTGTTGTGGGTTGGGGGAGGGGGGAGGGATAGCATTAGGAGATATACCTAATGCTAAATGACGAGTTAATGGGTGCAGCACACCAACATGGCACATGTATACATATGTAACAAACCTGCACATGTACCCTAAAACTTAAAGTATAATAATAATAAAATAAAATAAAAACTTGCTTAAACTTTCAAAACAATGATTTTTTTTTTAACTTTTTAATGTAGGTAAAAATCCACATTCTTATGCCTCCTTATAATCCTTTTACCAAAGGTATATTTTACTTTCCTTATACACCTTGCACATAAACTGTTTCTTCAGTAGTACTCAGGAGGCCTTATTACTTTTAAATTATACAACATTTTTTGCATAATTTTTTTATAACCTTTTTTCTTTCACGATTTTCGCAGACAATTCTTCGACATGTCTCAACTTTCTGACTTATCACAAACATTTTTTTTAAAAACAACTAGTTAATTTATTTCAGGACAAGAATTTACCATATAACACTCTTTTTACATAAATTCTGCCTCCCCTCTTTTTTTTCCTTTTGAAGATAACCATTCTTTTTTTTTTTTTTTTTTTTTTAAAGCGAACTTTATGTCTGTGGACTAGACTAAGGCCACAAGATTAGAAGTTACTATAATACATATTACACTGTTAACTTTTAGCAAACTTTACTTTTGTTGAAAACCTTGTAAGTTTGGGATTTCAATTATTCTTTGCTATTAATAAGATCTTGTTTAGTCTAAATTAACTTAGAATTGGTATAGATGGCCTTTTTTTATTTTTTATTTTTTTTCTGTTAGCAAAGCAGCTGCCGCTACAGGTTGAGCACATCTGGGCTATCCGCAGGTTACTGGGTTAAGGATTTTTGATAGGAAGGCCTCAGTGCTTTCCAGATACACCCTTGTTTACACTGACAACAAAGTGGTATTACAGTGTTACAGGGTTACTGAGAATACCTTTAATTATCAATTATAGGTTTTAAATTTGCCTTGGCTTTTAAAGGAATCGGGTATATTGTTTTTTTCTTAACTACTTGTATATTTCTTTCTCTTTCTCTCTGACTTTCTGTCTCTTTCTCTCTCTCTCTGACTTTCCTTTTGCATCTGTCTCTTCCTCTCTTTCTGCCTCTATCTTTCTCTGTCTCTCTCTTTTCTTGACTCCTTCTTTGTCTCTCTGTCTCTTCCTGTCTTTTCCTCTCTCTCTTTGCCTCTTTTTCTCTCTCTTTCCTCTGCTGGCCTTTCCTTGCCTCTGCCAGCCGCTTATGCTGCTGTTCTCTTAACTACTGTGGGAGAGAAGGGGATCTAAAACCAGCTGTAACTGTCTATGTATGGAAACTGGTCTGCGTGCCTTGGCTTACAGGTTACCTTGTGCCATACCTCTGAAACAAGGGACCTGTCTAGGCTTCCTTCTGATGGCCAACCCACCTCAAATGCTGGCCAGTCTATTTCACACAAAGTTCTAAGTTTTCCTGGTAGCATAGTAACACCGTAATCTCCCTTAAATCCTTTCTTGAAATTTTTCAACATAGTTCCTAGTGGGGTGGGCTTACTTTGTGCCTGACCCGTGTCTCCTCGAGACAAAACACCACACTTGCACCACACACACACTACAAAACAAAGAACGGGTAAAAAGGGCACACACACACTTTTACAGTTTACGCCAAACCAGAATCAAAACCAAAATCGGAGTATCAAGAAATCCAAGCCAGGTCAAAACCAAAACCAAAGTATCAAGCAATCTAACTCAAGTCAAAAACAAAAACCAAAGCGCCGATACAGGCACACCGTGGGTGATCAGGCCACGCTTCCACTCAAATGGAGTAGGCAAGTTCCCAAGATCAATCCTGTCAAGCAATTCAAACCAAGTCAAAACAAAAACAAAAACCAAAGAGCTGATAAAGGCACGCCGTGGGTGATCAGGCCACGCTTCCACTCAAATGAGTGGGCAAGTTCCAAAGACTAGTCTTACAAGTTTTAGACGTCCAGACTCCAAGTGCCAGTTCCTTCCCGGTGTTCAGCCACTGCGTTGATCCTCCACGGGGGCCTGCCACACACTGCTCTGGCGAGGCGTCCCACTGGGGCAAATGCCTACCCGGGAGCTCTCTCAGGATCTGCGTCGCTCCGGCTGGTTAGAGTCCCCCGCAGGGATGTTCCACAGGGTAGGCTAAAGCCGCCTAAGGAGCTGCCTGGACCGTCCATTACTCACCTCGCTTGCGGGTCAGCGAACCCAGAAATGTAGCAGGACAAGCCACAGACAAAACCCTTCGGACACCGAGATAGTGAAGGGAGTGTCTTTAATCAGCTGGGAGCATCAGCAGCCTAGCGTCTTAAAATCCGAGCTCCTCAGGTGCTCAACTTCTGTCTCTTTTAAGGGCTAACGACTCTAAGGGGGTCCACGTGAGAGGGTCGTGATCGACTGAGCAAGCCAGGGGGTACGTGACGGGGCTGTGAGCACCGATGGTCGGAGTGAAACAGAACAGAACGCGAGGTTTCACAATGTCCTTCCATACAATGTCTGGAATCTATAGATAACAACAGTTGCTGGGTCAGGGGTGGAATTTTAACTACCAGGCTTAGATCAGGCAGGCCCAGGCCTGGTTTCAGATCTGGTTCCTTGGTTTTGGGTCTGGTTCCTGGGCGCTGGGCCACCTGCCTTTTGTTTCACTTCGCTTTCCTTTTCTGAGTATAAAACAATATAAAAGAGTATGAGAGGGTCTCTCTTGTCCCGTATTTCCCCTTCTTTCCTAGTTCTGTCATCTCATTGCCGTGTTTTCTAATTATAATTTGTGATGCTCTTTTACATTTTATATTGTTTTCTAACTCATTTTGAAACAGTAGGTTACAAAGGTTTTTGTTGTTCTGTTTCTTGAGCATATTCAGAAATTCTTGAATTGGCCATATAAATAATGGTCTTCCCCTCTTTCTGTTCATTCTCTCCTTTTAAGTTACTTTTATGAGATTTGACCTCAATACATTTCTCTTGTTCATATTTATGTTCACATAGCTTTTCTAATTTCACAAAATCTGTTATTCTCTTCTTTCCTATGATCGTGAAAACATGGTATCTATCTTTCTGAGTTTTTCAGGTTCTGTTCTCTTCTTACTTTTATCTAGTCTTTCTCTTTCTCTTTTGTTTCTACTGTTGCTCTCTTGATGAATTTTGATTTTGTTCACAGCAGTTCATCCTTACAGTGGGTTCCTGCCCCAGAAGGGAGTCCTGGTGGGTCAGCTTTTATTCTCACATTGGCTCACCATGATCTACAGTGCACTTGTGTGGGCTGTTTTGGGTTCCCCCCCATCAGATCTGTCTGATGTTTTGTTGCTTCTCCCTATCTTGTTTTGTTCAAATGCCAACAGCATTCAAGTCTTGTGGTTACTAGTGGTTTGCTCCCATTCACTTTTGCTTTCAGGTTTGTGAGAGAAAAATTTATCCTGATTTTTGCTTTAAATCTTGACCATGGGTTTTGGTCTTGCTGTCAAGCTGCTTCATCTTTTTTTTTTTTTTTTTTGAGACAGAGTCTCGCTGTGTCGCCCAGGCTGGAATGCAGTGGCACAATCTCGGCTCACTGCAAGCTCCGCCTCCCAGGTTCATGCTATTCTCCTGCCTCAGCCCCCTGAGTAGCTGGGACTACAGGCGCCCGCCACCGCACCTGGCTAATTTTTTGTATTTTTAGTAGAGACGGGGTTTCACCATGTTAGCCAGGATGGTCTCGATCTCCTGACCTCATGATCCGCCCGTCTCGGCCCCCCAAAGTGCTGGGATTACAGGCATGAGCCACCGCGCCCGGCTTTTTTTTTTTTTTTTGAGATGGAATCTTGCTCTGTCACCAGGCTGGAGTCCAGTGGCATGACCTCTGCTCACCGCAACCTCCACCTCTTGAGTTCAAGCAATTCTCCTGCCTCGGCCTCCCAAGTAGTTGGGATTACAAGTGTGCGCCACCCTGCCCAGCTAATTTTTGTATTCTTAGTAGACACAGGGTTTCACCGTGTTGACCAGGGTGTTCTCAATCTCCTGACCTCGTGATCCTCCCGCCTCTGCCTCCCAAAGTGCTGGGATTACAGGCGTGAGCCACTGTGCCCAGCCTGCTCCATCTATTTTTATGTGAAGATTCAGGAAGTTTCCAAAACTATCTTGACACATCTTTCCACCCCAAATTAACACATTATTTCATTAAACGTTTTGGAGGCACCTACCCTATGCCAGCCACTGGGTGGCATTCTCAAGACACAACAGTGACAAGTGATAAGACAGATGTTTTGGCTTGTTCTCATGAAGCTTGCACTCCAATAAAGCATCAGTGACAAGTAAATAGCCAATTATAATTCACTGTCCTCTCATAAGAAGTATAGAATGTCATGAAGTACAAGGGAAGGGCAATTATTTTGCATTTCCCTTTTTTGATTGTCAATTAATTTTAAGACAGGTATTCAGTTAATGCCAAAGATTTAATTTCCCTGAAGTTCCCTATAAAGTGAACAAAACCACTTATAGCTAGAAGTTCTTTTATAAGGTATTAGCTATTAATAAATGTCCTGATTATTTTAGTCATAGTCAAATGCTTGTCTTTTCTTATTCACCAGAAATAATTTTATTTTAGTTAAGAAAGCACAGTATTCATTTAGTTAACAAATTTATTTATAGTACTTACCATATTCAAGTATCTGTTTTAAGCACTTTACAAATATTGACTCATGGTAATATTAAACGATATTTGGATCATTACAAATAGTTTATCCATTTACTAAATTATTCAACAACTTTGTAAGAGTTGCAGCCTTTGTGGCATACATTATACTAGGCAATAAAAATAAGGAGTTGAACAACACAGACAAGATCCCTGACCACACAATGCTTATATTTAGTGGGCAAGCTAGAAAATAACACGGAAAAAAATCGACGAGTAAAGAGATTCATACACAAGGTAATTTCTGATTGTGGTAAATTTGTGACAAGAAAATTAAAAATGATATCATAAAGAGTGACCCAACGAGCACTATTTAGGTAGGGGGTTATGGGTGGCTTCATCCGATGGCTAAGAAAGAGCAAGTGAGGTATGGTATCTCTACTGAAAATATTTTGCATCATGGACTCCAAATTATCACTTTTCCTTCCTCGTTATTCTCTTCTAAGACTAGAAGGCCTCCAAGCTTTTAACATTCTTCTAGAATTCAGTAGTTAGCCATCCATTTCTCCTGATCCCCACTCTACTGCAGGCTCTGCATCCATATAATCTTCCTAGCTTTGACCAACATCAAACAATTTCTCACTCTTATTGGCTCACTAGCAGGCAATGTGATCAAACCTGAAATCGTACCAATTCATAATCTGTATTAATATCCAATGTCATATAATTTCAGAATTAAAAACAAACAAATCAAGAAATGTTTACATTTTCCAAGAAAAATAATGACCCTTTTTAAATTTAAACATGATATCACAAAGTGTTCTTTTCCCATGTGTTCTGACTTGGTAATATAGTAGAAAATCCGTTTTGACTAAAAGCATGGAGCATTATCACCTCTGCTCCCTATTAATCTTTACAAGGATGAGTAGGTTTCATGAAAACTGTCTTCTACTTCAAATTCGTCTCTAATTACACAGAAGCACACAGGCGTAAGAAAGAAAATAAATCAACCAAAACAAGTATTCGAAGGAAATACACTGGGTTTTCTCTTCATAATATAACTGTGATAGTAAAGGTATGTTTGTTCAATTATTCTAGGGAGCCAAATGAGTTCAAAGAGGACTCGGCGGTTTGTATTATTCCTTTACTGCTTTAATTTATTATAATTGAAAAGAGCTGGAGACTGACTTTGAGAATCATAGAATTGTTCAGTTTCCTCCTAATCCTTTTCATTGTCTATCTGCTGCAACATGGTATAGGGGAGCAAATAAGAGTTTTAGACCAAGTCAGAGCTGAGTGAGAATCACAACTCTGGCTAGGGAATGTGAAGCAAAACATTTACTTTCTCTGAAACTTATTTTTCTTAGCAATAGATGTGGGTATAATATCTTCCCCACAAAGTTTTGGGATTAGAGATTACGTATGAAAATTAAGCAACACAGTTCCTGGCACAGAGCAGACTCATAATATCTTTTCTCAATAAGCTTTTCTAACTTCAGTTGCAGCCCTCTTGCCCCTTCATCTTTAATTATACGAAGTCAATAAATGGACACAGTGGATATAATTTCCCTATACCAGCATGCCAAACACTGAATGTTCCTTGGGTAAAAATAGCAATCCAATTCTTCTTTTTACCAGATTATTGTACTATCTCCCTAATTCATCTTCCTGTTGTCTTTCTTATTTCCTTCTAAACCACAATCTGCTGAGACCAAGATGTCTAGACTGTCTAAAAGCTTTCCTTCTTGGAGGCACCTTTCAGTCTGTCTTTTCCACTCCTGCACCCGATCTATGTATCTTTAGCCAGAAAGAAGTACTTATAATTATTTAAACCCAGAAACATTTTGATCTATCCTGTGTGATTAGAAATTCTTTCCCAATCCCCTTTCCTGGCAAATCCTTATCACTGTCCAAGGTTTAGCTCAAGGCTTTCGCCCTCAACAAAGCCTTTGGCAAGATAACAGTATCTCTATCTCTGGAGCACATTGTGCCACATCCATTCCACGGACCCTCCTCATTCACAACCCTGAATGTGCACATGGCATATTATTGATTCCATAAAATGTGGCATATAAAACTGAAAAGGAAATGACATGAGCCATCTAGACCATTATATTTAGTAACTATCATGTCTTTAAATCTCTCCAATTTATTTTCTTTGATTACCAATGCTAGCAATTGACTTTCTTTTAAGGAGTTATTTCTCTATAAAAAAACCAAACTAGAAATAAAATAAAATAAAGTCCCACATTATAATTTAATACATAAAGGAAGTAGAGAATAACAAAGCTGTCCTGAAAGGTAGATACAGAAAGTCCACTATAGTTCCTTACCAGCTGTTTGACTGGTTCACATACACTAGCCAATAAGTAAATCCTTATCTGAGAAAACTACCAGTAACACAAGTCATGGATGCTTGAGGTCCTATTAGGATAACTGACATTTAGAATACTGTCTACTGATGAAGTTCTATCAAAAGCCTTTGGATAATAATGTAATTTTCTGTGTGTGCATGTGTGATTGTGATTGTGTTTGTGTATGTGTATATATAATAGTGTGTATGTGTATACACAAACACTTGTATTCATCTTCCTTCAGTAATCAATACATCCTTTAAGGGAGAGAACATTATCTCTCTGTTATTCATTTGTAAGGTTTAGAACAGTGTTGACAGAGATTTCATTTATATGTTTGTTAAATAAATGAATAAAATAAAGAAGAAAAATGGCCTTGGTAGCCAATATAATAACTAACTATGGTATCTAAAATAACACCCACCTACACATCTCTGTTCCCTTACTGGGCTTTACTTTTTCCTTAGCATGAATTAATGTTGGATGTTGTATTAGCCTGTTTTCACACTGCTATAAAGAACTGCCCAAGACTGGGTAATTTATAAAGGAAAATGGTTTAACTCACTCACAGTTCAGCATGACTGGGGAAGCTGCAGGAAATTTACCAACATGGCGGAAGTCGAAGGGACAAGGCAGCAGGAAGGAGAATGAACGCAGGAGGAACTACCAAATACTTATGAAACCATCGGATTTCATGAAAACTCAAGTAGAAGGACCACGTAAGCAAATGTGTGGAGGTGGCATTTATAAAATATTCATTGTAGACTCTACAAATGTGTAGAGTCTAGAGCACACAGTAACAAGGAACAGTGGATGGACCTCAAACGAAGACAGTGGAAATGAGTTAATCCTGGGAGCTGTGAGGGCGAGAGGAAGAGAGACAGAGTCATTAAGTAGTCTGGAGAAGAGACAAGGAAAGACCACGGAGAGGGTTAAAGGCTGTGAGTTGTATGAACATGACTAAAACCCTAAGTTACCACCAAGGGGTCAGCCGCCATATTCAAGAGTTCATCAAGATATCCTTTGCATAGTTCTGTGGTTATTGTCCTGGTTTGTCTTTATTTTTATCAGTTTTGTGGGTGTTTTAGGTACTTCAGCTCACTTTTGCTTATTTGTTTATTACAAAAGTACTATAATTAGGAGTCCAGAATAAGCACTAAGGCCTCAAAATTTCAGAAGCGCACACACACACACACACACACACAAATAGCCTCTATTTTCTTATTTTCATTTCATTATTTTTATCAACAAAGCACTGGTGTTTCCACAAGGAAGCACTAAGGGCTGCAGCAAGGCATTAAGAGGGGCCTGAGAAGGTGCCCTGACCTCCCCGCCACACCCAATAGCGCCCCCTCCTTACCCCAGCTGTGCCTAGAGCAGCTCCTCCTTCACTACTCACTGACTTCCTTGTAAAAGTCCATTTGTCAAAAAAAGAAAATACATTTAAAGGCCACTGGTCTACCCAATACCAAGGTCTATCTAGTTAGGAGATACAATAGTGACACAGAACAATTTTTTTTTATATACTTTAAGTTCTGGGGTACATGTGCAGAACATGCGGTTTTTTTTACATAGGTACACATGTGCCATGCTGCTTTGCTGCACCCATCAACCCGTCACCTACATTAGGTATTTCTCTTAATGTTGTCCCTCCCCTAGGCCCCCACCCCCTGACAGGCCCTGGTGTGTGATGTTCCCCTCCCTGTGTCCATGTGTTCTCATCAGAACAGTATTTTTTTAAAAGATAGAATAGGAAAAATGCCTCACAGATGGTGATGTAAATATGAAATCTATTATTAGTATGAAAGATGCCTTGCTCACATTAGGTATTCAAAAATATTTGTGAAATTATATTTAAAAATAGAAATTTTATAGTTTACTGTTCTATACTTTATAAAGTCTGAAATGATTTCATCTTGTCATCAAAGATCAAACACACAGCCTAACAAGTACGATTATAATCATGAAGAATTTATGACAGAAAATCATAAGGCCTTAGAGGCCTATTTTAATATGGTGGAAAGAGAAAAGGTTTTGAAGTCAGAATTTTTCACACTGGCTTCATCACTTCTTGTATGTAGGCAAAGTAGTCGATTTCTTTTACTGTCAGTATCCTCATCTATGGAAACACAGAGTTTTCATATGCACACTTATAATTTGTTTGAAGAGTACAGTGAGATAACGTATAAAATGCCTGGCATCCTGTGAGACATGTATTCGGTTCTCCATCAATGGTAGCCCTTGTGGTTCTTTGAGGAAGAGAGGGGAGGTGAAGAAGTGTATATCTCCCCCAAAAAACGTCAGAGGCAGCTTCGCACAGAGGGTGATAATGCAGCCTTTTAAGATGGTTTAGACTTTGATAAGTAAATCTAGAATGGAAAGCATTTCCAATGGAAGAAATAGAATAATCCAAAGTTTCAGGTGAGAAATCAAGAGACCAGTGTGAAGTATATAGGTCAGTTTTAGTAATAAAAGAAGAAAGTACGGTATAGATGAGCTGAAGCCCCAGAATTATCATTAGTATCAGCAACTATTTCATAGACCACCTACTATATGAAAGATAATATCCCAAGTTATGAGGGAGATACAGATGGGAATTATATGTGATATTAGAAACTCTACAAGATTACAGGCTCATTAAGAGGAATCAGACAATAAGATTATATACCGCGTCTTTGTGCGAGATATAAAAATGCTGTAACTAAAAGCAAAGTGTTTATGATAATATTCCTGCCAAAATCTCTTGTGGAAAATTAAAAGGACACTTCTCAACTTTTGGCAGTAAATCTTTTTTTTTTTAGAAAAAATTGTATTGGCAAACTGAATTAGGTTCTGAAGGCAAGACTCTCTAGTATTGGCAAGTTGCAAATAAATGCCCCATGTTGACTAAAAACACAAATCCATAATAATTCAACCTAACTCAGTGAGAAACCACATTTAAAAATGTATAGATCTCAGCTTCAAATTAAAAGGTATTTCTGTCATGATTCTACCACATCTTCATACACTTCTGAAACAACTCAGTATAGCTTTATTAGCTACTGACTTCAGATGGCATTTCTAATAACTGGTGGCTTTATTTGTTCAGATGAAGTGACTCAATTAAAAACATAATTAACAAAACAGCATGCAGATTTTCAAATTCACTGCCATACAACTAAGCAAATGAAGAGTGTCCCACATTATTATGTATTTGGGAGGAAGTAACAAATAACTATTGTATGGCTGATCTTGGTTACGTTTGTGAGGCAGAAATGTCGCAGGTCAGCATCAAGCCCCAACTCAAAGAAAAACCTCTCCTACAAAGGTCAAACACCTAATGAAAGTGTCCATCTGGGAAGTGAGAATTTTGAAGACAGATCTAAATTTGTTAATTCATCTGTTACAGACTATTAAATTTGTGCCAGAAAAGGAATTGATTATTGCAAGACAAGTCCCTGAACGACCCTAGAGACCCAGCTCTTCCTCCTTTCTCTAATGTAGTTCAAGGGCAACTGCAGAATATGCTGGGAATGCAGCATCCTGAGATAAAGAGAAACTATTATAACAGTCCAGGCTCTGTTCTCATCCCTCTTAGAAGAGGATGTCCTGCAATGCTTTAGCTAGGAAATTCCGGTTACCCCTGGATATAAAACCAGGGTGAAATGGGTTTTGAGGGCCCCTCAGCTGCAGTGTGATATAGGGCACATGTACACAAGACTTCATCTGCCTTGGGCAGTTTTCATGAGGTTAGGGACCAGGCTTGCCATTGATTCCAGGCTTCTATTGTCCCTTGCTGCCTATCTGTGAGTAATACAGTTGCTTTGCTTCACTTGTGTGAGTGTTTTGTTTCACCAGACTCATACAAGTTGACTGATACTGGTGCATGGTATTGGTGAAGTCTTTAGAGTCCTCTCCTAGGATGTATACCAGTGCACAGTGAACTTGCTTCACAACTATTGCTTTTAACAGAAAAAAAAAAATCACAAAAATATTTACTCAGTAAAGTTTGATTGTGTCTGAAAAGCTGTACCAGTTTTCTCAATCTGATACTTAGAAATATCAGAGCCTTAATGAAATAGTATTCTATTTACAATTCAATGGAATCACTCAAAGAAACTGCCAGACTTGATAAGTGAGTTTAGTAATGTTACAGGATTCAAGGTGAGTACACATATATAAATTATAAACTAAATGTTTACAAAATATGTATCTGTCAAATGAATTTTATCTATAACACATAAAGAATATTTACAACTCAATAGTCATAAGAACACTTAATAAACATTATGGGCAAAAAAACTGGACACTTTATCAAAGAAGATACACAGATGGCAAATGAGCACATGAAAAGATGCCCAGAACTATTAGGAAAACTCTTCAATATGATACCATTATGTAGCCCACTCAACTAACCAAAATTTACAGACTGACCAAACCAAGTGTTGGCAAAAATGCGGAACTTTAACTCTCATACTTTACCAGTAGGACTATAAAATCATTGCAACCACTATTGAACACATTTTAGACTTTCCTTAAGAATATTAAAATACACCTATCATACAACCCAGCCACTTTTCCCAAGAAAAATGAAAATTTAGGTCTGCACTAAGGCATACACAAATGTTTATAGCAGCTTGCTTTATTTGTAATAGCCAAAAATGGTAATAACCAAAATGTCTATCAACAGGTAAACTGATGAATAAATTGTAGTATAGTCAAACAATGTTATCCCAAGCAAGAAAAAAAAATTTTTTGAGACAAGGTCTCACTCTGCCACCCAGGATGGAGTACAGTGACATGATCATGGCTCACTGCAGCCTTCACCTCCCAGGTTCAAACAATCCTCCCACCTCAGCCTCTCAAGTAGCTGGGACTACAGGCACATGTCACCACACTTGGCTAATTTTTCTATTTTTCATATAGATAAGGTACCACTATGCTGCTGAAGCTGGTCTCAAATTCCTGGGTTCAAGTGATCCTTCTGGCTACGCCTCCCAAAGTGCTTGGATTACAAGCATGAGCCACTATGCCCAGCCAAAAAATATATATCTAGATAGATAGATGATAGATAGATAGATAGATAGATAGATAGATAGATAGATAGACAGACAGATAGATGCAACAGCATGTTGCATGATCTAAACTAAAATGTTAAACACAAATTTATTTTTTTAAAAATGACTACTAATCAGAAAGCCAGATTGTCAAATTAGATAAACAACCAAGAACTAATTGTATACTATCTAGAAGAGATCTATTTTAAATATATATATTTTCTAAAAGGTTGAATCTGAAAGGATGGGAGAAGTTATTTCACAGAAATAGTCATGAGAAAGATAGTGTGGCTCTAACAGTATTAGTCAATTTAGACTTCAAAATAGAATTAACAAAATAAAGAGGGTTATTTTATAATTAGAGAGGTTTACATTGATCTGAAAAATATAACAATACCAAATGGATTTGCAAACAACAAACTTTCAAAATACAAGGATTAACTTGGCCGGGCAGGGTGGCTCACACCTGTAATCCCAGCACTTTGGGAGGCCAAAGCAGGTGGATCACTTGAGGTCGGAGCTTGAAACCAACCTAGCCAACATGGTGACACCCCATCTCTACTAAAATTACAAAAACTTAGCCAGGCATGGTGGCACACACCTGTAATCCCAGCTACTCAGGAGGCTGAGGCAGGAGAATTGCTTGAACCTGGGAGGCAGAGGTTGCAGTGACCTGAGATCACACCATTGCACTCCAGCCTGGGTGACAAAGTGAGACTCCAAACAGTAATAATAAAAATGAAATAAAGAAACAGACCAATCCAGAATCATAATCTGAAGTTTAAAAACAAACTGAGAAATTCACATGAGTAGAAAAAACTCAGTATGAATGAACCTGACCTGATACCAAGACCTGAAAACATATTACAAGAAATTGTATACCAATATCCTAATAAACATAAACATTAAAATCTTTTAAAAATATTATTAAACCAAGTCCAACAAATACAAAACTAAAGCTAATAAATCATAACTAGTGATGTTTACTCTAGGATGCAAAGTTGATTTAACAATTGAATGTCCACGTATTTTACCACTTTAATACAATACTGAAATAATGGAGAAAAATCGCATGGTCATCTAATCAGTTAGAGGAAAAATATTTGATCAAACTCAATATTATTTCCTGATGAATTAAGATGCACTAAAATTAGAAAACTGCTGTATTAAAATTTTCTTTTAAATTGGAATTTAATAATTACCTAAGTATGTTCATAGAATTTAAGAAAAGCTTCCAGAGGAGCACAATTTTGAGTTTAGTCTAATATAGCAGATTAAGTTAGAAGAGGACGGACCTTCAGGAAAAGATGTAGATTTGAGTAAGTGTGATCTATTTCAGAAGTCAACAATTAGTTAAATATTGCTGGAGCATCCATGAGAAAAACTGGAAATAAGGAATAAACTATAGAGATAGAAAAGACTAAGCTTATGTTTCTCGCTTGTCATATACAAGGGTTATGTAAAAAACTCAGTGACGCTATATTTTAAGAAATATGGATCCATGAAGAATTTTGAACAAAGAAAAGCCACTATTAGATGTGAATTTCTGAAAAAACACTCAGCAGGCAATAAGCAGAGTGAGTGGAGGCTGATGAGGCTAAAGCCAGAGAGGCTTACAGAGGGCCACTAGACACAGCACAGGTCAAATATTACAGACTTAAACTGTGACTTTGAAAAAAGTTGCTGAGAAGAAAATAAATTTTTTAGGAGATAAATTTATTGGACTTATCAAATTAATTGAATATTTGATGAAAGGAGAAATCTAGGATATCTCCCAGATTTCTGATCCTCAATCCAGAGATAAATTGTCAACATATAGAACATGGGTTAATAAACAGTTCCCTAAGTAATGTATGCTATGAAAATAGCATACATTACTTAGGGAAATAGTGTAAGCATCTGACATATGTTAAATGTGATTTAATTCTTAGAAAATCTAATTACTTATGTTCTTCTACTCTCTCTACTTTTAATATTAATAATTATGGCTTAAATAAGTAAGTAAAGTTAAGGAAAGGTAGTAAAGTTCTGTTTGGATACATTTAATTTAAGGTGCCAGTAGGACATCTGGGTTGAAATAGTTGGTAGATATGGATCTGGAAGAGAGCACTAGTCTGGAGATAGAAATTAAAGCATTGTCAAAATATATTTGAGTAAGTAGGAGGATTTGGTATTGCCCAAAGAGACCATAGAATAAGAAGACATAGAGTAAGGACTGAAGAAGTAAGCAAGAGGAGAGAATTCTAGTTCTTATATAAGTGAATTAGGGGACTTAGCCAGAAGAGTAGTAAGACACAAGCAAAGAGAGCAAACAGAAACCATGCAAACTGGGGCTGTGCGTGGTGGCTCATGCCTGTAATCCCAGCAACTTGGGAGGCCGAGGCAGGTGGATCACTTGAGGCCAGGAGCTCAAGACCAGCCTGGCCAACATGGCAAAACCCTGTCTCTACTAAAAATACGAAAAAAAAACCTGAGTGTGGTGGCATGCGCCTGTAATGCCAACTACTTGGGAGGCTGAGGCCCAAGAATCAGTTAAACCCGGGAGGTATAGGCTGCAGTGAGCCAAGATCGTGCCACTGTACTCCAGCCTGGGCAACAGAGCAAGACTTTGTCTCAAAAAACAAAAGAAAAAAGGAAATTTTCAAAAAAAAAAAAAAAGAATGAAGACCAAGGCCAAATTCTTCAGGGAGGTGCTCCATAGGAATTAGCAATAAAAAGTCACTAATAACCTTAATGAGAGGAGTTTTAATAAAATTGTGAAGTTAAAAGATCATATAGCTGTCTCAGAAATAATCATTCATTTAAGATAACATTGATTTAGAGACTATTTCTTGACTACTGGATAGCCTGTGTGATTCAGCCAAGTTATGTTAGAACAGCCTAACAAATATGCCACGTGACCTAATGAAAGTCTTCAAGAGCTCATAGAATATAAGGGAAAAGACTGTCCAGTGTCAAGGGACCAAGTGCCAACTAAGGGGGCTGGTATCACTCAAAAAAAACTTAGAAATAGAATCCTATCTGATTCTTTCAGATTTTGGTTAAAGCGATAAAGCTTTTACTCATAAAAGAGTAAGAAATAAGAGACCATCTCACTGCTTTCATTTATGATTCAAGGAGTTCAAGGAACAAAACCAGCTACTGAGTGCTTTTATAAAGCTCTAAGGATGATATCTACACCTCTCTTCAGAACCCGTTGCTGTGCAAGGCTACTCTCAGGGCCAGTAGCTTGGACCTCACCCAGGTGCTTGTTAGAAATGCAGACTCTCAAGCCTTACTCCAGCACTTTTGAATGAGAATTTCCATTTTGACGAGATTAAGATCCCCAGCTGAACTCTAATTTCTGCACATGAAAGTTTGAGAAATTCTTCTAAACCACAATTTCTTTAAGAATAAAAAATTTCAATATTTGGTAATTATTTGCTCGTTGACTTATTTCATCTATTTATAGCCCAACTTCTTCAAATAAGTGTTTAAGACACTTTTAAAGATATATATGCACTCTAGAACAATTTAAAAGTAAAAAAAAAATAAATAAAGACCAAGGGAAGTAAGAATAGAAACATTTAATAACCAATATGTATGAAAGACTTTGCCTGTGCTAAGAGCTTTATATCTTTTATTTTCACAATAACTTTAGAAAGTAATCGATATTATTTCAATTTTACAGGTGAGGAAAATGTGAGTTAGAGAATTTAAATAACTTGCCTAAGATTACAAAGTGTTAGAAACAGGGTTTGAACTCAGGCCTGCTTAACACCAAACTACACCTGTGCTCTCAATCACAAAATTAAACAGTAAGGTCAAAATATAAAACCTGTGTGTACTTACTCAAATCTATTTATAATGACTTACTCTACATTTGGCTTTAAACATTCTAGAAGCTCATGTGAATAGAAAATATCAGTGATTACAACATTCAGAAAGTCTGTATTTAATTTTATGCCTGTCATAACATTAACTGTGTGGTAGAAGAGAGCTGTCACTTTTGTTTTTAGAGAAGATATGTATTCTTACAAAAGTATGAGCTATGTAAAACCTCAACAGAATGAACTTCATACCATGACAGTAAGGTCCTGTTTCTTAGCTAATATGTATATAAAATATATCCAGAGAGTTTTTAATATTGTAGCATAATCTTATACAATAGATGACTTTATTATTTTTAAATAGATGACTGATAATTTATTATTCTGAACTAGAAAATGAGGAGGTAGGTGTACAAGCAGTAGCAGAGAAGCAGAACAGAGAGTCAGGAACTTGCTCCCTCATCATGTCCATCAGCCATGATAGTCAGAGCAGCCAGCACCTTAGGCTTTATATCTCAAAAAATATTTGAGATATAAAGAAAAAAATGATGTAACTAAAACAAGAAAATACCAACAGTTGAATTAATAATATGATTAAAAATGGCTACATAACAAAACATTACATTAATAAAGTATGACATTTAACGATCAGAAAGTTTGCTATATTTAAAAGTCATCTTTAGATTAGATTTTCTCTCTTTGCAAGGATTTTTCAATATACTTAGTGATGATCTAAAAATAAATTAATTGGAGGCAAATAATTTCCAAAAGCAAAATTGCAAATAATTTCTACTCCAGAAAATGTAGGTTTGTATGTGTGTGTGGAGACATATGTATCTCCCACAAAAATATTAGAAGTCCTGGCCCTTACCATAGGTACCAAAGTGAATGAGGATGAGGCTACTTGATTTCCAGAGCTCCTAGTTTCTCTGCTGTCTGTAATTTAGGTCGTGTGCTAGGCTAGAGTGGAGCAGAAAATATCAAAGAGCCTGAAGCCTATCCCCTTCACTCCCACCTCCACTCCACAAATGATGTAAAATCCCATCCCACACAGTTCCCACACTGCTAGGAAGTGTACACATGGGTACTAAGGCACAGCAAGGTAAAGATGAGATGTGTATTTTCTTGGTTTAGCTGGCAAAAAATAGGTTATTAATGGCTGGTTCCATACAAGGAACAAAACCCTAGAATAATCGAACAATTGCCCAGGAAGCCATTTGGATTGAAGTTAGCTACTCCTTCAAGAACGGAAGAGCTGAACTTGCCAGCTTTGATTTGCACGCCTTTCAGCTACTATTTCCAGCCAATTCAGTTCATACAACTCCAGCTTTCATTTAGGGCTGAGCTCATTGACTAAAAAAATAAAGAAGAACAGAAAAAAAGAAAAAAAACGAGAAAAGAAATCAAGGAAAGGCTTCATTGATTATTCAGAGTGTTGCTTTGGGAAAGAGAAAAATCTTGTTAGAAGCCTGGCAAACGTATTTCATTAGAGACCTAGTGACATCTTCCAAAACTAGAACATTACATGAGGTTAGTTTAAAACTTCAAGTGGCCTTATAGTTTGATAAGGATACCCATCCTCATCCACTCTGCTACATTATTTGAATTCTTCACCATAATTTTCGCAATGGTGAAAGATTTGCTACTAAAAAATATGCCAAAAGAAAGAAAGAAATGTGACTTATTAGAAATTAGAAATGCTAAAATCAGGGACGGTGATTCTGATCACTCACTGTAACCTCTAAAAGCCCACTTTTCTTTCCTTCTAACATGGTCATTTGGACCTCATTTTCACCATCCTCCCTCATACACATAGTCCTACTCAATCTCCTTCTACCTAATGATTTAATGCATGCAGTGTTGATAAATGAATGTGAAAATGAGCATCAGATTTTATAATGGTATGTACAAATCAATTGCTTCCTGACCCTTTCAGGAAGACCCTTCCCGGTCTTCTGAAGTTCTGCACAGTTACCATGTCAAAAAGGAAGAAGTCTTTTATTTTTCTTTTTTTTTTAACTTTCTTTCCTTGGAAGCATCAAATGCTCCCACTCACTGACCTCTCTCCTTCTCAGAAATAATTAGCCTAAAGGCTAAAACTACCATGGAAATTTATCAAAGAGTAACTAAAAGATCAAAATGGTTTGTTCATGCCAAATAAACCTCATTTAGTTCTTCAGAAAGTGGTTAATAATAGTGATTTTATTGCCATAGAGTATCTTGAGTATCTTGGCTTCAGGAAATCATTTGACAAATACCCTGAAAATATACCACTAAGATAATGGTGTTTTCGTTAGACAATAATATTATGAGGTACATACACTGTTAGATGACTACATACTGGAGAAGTTAACTTGAAGAGGTGGCTACAAGAAATTGATAGAAGATTCCCTCCTTCACCTGTTCTGTAAAGACTTAATAATTAGAATAAAAACATCAAAAGGATTCTAGTTCAAGCAGGAACATAAAATTGGAATAATTGTGGAATTACATTGGTGAGAGAATCAATATTAACTATATTCTCAATGAAGAGAATATATATATAAATGGTAAGTATACATAAAAAAGCAAAGCTAATGAGCAAATCAGTACATTCCATTTCTGAGAAGCTGAAATTGTTAGAAAGTTCTTCCTTATATTGAGCTGGATTCTATACACTAAATTTCATGTAATTTTTCTCAGTGAGAAATGAGGTTGAATTCTTAGCAGCTCATACATAGATAATAGGATACAGAATTAACTCTGATTATAATATAATGTACCTGATGTGACTATGAAGCAGGAACTAACACTCAAACAGATTAGAGACTATTACCTTGCAGTTGCAAATTTTAACTGAATTTAAAGTAGTTGCTAACCTAGGCCAGGCGCGGTAGCCCACGCCTGTAATCCCAGCACTTTGAGAGGCCAAGGTGGGCAGATCACCTGAGGTCAGGAGTTCAAGACCAGCCTGGCCAACATGGTAAAACCCCGTCTCTACTAAAAATACAAAAATTAGCCAGACATGGTGGAGTGTGCCTGTAGTCCCAGCTACTCAAGAGGCTGAGGCAGGAGAATCACTTGAACCTGGGAGGTGGAGATTGCAGTGAACCGAGATGGCACCATTGGACTCCAGCCTAGGCAACAGAGTGAGACTCCATCTCAAAAATAAAAATAAAAATAAAATAATTGCTAACGTAAATCACAGTATTTCCTTTAGACCATATAATAACATCTTTGTTTAATTGGAGTGTAAATCCAGCAACTTCATGTATCTAGAAATATATGTCCTATATCATCTTTCTACCCCTGTCTCCAGTAAAGTGCCTAGGCACATGGCAAACGGTGAATAAGTGAATGAATTTTAAAAGACTGACCAGCCAAACCCAATGAAACAATAGCATGTGGCTGATACTCTTAGAATACCAATCATTATCTTTTGAATTTTATGTATATTCTACAGTCTTGGTTATCTGGTTTTCACATATGTAGGAAATGGAAGGAAAATAAATGCTACAGCCAAGTATTTTGGTATCCAATCAAAATAAAGGAAAACATGGGGAAATTATTTTTTAAAACTCACATGCACCTAGTTTAGAGTCATTTAGGGTGGAGTCAAATAACTCCCAATAACTCAGTTTACCCTAATAGAAGCACCCACAGACTTCACAATATTGATATTAATTAAGATAGACAAAGTCATTGAGGTATATTTATAAGGCATTATGTAATCAGCAATATGGGAAAGTATTGAAATACCTTTTATAAGACTATACCTACAAGGTTTGATAGTTGGAAAAATTAGTACATAAAGGCATGAACCCTTAGCTCTCTAAACAAACCCCAGTATTCATGGTTACTTGCTCCCTCTGGCCTACTGTTTGATTACACTTTCAGAAAATCTCAATAGCAACTCATGTTACCAGCTTCCAGCAAAGGATCTTTCTTATGATCAATTCCTATTTTCACCTCAATTATCATAATACCCCAGAGGGGTAGAATAAGAACATCATATCCAACTTACGAATATGTAAACCAAATCAACACACATAAAAGTAAAACAGGAGAAAAGTGAGCCAGTCTATCCATCGAAGATAAATAATTTCTTTTTTACTTAATCATTCATTTAGACTGAACAAATTTATAGTGTGAATGCATAATAAATACCAGGTACCAAGCTGAGTGATGCAAATGTAGAGATAAGCACCTCAACTGGGAAAATACATAAATATTTGGAAGAATAGTTTCAGAATGAGTTAAAAATCAGAAGTTACCATATATATGGTACTAAACTTTCTTCTTCAAAGCGTGTTTCCATACTTAGTTGGACTAAGTAAGCCTTAACTAATTTTCAGCCCCCAACTGCTATGATTCTATCTTGCTCAATTCTACAAAATCACTGTGAGATAAACATGGCAGGCATTGTTAATTTGTAGTTACTAGACTATAAAATTGAAGATTTAATAGATTGCATAACTTACTCCCAACCACACAGATAGTTAATACCGAAGCCAGATAAGAACTTAACTTACATATGTATCCATGTGCCATGTTGTTGTGCTGCACCCATCAACTCGCCATCTATCATTAGGTATATCTCCTAATGCTGTCCCTCCACCAACATCGCACATGGATACATATGTAACAAACCTGCACATTGTGCACATGTACCCTAAAACTTAAAGTATAATAATAAAAAAGACAAGAGAGAAGAAAAAATAAAAAAATAAAAAATAAATGTTTACGTAGATAAAAAAAGAACTTAACTTGATTTGAGTCCTAATTATTCTATTTATTATGTAAAAACTCTCATTCGTGTTTCATGAAAGTAATCATCAGCTATCCCATTTCATAGACTGAAATCTCTGTGCTATGTTTACAAAGCAGCACATTGAATAAACACGGCTTGTTCCCCCAAATGATGTGATACTTGATGTTTGGTTAGTAAAAATGTTTCTGCTGCCTCCTTTGGAATTTCACATGCACAATTTATGAACAATTTGCTGTCACCTCTACTTATAGTGCTTCTTTCAAATAACTTCGATTTCCGGAGGACTTGTAAAAAGTAATTTAAGTGGCCCAAACCTGATCACTATGTATATTTAAAGCTTGTCGGCTGTTGTTGGTATGACATGGAGTTCCTTTCTGCTTAGGGACACCCAGGATGTGAAATAAGTAAGACAAAATATGCATTTTTTTCAGATAATTTTAAAAAGGGAGTGACCTTAAATTGGTCCTTAAACTCCTAATCCAACAACCGGAATTTGTTTAGTTCTGTTATATACAAGATTCTGTGGACATAGAAAATGTACTATATGACCCTCATCCATAAAGAACCTAAACTAAAACCTGAAGGTTTTCATGAATGTGTGACAATGCCTGTATTCAATATGACAAAATGTTCCATATAATTAAAAGTCTTACAAATACCTGATGATCTCACCTCAGTTTGAACTCTCTCACTGATTACTTGATGACAATAAAAGATCTGATACTGTGTCAAGAAAGAATAAAGAAAAAAAAGGGCTTACATTGTATGTGCTCCAAAATGTCTATAGTACAGTTCATTCTGAAGCCGGGGGGATGCTATTAGATGACTTATTTTCTTTAATAATGTTTTTTCCAGATTATAAAAGATATATATGATAATTACTTTCAACAGTTGAGTTCCTCTAGAAAACCAACCAGAAAAATCTACTGACTAAGCAAAGCTGATTTTATTAAACCTACCACAGCAGCAAAGAGGATAACCTTGACTACATCTTAGTGTCTCAGAAGGAATAGGTAAAAGAGGATATTTCCAGGGCTTTGGGGTCAGGTCTCAAGTGGTATAAGTTGAATCTTTCAAAGCAGGGAATTGATTAGGATTCAGCAAAGTTCATATTATAATAGTTTAGTGAGATGAAGGTCTCAAAGTGAGTCTTAATAAATGAATTGTTTAATAAGCTGTTGCCCCGAATAATTTGCTCAGATGAGTTAATTGTTTGGATATATTGGCTTTCAAAAATTTTATGATACAACAAAGTTATGAATTGGTTATACTGCCTCACTTTCCTGGCCAAACATTTGCTAAAATAATGAGAGTAACTCAGAAGCTTTGCCTGGTTTTCATCTCAATTTTGTCCTTCAGTTCTCAGGAGACATGAAACACACCTTGCCCACCCAGTTTTCTAATATGTTAAATGCGATTTGTAATTATTATTTATGCTTTAAAGGATATCTGACCACATTCCAGGGGCCTCCAATGAAAACAGCCCAGATTTTTATCATCAGATGTATTTACTGAATTTTATCTAAAGCTAATTGTGTTTTTTAAATTCCGTATTGGGACCTTAAAATCAAAGAATAAATATTTGCATAGAGATGGAAAGAAAACAATTGCTTCTCAGCCTTTTGGCTAAGATCAAGTGTAGAGATGGAATTTATTTGAGGGGAAGAAACCTTTTATCTGAAGTTTGAAGACTTTAGACCTATTATTCCTCAAGAAAACTAAAGTTATACATAACGTATTCATTAATAATGATATTATTAGGGGAAAAGATTTTCAGTAAAAGTACAACAGGGGCAAAATCATATCTTCTGCTGGATGGTGGATTTAATTTTAAAACGCCAACAGATTACTCCAAATCAGATAATAACGAAAGCCTCCACACGATAATAATATAAACCTCCCCACTGAAATAATGTTAAGATTACTATTTATTTTGCACTTATATGCAGGTGCTATGGTAAGATATGTTTATATGCACACATAGTCTTATTTAATAGTCGCAATCACCTTGCGAAGTAGGTAGTATTATTACCATTTACAGATGGAAAAGAGAATCAAACAGGTTCAGCATGTCACTCAACTCAGGAGAAGTGGTAAAAGCAAGATTCAAACTTGGTATATTTGACTTCTAAACATATTCTCAAGATTGATAAAAGAAGGGAACATAGCTATTGTCATGAAATTAGAGCCTTGGTATTGAAATGGGATCTCTCAGCACCCTAGCAGTTTATCTTTCGAATGACTTTTACACTGGAGGGTTTCTTTTTTATCAAAGGGAAACAGCAGTCCTGTGAATCATTGGAAGAGAACTTTGGCTTTCAGGTGTGTGTTAGGCAGAATTAAAAGACACTCCCAAGAACACATGACTTATGGATCGAGCAACCACGAATCCAAGTGTTGCTGTAAAGGGATTTCACAGGTGACATTAAGGTTCCAAATCAGTCAACCTTAAAATAGGGATATTATCTAGGTGGCCCTGACCTAAGTGCATGAGGCCATTAAATCTGGGTCTTGTGGTCAGAGACAGAGAAAGTCAGAAATTTCAAGTGTGAGAGGGAGCTGGCCCAAGGAAATTCTCCTGCTGGCTTTGAAATGGACAAATCACTTGGCAAGGATGATCTCTATGAGCTAAGTGGCCGACAGCTGACAGCAAGGAAAGAGGGACCTCATTCCTACAACTGCAACAAACGAAATATGGCTGATGATCTGAATCAACCTGTAAGTTTGCTCTTCTGCAAAATTTCCAGAAAGAAGCACAGTTCAACCACCATCTTGATTTCAGTTTCACGACCCTGAGCAGAGAACTCAATCACATCATACCTGAACTTCTGATTTACATAATATGAGTAAATCAATGGGAATTGTTTTAAGTCATTACATTTATAATAATTTGTTATATGGTGTATTAGTCCATTTTCATGCTACTGATAAAGACAAACTGGAGACCAGGCAATTTACAAAACAAGGAGGTTTAATTGGACTTATAGTTCCACATGGCTGGGGAAGACTCACCATCATGGTGGAAGGCAAGGAGGAGCAAGTCACATCTTACATGGATGGCAGCAGCCAAAAAGAGAGCGCTCCTGCAGGGAAACTCCCCCTTTTAAAACTGTCAGATCTTGTGAGGCTTATTCACTATCATGAGAACAGCATGGGAAAGACCTGCCCCCATGATTCAATCACCTCCCACCAGGTCCCTCCCACAATATGTGGGAATTCAAGATGAGATTTGGGTGGGGACACAGCCAAATCATATCATATGGCAATAAAAACAAATGGTGTTTTAAATAGGAAACAAGGGTTAACCTGTGATTAAGACTTTAACGGGTACTTCTGGTTAACTTGAAAACAAGCTTGCTTTATCTGTAAAAAATATAATCAATTTCCTACAAACACATATGCAAGAAAATATCAATAGTAGTAGGTTCATCAAATTCCTCTGGTCATCTGATCATATGAAATTATAAATAAATAATGGTTATATTAATAATATGTAAGTAATGCTTTAGAGTGTCCAGTGTATTACCACATTCATTATATCACCTGAACCTTATTATAACCAAGTTGAGTAGATGAGTTATTATTATTATCTCTTCTTATAGTGCAAGAAATAAATACATAGGACAAGTGACTGACTCAAAACCAACTTCAAGAATTTGGAGGTGAGCTGGAGTGGCCAGTAGATAACATTCAAGGGCTTTTGACTTCCCTCAAAACCACATTTCATTTTCAGGTCTGACTTAAAATGTTTTGGCAAAACATGGGGTTATGTTCCCCTTTCCTATTCTCTTCCAATTTAAAAAAAAAATAATAACATAAATTTTTACTTGAAATAAGTGTTTTTTCACCCACATCAACCATTTCTCTTCATCACACAATGTGGAACATTTGAAAGGTATTTTTTAAGCAATATTCAAATTGGGTTTGTAAAAGTTTGAACTACTATGGTTTCAAAATGATTGAAGCTGAATGATGAAAAATTGTCAATAAGCAATATGGGATTCATTAAATACATCTATAAAATGTGACTTATAGTTATGCACAAAAATTGTGATATATATTTATTCCCATGAGAAGTTGTTTATTCTGTCTGTCATGGGAGGGACCCGGTGGGAGGTAAGTGAATCATGGGGGCGGGTTTTTCCTGTGCTGTTCTCATGGTAGTGAATAAGTCGCAGGAGATCTGATAGTTTTATAAAGGAGAGTTCCCCTGTATACGCCCTCTTGCCTGCCACCACATAAGACATCCCTTTGCTCTTCCTTTGTCTTCTGCCATAATTGTGAGGCGTCTCCAGCCACGTGGAACTGTGAGTCCATTAAACCTCTTTCCTTTATAAATTACCCAGTCTCAGGTAAGTCTTTATTAGCAGCATGAGAACAGACTAATACAAATGCCTCACACAATGTGAATGCCATGTAAATGGCTGCTATACTGTATTGTTTAGGAAATAATGACAAGAACAAAAGTCTGTACATGTTCAGTACAGACACAACCATCTATTTTTCTCTCCTGAATATTTTCAGTTCAGGGTTGGCTGAATTCCACACATGTGGAACCCACAGAAAGAGAGGGTTGACTGTATTCCATTTAGGGTCAAGTGGGTGGGTGAGTTTTGGCATGTTGGTGGGGTCATTTTCCAAAAGGAAAAAAAAAGTAATCAAAATGTGAAATAACACAGTATTTTAGAAACTTGAAAAAGAAAATAACTGAATCTTTAGTCCTAACACCCTATCAGAATTGTTTTAATTTCTAATTACCTTCTATCCTTTACCCACATGCATATTCATTCATTTTTACATAGTTTCCATCTCATGACACTTACCATTTTGCATTCTTATCAAAATGTAACAAGCCACAAGGCTTTCCTTTCCTCAAACCACTCCTGGTCTTCTAAATTGGTTAACATAAGTTGGGTCTTGTGATGGAGCTGAACACTTGAATTGGCTTAGGCCTAAAACTGCTCAACAGTGAAGTTGAGAGATAAAAGAGAAAAGGTAGAATCCATAAATAGATGGAGTGAAACTAGCTCCTACTTCCTGACTGACGGGATGAGACACAGGTGACTGAAGCCAGTGTGCGCACATAGGGGGCAGCCATCCTTCCACCTCCCAAGCAGTATAACTATACTGAGGAAGAATTTAAAAAGCAAACACCCCTAAATACCTTTAGAAGTTATTCCTCATATGATTGATAAAGTTTCTGGGCTAGCATACTTGAAATGCTAGTAATTAGAGTGGAGTTACTTGTGCAGGGTGCTGAGGAAGACAGAAATATTTTATCTTGGAATGTGAAGCTGTGGATGATTCTACCATACTCAGCATCATAAAGATGGCAAACTCATGTCCTGACTTTACTTTTTTTAAAAATAGACTTTATTTCTAGCACAGTTTTAGGTTCACTGCAAAACAGAGTGGGAAATAGAGATTTCCTGTATACTCCCTGCCGCCGCACATGCATAACCTCCCCCATGATCAGCATCTCCCACCAGAGTGGTACATATGTTATAATTAACGAACTTTCGTTGACACATCATCACTCAAAGTCCATATTTACATTAGGGTTCATTCTTGGTGTCGTACATTCTATGGATTTGCACAAATGTAGAATGTATCCACCATTATAGCATCATACAGAGACGTTCCACTGCCCTAAAGACTCTCTGTGCTATGACCTCCCTTTTTAAATGGAACTATTTAAAATTGAAGGAAAAAAAGTTTTGATATATCATGCAAGCAAAAAATGTTGACAGAGAGTATTACAAGTATATCTTGAGTCTGTTCTTACACACGTATTTACAGAGTTTCACCATCTTTTTCCCCTTTTATTTTACTTCCTAGAAAGGAATAATACTCATTTAGGCAAAAATTTAGATATATAAAGGCTTCCATATTTTAGACCTTAGTTGCAAGCTGATTTCTTTTTATTATTGTTGTTGTTACTTTTTGCAGCTTAGCTGGATGGGGAGTTCTTCATTCTAGCCATAGCTCGGGTGTTGAATACAGTCTGCTTAGGTCCTTAGTAGGGCTGGTGATGGCCCATGAAGTGCCCTTGAACAAAATTTCAGAAGGCACCTCTTCTTCCAGGTGAACACAAGCTCACACAGGAGTACACTGGGCATCATACAGAGAAGTTCTCCTGACTATCTCTCTGGCTTGGGCAACCTTGTGCAGAGCACAATTTGCATCATGATGGACAATAGCCTTGGTCCTGACATTTAAGTTTCCTCTTAAAATTTAGACTCTGTCTGTTTTGCTTATCAGTCAAGTATCTAGTCAGAAGCCAAATTAGAATCACCCACTCCCTACCAGGCCATCTCATGCCCCACCAAGAGAGTCTGGCCTGTTAGCAAGTTTCTCTGCCATCCACCTCAGCTACCAGAAAACAGGCCAAGTTGCAGTTACTGAAAAGCCCAGTATAATATTGTGTCTTGAACTCCCCTCAGTGCTTCTAGCTACATATCTTTGTGGCATTTGTATTTGTACATTTGGAGAAACACATGGAAGGCAAATAAAGACGTATGCCATTTCTATTAGCCAAATTATTTGAAATAGTAATAAAGATGGCTGTTTTAAGTGGGTGTGGGATTAGGTATGGGCATCAGATATCACTGCTGTTTTGTTTTTCTTTCTTTATATAAAGTGACTCACAGAATTTTAAGTTGGAACTCATGCTTTCAGAGAGTTTGGCAAACAATAAAAAAGAAATAAAATAACTTGCCCTGGGTCACCCATCTGGTGACTTATGTTGATGACAGAGTCAATCTTGTATCCCAACAATCCAGATCTCTCCTGTCTAATACAGTAGTCACTAGCCACTTGTGGCTATTAAGCCCACGAAATGTAAGTAGTCAGACTGGAAATGTACTATAAGTGTGAAATACACATCAGATTTTAGAGACTCTATGAACAGAAAAAGAATGTAAAAATATCTCAAATATACTTATTCATTCAATCAGTCATTACACATAGAACAATGAGTAACACAGGCTCAGTCCTGGCCTTTGTGGAGCTTGAAGTATAGTAGATATTATTCAAAATGTTCTTTTTTATTGCTTGGACTTTCATATGAATATTTTGATTATATATCTGATATTCTCAAAGCAGACACCATTGTAGCTCTGCTGAAATATCGAGGACTGGGATGTGAGCTAGGAGTACCTTACCAATTGCTGCCTTGCCAAGATGAAATTTCTCATCTGTTCTAGAGCCTCATTTTTAAATCAAATAGGCACTACTCCCATGTGACTGGTGAATACTTAAAATGTGGCTAGTCCAAATGGAGACGTGGTGTAAGTGTAAAATACACACTGAATTTCAAAAGCAGTATGAAAAAAATGAATATAAAGTATATCATTCACAAGTTTATATTGATTTAGATGGTAAAAATATTTTGTATATATTGGATTAAATAAAATATATTATTAGAATTAATTTCATCTGTTTATTTTTCCTTTTTTTCACGTGGTTTTAAAAAAGTTAAGATTACGTATGTGGCTCACTTTATATTTGTATTGGCCGGTACTTCATATACTAATTTTTTCCACTTCACCAGTGCCAATAAGTATGTTAAATGGAACTTTGCCCTCCAGAAAGCTCTGGAGCAAATGGATGAAGAAACTTGAACCTAGCTAGGGAACTGTCAGCTGCCTCAGCCCCTGCTCCCACCTCTTTTTCTGCTTGAAAAGAAGCAGAAAAGAAGGGTCACTTGAAGGGTCACTAGTACCTTGAGTGATTAGTGAACAAGATTCAAAAGCCTGGGTAGCATGAAGCTGTGGAGAGCCAGTAGAGTTTAATTGGAAAATCTCATTCCTTTGGTCTCAGAGTTCTTTCTCACTTACTTAATGAAAAATCCAAAGCAAATCATCAGATCTTGCTGAATCTCCATCTCTTTAAGTATTAAAAGAATCTGTCCTCTATTTCAAATAGAATTGTAGCAAGTGAGATAAACGTATGTGAAATTATCTGATAAGCTGTAAACCATATTGCCATTATCATCATTTATAGTAATCATGATAATAAATATTTCTGTAAGCAATCAAGAAAAATTGTGAGAGGTAAAAGACTAAAATACCATACTCCTGGAGAAATTCCAAAGCCAAGAAAAATTCAAGTAGACATATTAAAACACTAATGTATAAACAGAAAGGTTGACAAAGGAAGAAGAGAGTTAAGGGAATGGGGAATAAGAGTGAAGGCAGGAGAAAGAGTAGAGACAACTTGGTTTTGGAGCTCACATCTCTACCAATTGCCAGATGCCAGGAGATCATTTTGATGTTATCTGCCTTTCCAATAAGTATTCCCTTCTAGGCTCTATTAAAAAACTACTGATTAAAAATAAAACCCTCACCCTATTTACATTGCAGCCAATTGTTTGGGGATTTCTGTGGTGGCAGGGGGTGGAGAGTAGAACTCTGATTTCACATGGCATAAGTTGAAGCTTGTTGAAACAGAGGGGACTCTGTACAATTTCTGGCTTAGCAATACCAGGCACCACACCACTTAGCCCATAATTGCACACTAGTGAAACACAGAGGCTCCATTATTTTTCTGAGGATCGGAGCTGATCCTAACATTCCTGGCTCTCCACCAAACCCCCAAATCAAAGCAGATTGGATGGCCTAAGAAGTCCTATGTAGATGTAGGTTATGCTTATAGTTGTCTTGGAAGTTTGTTATAGTGTGGAAAGTTGAGCTATTTTATGCTTACTTGAATGCACAAAAGATTCAAAAAGTATTCTAAATCAGAGCTAATTTAAATCAGCAAATACATTTTCCAATGTGCATGGCAAAGAGGTTGATGCCACAGGGAAATTCATAAAATGGAAAGAAACAGACTTTGCCCAAAGAAGCTTGCATAAGATATGGACAGATAAAATAATGTTGACTAAAATACTTTCAAAAGTAAGACATTTTATAAAATAGTACGTGATCATTCTTTTCCCAAAAAATCTGTACCATCATTTCACTCACATAAGCATAGTTAAATTTGGTTTGGGTATAGTCTGTGGGATAAAGGGGCATAGGCCATTACACATGTGGAGGTGGGGAAGCCACCGTGGATATCTAAGACACTGTGAGTAAACCTGTCTAAACAGAATGGAAGTTTTACATAGCAGCACTGGAAGAAGAGTCCCAGCAAGAGGCAGATGGCATACTCAAGTGGATGCACTGAGGATAATTTCATGAATGCATTATTTAAAATTGCATGAGCTGAGTTAAGGAACACCAAGGAGAGATGTTGAAACATACTGAGATGAGCAACAAAAAAAGATTTACCTCCTTTAGATCTGAGGTGGAAACTAGAAGGGGTCATTGTCAGAATCTACAGAGAGAAGGAGAGAGCAGCCTGAGCAACAACCTCTAAATATACACAACAACAACAACAAAACAGGCAATGAGGGAGAGAAATAAATAGCCCAGGCGCATTCTTATCCAACACTTTGAATTCCCGACAGTTCCTCCATTGGCCAAAGCAAAGCAGAAAGCAGGTGTCAAATGAAGCTATTGATTTTTCCATGAAGGTCAGCCTCCTGATAGAGCAGAATAAAGGTGGTAGGAGAGTAGAGCTGGAGGTGCAAATAGAAGATATCCAGAAGAGCTGATAAGTTAGATCAAGAGAATATCCAAGGGGCTGGAAGCTTTCCCATGGTGGGCAGGAATGGGAAATGTTTCCAGGTGTTGTTTACTGTCTGCGCCCACTAACCCTGTCACAAGCTTGTTCCACATCTATCTCTTATTGTTCACTTGTCAGAAATAGCTCACTCTGCAAGAACAGAGACCAGAAGCTGTCCTACTGAGTTCCAACATAAAGTACCTAGGTCAAGGATTAAGGAGCAAGAATTGATAAAACATAGATCCACACACAACTTTAAGAGCCTGTAAGGATTCGTTAAGTATAAAAACATTATTGTTTCTAATCTTGAATTTTTGACAGTCCTGAGGTTTGTGTTAATCCAAATTTTGATTAAATTTTGATAGCACTAATCCTCAACTCTGTATTCATTAGTTCAGTAAATATGCTTTAGATTTTCTTTTTCTTTTAACTTAGCCAAATGTTGACCTGAAACTGTCCAAAAGTTTACTGAGTTTCTGATTAAATATTAAACAGAAAAATCACTCCAAGCTATTTAGTATAGTAGTTTCTCTAATGTGGAAATTTATTTTTTTTCAAATTTTCGGATACTTCCACAGGTTTTAACATAAAAATAACTGAAGAGTTATAAACCTCTTATAATTCATGTTAAAAAAATGCATGGGCACTGGGTGGCTAGTCACTGAGACACAGTGAGATCTGGTCAAAATTCTGTGCACACTCTTGGTGGCTCAGCACACCGTATTGAGAGCAGATTGTTTCCATAGAGGCTCTACTTTATCCCTAGCTCTGTTGCCTATAATTATTGTAAAGCAGGACTATTTCCTGCCTTCCTGCCCAAAATAGTAGGAAGCATCCAACTCTGTCAACTCCCTTTGCTCTTGGCATCACCTCTCTGCAGGGGTTAGGGTTTCCTGCCAGGAATTTCAAAAAAAGTAACTGTTTTGGTTTCTTATCCAAAATTCAGCTTGCGAGCAAAGAAATGGAGCAAGATCTATAACATAGCCAGGGATTCGGAGAAATTACTTGACTTTAGGCCTGGTTAATAGCACCAAGCCAGGGCTAGAGTCATTGTGAGAATCAGTTCCAGGTAAGACTTGGTGAGCTTTGGAGTAATTGGAAGCAATTGAACACTTTGAAGAGTGTTTTATTAAGTACCGATAGCAAAGAAAATATTCGTTACCCCTGGGGTTTAATGAAACATTGCACTGAGCATTCCTACATACTTCCTCTATGGACCCATGCTACGTCTCCATGGGCACATTGTATTCACAGCCAGAATACTGTTTATCACTAATATGCCTAGCCCTACCTCCAGACTTTGGTAGTTCCCAAGGTCACATCCTTTAGGCATCCGGTGCCTAAAATGAATGTTGTCTAACTACAACAAAACTCTCAACTATCATAGCTAACATTAACTGGATTTTGTTGTTGTCGATGGTGCTGGTTATTTCTTTTTGGCTCTAGGCATAATACTAAACGTTTTATATGCTTGTATCTCAGTTAATTTTACTATAACTCCATTAGGGGATGACTGTTAGTCCCCATTTTACAAATGGGGAAACTGAGTTTTAGAAAGATCCAGTCATTAGGCCAGGTTCATAAGGAACAGAGCTAGGGCTTGAAGTAGGCAGTGCTGCACTACTCCCCATAGGGTCCCCATGGTACGCCCCTCTGAGACCATTTAATTGCACAGTGCACAATAAAAAGAAGCCTTCCTCATGACACCACCAAATACGAGGGGCAGTTATTTCCAAAGAGGGGGTAGAAAGTGCTAAAAACCATGCTCTGGTATGAAAGACACACTTCCATCAAATGTATAAGCTTTAATCTTCAAGAGAGACCGTTTCCTGACTCCTCACCCCTATGCCTGCCCTTGTGAAAGAGACAAACATCTTTGTCTCTTCTGATTGTATGCTCCTGGTTTTTGTTTCTGTGCTTGAGAATCAGCCCTAAAGAATTAAGATCTGACTCTTTTGCCAGAGACCTTGTCCTGACCCTAGAATCTTGGTAGCCCCCAGGTAAGAGGCATTACTCATTTAAAAGGCCAGGGAAGACCCAAATCCTCATACATGCCAAATACTCAAAAGTCCCCTTCATTGGGTCTAGGTTTAAAATTCTTTCATGGAAAGCCTATGGCCTTTCATCCCAAGTCTTTGGGCTAAGCACATGAGGAAGAAAAGCCCCAGATGAAGTGGCTGTCCGCCATGGGAGCAATGTCACTTCTCTCTTTACAATGCTAATCTTTCTTTCTCGGTGGGTAGATAGAAGATAAATAGATGAACAGGTAGATGGATAGAACATTGCTATCATATTAAAATTCACAATTTAAACATTTTTATATCTTTTACCCCATTTGACTCAGAATTTTGTGACCATCAGAGTGGCCTTAGGGCCTAAGGCACAGGTGGTTGATTCTAGCAGCATAATTTGAGAAGCATAAAAATTCATCAGCTATTTCAAATGAACTTAATTTTCTCTTAGTTCTTCATGCATTCATTCTTATGGATGTTTATCAAGTGCTTTGTAGGTGGCAGCCCAGGTGCTAGGGACCAGAGACAGAGCAAAACACAGTGCAGTACCTGCCCTCAAAGATCACAGCCTGGTAGAAGAAACTGACAAACAAGCTGACAGTAACAGAGAGGATATTGGTGCATTGTGGAAAGAGACAGAAGCAAGAACCTAACTCTTCCTTGGGAGGCAGGGGTGAGTTAGGAAGTTTTTCAGACACAGTAAAGCCTGCCAAACCTGGAAGACATGAGCAGATATTAGCTAATTTGATAGCAGAGACAAAGAGGTGCTTGGAACTGGCAGACTACTCAGCACAGCGGGTCTCCCAAACAACATAGGGGTTTGCAGAACAAACTCCCCTAGTAACAACACAAAGGCATATCTTCCCTATGTCTCAAATTCTCTTCACGGAGCTTTGATTTTCCCCTGACTCCACACTGCTTCAGCCCAAAAGAATCATTAACTCCAATTTCTGAGTATTACCTTGCCCAGCTGAAGTTTCCATTTTCAAAATCTCATTCTGAATATGGTACAAAGTTCATTTGACCTACTCCTGCCATCTTATTGGGTATCAGCTCTTTCATGTTTTCATCCTTCCACCTCTACCTTAAGCTGAATTCTCATTCATTCCCCATTCTTAATGCTGTCCAAACAGCCTCTTAAAGGATAGTTTGGGTAATTACAAAGAAGTCAGGCCTAGGTTCTAGAGATAAAATGTATAAAGAGTATAATACAGTATTTAGTAAAACGTAGCTTCTGCTAACAACATCCTTACATGACTGGAGTCTCCTAAACAATTTGCAATATGTGTCAGAGTGAAAAATCAAATAGTCAACGTGGGGAATAGAGTTGCATAAGAAACTAAAGCAGGACTATAGGGAAAGACTGATATGGGGAGAATGCAGGAAAGAGAGGGCCCTAAGTGACCACATGCAACCCAAGGGCAGTTTAAAGACCACCAGAGATGGTAGACAGGGTAGGCTGCTCATAGCACCTGTACCATAAATGCTCACAAATCCATCAGGAAGGAGACAGCTGTGAGAGTTATCATCGTGAACAACTATGACAGGTGAACGAGCTCATGTAAAGATTGGACTAGATGTTTTAAGAGAGAGAATCAATGAGCTATATTGGTCAATTCAGATAGTGTAGTAACAACTCAAAGGGTCCATAGCTTTGCCCTAGGATGCCAAGACAAGATGAGAAATTGTGTATATTAAGTAAAAAAATGTATAGCAAGCCTATCCAGTGCAGAACACCATGCAGAACAGAAGCTTAAATGTTGGATTCCCATGGAAAGTACCAATGAGCTCCTTTATAGACACAGAATGAGCAGGACTCTGGGAACTCAGATTAAAACAAACAAACAAAAAATCAAACATGCTAACAGTTTGCTTGTTCTTTGAACTCAGTAGAAAAAGCATGTTTTATCCTGTTTTGTTTGCTCTTTGATTAATGTAAAAATTTTAAAATGTATCTTGGCATGTGAAGACTAAGATCTAGCTAGGTAGAGGTAACCATGAACCCCTTTACTCTTGTGTGTCAAAAATTCAGAATAGTAATTAAAATGTTAGCATATGTTCCTAAAGACTTCTAGTAACTATTTCTATTATTGTTTTTTCAACATTAAATCTTAAAAACATTCAAGAAATCAATAGCATTAACAGTTATTTCTGTATAAAGTTAAAAATTATCTGGAAATTTAAAAGAAATCAGTTGAGTAAAGAAAGTAAATTCTAATAGATCACTTTATTTATATAGTAATTTATGGCTTAAAAAGATGTTGTGCATATTATCATATTTGATCCCAACCATTTTGTGAGGCACACAGGACAGCTTACATTATCCCCATCTTCCACACATGAAACCTAATCCTCAGAGAAGCTAAATGCCATCAAGAATTTGACACAGCTGGTAAGAAACAAAACAGAGACAACGCACCATGTCCTCTAAGTTCTAGTTTCCAAGTTGAATGAGCCTTGTCAGTATGGTAACATGATATTTAACTACTGGTAAAAGGAAGAATGTGGTTGCTTTTAAAATAAAAATAAGCAGTTCTAGCAATCAGCCAAAATTCAATGAAAAAAAAATCAGAAGGATAGATTAGACAAAGCAATGAAGAAAGGAATTCAGAAATGGGTGCAAAAGAATTGGGTTTATTGCCAACTTATACCAAATATCACAAAGACTTTTACGGAACTATCAGTGCCCTCCTCTACCTTCCACTCTCTGCGTATGTTTTCCAGGTTAATATTTTTGACAAGGAATGTCAGAAGTTGTCCAATATTGTTAGTGCTGTTATTGTAGTGAAATTTTGTTAAGAACAATGTAATAGTGGACTCCATCTTATACTTATCTGCTGCTTTTATAATTTTAAGGCATTTACATTTGAATTGTCTCATTTTCTTGTGTGGGGAGGTAATTGGAACATATAGGATGTGCCATTTAATGGTAGGACGCAGTTGCGTAAATAGCTCAAAATAACTCAAAAGTCTATCAGTTCAGCTCTGCTTTCCCTATTCTCAAGGTAGACTGTATGCAATTTAGTTCCTTCATCAAACAATAACTATTGCTTGTATGGTCTCAAAAAGAAAGCACTTGATGTTCATGTTTATTCATTGTATAGTATTTATTGTAATCATATCAATAAGGCACTGTTTCTATGGGCCAGCTGCATGAGACATGAAAATGTTTTGTTTTACAACATTCTCACTGTATTTTTCATTGTTGCTGTCATAATGGAATTTTATTGTATATGGCTCTGAATTCCACTATGTGTTTCAGACTTGAAGAGTTTACTTGCAAGATTTATTCCCTGTGACAGTAGTTTACAAATAAGCTCCACATCTGAATCACCAGTTATGAGACCCAGCAAGAAAAAATTTCATTTCTCAGGTAATTCTGATGAGCTATACAATTTGGAAAGAACTCTTCTATGTAATATCCTTTTATTTTATTGTAGACTCAGGTTGAACCATTGTATTTTGGGATTCAGTCAGATTATAATTATTATTATAATGGAATCCTTTCCCCCAGACAAAACTAGAAGGCTAATCACATGAGACTTCTCTTAGTATGACTCTCAATTTGCATTAGGATTATTTGATATAAACCAAGTACTATCCTAGCATATAAAAATGCTTAAGATATAAAAAAATTCATAAATTTTTTTCTGTTCATCATTTACCATTTCTACACACAGTTTTTAAACACTGTAGATGTCTGTGTTATTGGCATAAAGACAAATAAAATGGAAAGTAATCCCTTAAAAATTCAGTAGGAAAATCATAATTTGAGTCTGATGTTAATCCAATTCTAATCAAAATTATATTTAGGGTGTTAAACTTGAAAAAGCAAACAAATTTAATTCGTTGACTATTTCTATAGAATTTCTTGCAGTTTAACTAGGAGACAACCACTAAGAAACTAAACCAGCTAAGCTTAAGTTCATATATAATGCCCAAAAGGATACTAATAGCCTCTTCAGTGCTGGTCTTGCAAAGTCTGTAAGAAGTGACAATAAATTGCATATGTTGCTTTCCCCCCAACACAAAAAAGATTTGATGTTGCACAATAGTTTGCCACATAATTAAATTGTTTTAAATAAAAGTCGTGTATAAGGTGGGAAAGCTGCAATCTTCTGTACCTAGACTGCACAATGTACTTCAAGTCCAACCCTTGGGAAGATACACAGCGTGGTTCAAAGAATAATGACTCCCATACGCAGTTACCAAACACTATATTAAGAAACACTGCAAATATTGTTAACTGACCCCAAGATTTGCATTATTCTCCTTTCCTCTGATCTTTCCCCTCTTTTTTCTCCTCCTTCCCTTTGCTTTGAGCCTCCTGACAGCCAAGTACTTGCACAGTTACTTTGGGTTACAATATGTTATCCACAGTGGAAATCAGAAGCTTTAATTCAAAAGATGGCCACTCTTGACCTCTGACCCTGGTGCCTCCCACCCTGCTGCTCTCTTCCACTTTCTGTCTCCATGGAACTGAATAGCTAAGTGGAAAAATGGGAGCAGGCAAAGTCTATAGCTATTCATAGACCACCCCGCTCCCCTTCCCCATCAAAAAAAGAGAGAGAAAAAGATGAATGAAACTCATTCATCAATAAGCAGGAGATGAAGAAGAAAGCTTTATTGCCTAAAAAGAGAACTAAAAAACAGGGAGGGCAAAAGAGAAGGAATGCCAAGGAAAGAAATGGAGAGAAGTAAGGAAGTTCATGTGGAATGCAAGCTGCAAGTTCTCAAAAATAAAAACTCAGAAGATGAAAAGCAGCATAGCACATCTCTCCAAACTGAGTTATATACGAAGAGCTAATAGTTTCAAAAATGAATGCCTACTACCTGTTTTACACCTTCTTAAAACAAAGGCATGCACCTAGAGGAGAAGCAAAAGGAAAAGCCACAGAACCTCTGAGCTTGTCTTCTTTAAGCATCCTAGTGGCGCTGTTTGGGAGCTGACAGAAAAAAGACATTTGCTAAGAGTTGGGAACTGAAGACTCCCATAAAGTCCAACACTCATCTAAAGGAAATTATTTTACATAGCAGAGAGAATGTTATAGTGGCTATATTATTTAGACTACTCATGCAGTTAGTCTGTATTTTAACAAGCATGGCTGAGCAATTTGATGTGCTCAGAACCAAACCACAACATAAGAAAGTGACGCAAATCAGACTAGCCAATGTCCTCATGTTCAATCAACTTGATAACAACACAGAAGCTGACACACACGGAGTATATCCTCTCAGTTTGAGAATGTTAGCAATTAAAATATAAAAATCAGCACTAAATTCAGATCAACCTCAAAACTAAGTAGAGCTCAAGAATTCTATAACATTCACCATCTTCCCCCTCCACAAGATGTAAACTTTCTTTAACCTATTAATCATATCTGAAAACCTGTTTTGTTTTTATCATATGAATGCTGGCTCTGAGATTAGTACACCAAAGCATTTTCATTCTGTATGAATCAGAGTAACCACCATATGCTTCAGATCAAATATGGCGGGGCAAGAAGCTGTTTCTATAACCTTTCAGCCTATTCTCCTTTTACCAAAAGGACATCATCTACACCATTAGGGCTGCATAAAGATTGTTCTTGCAGAAAATAAAGTTCCCCTACTTCCTCACTGACATATTCCAGCTACCTTCAAATAGATTTTTAAATTATTTCATCAGAATATGTGGCATTAGTCCTAAATGACTTTTTGCATTCTTCCTCTTATTTCATCTCTACTGACACTCTCTGACAATATTTTCTAGGACTGTCAGATTTCGAGAATATAAGAATATGCATGAAGAAGATGATGTATTACCATTGGAAAAAGATAAAGAGGCTGATAGTCAAATTGGCAAACTGAAATGAGCTCAAATCAAGTGGCAACCTTATGGACTTCAAGTACACAGAGTTATCACCATGTGGAGCAGGGAACTTGAGCATCTCCAAAAGTTACAAAATAGGACATAGAAATAAGTGTGGAAGAATTCCTCATAGAATAATCAGAGATTCTATCCATTGTCACTGTAATAAGAAGGAAACTGGAGATGAATCTATAGCAAACACTCTTGTGAGTGCCCACTCCCCGCACTGCTTCCTCATCTCCTCCCCTTATAATTCTACAGATTCTCATGAAAAGAACCCAAAAAGGGACTAGAATGCAGAGGCAAAGTGGATTCAACTCATTCTGGGCCACTGCCAGATTCTCATTAGGTCCTGGACATGTGAGCCAATGCTGATTTCCATGGCTGATCTATCCTAAATCTGCCCTTCCTGAAACACTAGCCTTTGTCCTTCCAGTCACCCTCTTTAAATGGGGATTTGGGTGACAGCAATACCAAGGGGACTGTCATTATTCACCCATTATTATGAAATTGATGGGCTCTAAGTCTCTCTGGCTGAAAGCTCTGACAGGGTGAGATCACACTGGATTGCAGAATCATTGCTTTCCCTGGCAAATCGGGTTACAAATGAGAATGAGAGTTGGGAGAGAGGGTAGAAAGAAGGATAAAGGAAGAGTGTTTTTCCTCAAATTCACCTCACTTCATGCTGGAGTGAGAGGCCATCCACACTCACGAAAGGCTAATTATATAAATCAAATGCCCTGGCTGAGTTTCCAACCCCCTGGGAGCAGGGAGAGCTAGGAATAAATGAGGTCTTCTGCAAAATGAAAGAAACCCTTTGAAAAAATGCCAAAGCCAATACAGCTCAACTCACCAAATTTTTTTTGTAGAAACAGAAAAATCTGAACCAAGGATAACAAAAATAGCTGAGTTTTCATCTTCCAGCAGATTTGGAAATGTATTCACAATTTATTTACCTCCTTGCTAGAATTTATCTTTACATCACTAAATATGACAACCCTTGAGCTAAATATATCTTCAAAATAAAATCTGACTTACTGTTTTGGAAAGATCACATTCATGTTAGTATGTCATGAGAGCAACCTATTATTAGGTAGCCAGGACTAAATGTGGTGGGAAAATCACTGCACTAGAAACAGGGATATCCACCTTTAGTGCTGGCTTTACTATTCCCTGGCACACAATCTTGGGTGGTTACTTCACCTGCCGGTGCCTCGCATTCCTCATATGAAAATAATGGGTTTGAGGTCCACTAGCAGCCCTTTGAAGAGTGCCAATTTTCCATACATGCCAGAAGCAGTCAATGCTCAGCAGAGAAACTGAAATTCAACCAGGTATCAGTGGCATATGTGGCAGCTACTTTGAATATCAAATTTACAGTTTGGGCTTTGGTTCATGTTGACATTTTATCTTCCCTATGGATAGTTTCAACCTCCATGAAAGTTTATTCTTATTCTTGTCCCTCCTCATTGACTCTTCATCATGCTGGGCCCACTGAACCATAGCATCTGACAGCTGTTCGGTTCCTGACAATCTAAGTTTCTTTTTAGGGCAACTCAGAAAGGTACCTATTCATATTGTTCTAGTAAAGTTACCATTGAGTTTCCAAACCTGGTACCTGGGAGTAATTCAATATATGTTTGCTATAATAGAAGAAATCATTACACAAATTTTTTAATGAAAAGGCCACCTAAACTTGATTTAAGAATGCCTCTAGTTGGATGAAGAGCTGGCTTAGTCACATTGATTTCTATTCCAACAATTCATTTTTAAAATTTTTATTTCTGACCACAAACAGCTCATTAAAATTCAGTCCATAATTAAGAACTCAAACTAAATATGTCTACGACTATATATAGGTATGTATTTAATAAATATACATTACATCCACAGATATGTATACACATATATATATTTAATGTGAGTAATCCATTTTGTTGTTTTCTGTATGCAATATGGCTCATGATTCTGAGAATCAAGTTGATAGTGTGCTTTAACAAACACAAACCAATACCAACTACCCTGCCCAATAGAAAGATAGACGAAGTAATTTGCCCAAAGTCACTGATGTAGGGCAGAGCCAGAGGCAGAATGTACCCTTGTACTCCGTTTCCAACCCCCTCCACAGCTGCTTCTACTCCTGTCCTTGTTCCATGCTAAATGCCGTGAGTTAGAGGGAAAGGATATTACAAGATTTTCTTTGTTCTTTGGAAGGGATAAACAGTTTCATCTGTTCATGAAATCTCTAAAGCACCTAGGATTCTATTTTCTGTCCTCTTTTATTCAAAGGGAAGGGTACAGGATCCCTACTGAGAGACACACCTATGTCTTTGCAATCTTACTCTTTCTGACTTGCTTTTCTTACAGCCTGAATCTTTGTCTAGCCCAGAGAGAGGAAGAACTACTTCTCACTGAGCCAATTCATTGTTTATTATCTTTTTAAATTTTATGCCCTGAAAAGTCATGAATTGTTACTCAAAAGTTGTGAATTTTATTCTCTTTTCCTGTGCTCCACCCTCTCTTGAGAACTAAATTATGGTTTTGTCTAGCCATCCAAAGGAAGAAAGGTTATAGGAAAACTGGACTTACCAATAGGAAAAGAAAAATCAGTACAGAATGAATCCTGCTATGTAACATCACTATGTCACAGAAATACAAATGTACATACATACATATATACAAACTACAGTGGTGACTAGTTTCTCAATTTGGATGACTAAAACCTTTTGAAAGAGCTAGAGGGATTATCCATCTACTTTCTTTCTTTTTTGTGGTAGATTCTGCCAGGCTGCTATTGGGTGTTGGGGTTCAGAGCTTGGTAAGGTGAATTTTTGTGACAGATATTAATATCATGGTAGGGTGATCTGGTAATAATCACAGTCTATATCCTAAGAGGTGGTGAGGATTAAACCTTTATGGCAGGCAGATGATGACCAAGGACAAGATGCTCCTGATCCAGTCTTCATGTCTCCATCTGCCCCCAGCACACTGGCTCTCAGTAAGTTCCCCGGGGCATAAACACTATTCTAGGGATTGTAAATATTAAGCAGGGACAGGAAGATTTGAATCAATCAGATAACCCTAAACTTACTTGGTTTCCCTAAATTGTCTGAGACCGACATTTTGACCCCTGACAGGTGCAGATGAAAATTAAGTTACCTCTAAACCTAAGAGGTTCACTTATTCTACCAGTTCAAATGTCCATTTGATGCTGGGACTGAAAGAAAAAATAAGAAAGAAAGGATGCAAAGTACATACTGAAATAGATCCTGGAGCACAGTAAAGAGTGAGGGTTAGATACAATTTCTCTGTGACCTGGAGGATTGGAATGGCCGAGGAAACTGATTTACAGCCATACCTTGGAGATACTGCACGTTGGGTTCTAGACCACTGCAATTAAAGTGAACATCACAATAAAGCAAGTCATACAATTTTTTTGGTTCCCCAGTGCATACAAAATTTATGTTTACACTACACTGTAGCCTATTAAGTGTGCAATAGCAGTATGTCTTAAAAAAGTATTTATCTTAATTTTAAAATATTGTATTGCTAACATATGCTAATGAGCATCTGAGCTTTCAATGAGACATGATCATTTTGCTAGCAGAGGGTCTTGCCTAGATGTTGATGGCTGCTGAGTGATCAGGGCAGTTGGTTGCTGAAGTCTGGGGTGGCTGTGGCAATTTCTTAAAATAAGACAACAATGAAGTTTGTCACATCAGTTCACTCTTTCATGAATGATTTCTCTGTCTCATGTGATGGTGTTTGATAACATTTTACCCACAGGAGAACTTCCTTCAAAATCGAAGCGACTCCTCTCAAACCTTGCCACTGCTTTATCACCTAGGTTTATTAATATTCTAAATACTTTGTTGTCATTTCAACAATGCTCACATCTCTGCCAAGAGAAGATTCCATCTCAAGAAACCACATTCTTTGCTCACCCATAAGAAGCAACTCCTCATCTGTTCAAGTTTGATCATGAGATTGCAGCAACTCAGCAATATTTTCAGGCTCCACTTCTAATTCTAGTTCTCTTGTTATTTCCACATCTGCAATTGCTTCCTGCACTGAATTCGTGAGCCCCTTTAATTTATTCTTGAGGGCTAGAATCCACTTCTTTCAAACTTTTGCTAATGTTATTTTGACCTCCTCCCATGAATCAGGAATGTTTTTAATGGCATCTAGAATGATGAATCCTTTCCAGAAGGTTTTAAATTTGCTTTGCTCAGATCCATCAGAGGAATCACCATCTATGGCAGCTATAGCCTTACAAAATGTATTTCTTACATATAACTTGAAAGCTGAAATGACCCTTTTATCCATAGGCTTCAGAATGAATGTTGTATTAGCAGGCATAGAAACATTAATAAAATCCTGATACATTTCCATCAGAGCTCTTGGGTGACCAGGTGCATTGTCAATGAGCAATAATATTATTTTGATAGGGATAGTTTTTCTCAGTAGTGGGTCTCAACAGTGAATTTAAAATATTCAGTAAACCATGCCGTAAACAGATGTGCCGTCATCCAGGCTTTGTTATTCCTCTGATAGAGCACAGGCAGCATAATTCTTAAGGGCCCTAGTACTTTCAGAATGGTCAGTGAGCAGTGGCTTCAACTTCAAGTTACCAGCTGCATTAGCCCCTAACGAGAGAGTCAGCCTGTCCTTCAAAGCTTTAAAGCCAGGCATTGACTTCTCTCCAGCTATAAAAGTGCTAGATGACATCTTCTTTTTTTTGAGACAGTCTCACTCTGTCACCAGGCTGGAGTGCAGTGGCGCAATCTCAGCTCACTGCAACCTCCAACTCCCTGGTTCAAGTGATTCTCCTGCCTCAGCCTCCTGAGTAGCTGGGATTACAGGCACGTGCCACCATGCCCAGCTAATTTTTCTTTTTTTTGTATTTTTAGTAGAGATGGGGTTTCACCATGTTGGCCAGGATGGTCTCAATCTCCTAACCTCGTGATCTGCCTGTCTCAGCCTCCCAAAGTGCTGGGATTATAGGCATGAGCCACCACCGCAGGCCGTCTAATAGAAGTCTGTTCCATTTACATTGAAAATGTGTTATTTAGTATAGTCACCTTTATCAATGATCTTAGCTGGATCCTCTGGATAACCTGCTGCAGCTTCTACATCAGCATTTGCTGCTTCACTTGCACTTTTATATTACGGAGATGATTACTTTCCTTAAACCTCATGAACCAATCTCTGCTGGCTTAAAACTTTTCTTCTGCAGCTTCCTCTCTTCTCTCTGCCTTCATAGAACTGAAGAGGCTGGGCACGGTGTCTCAAGCCTGTAATCCTAGTACCTTGGGAGGCCAAGGTGAGCAGATCACTTGAGGTCAGAAGTTCGAAACCAAACTGGTCAACATGGCAAAACCTCCTCTCTACTAAGAATACAAAAATTAGCGGGGCATAGTGGTACACACCTGTAACCCCAGCTACTCAGGAGGCTGAGGCATGAGAATTGCTTGACCCTGGGATGCGGAGGTTGCAGTGAGCTGAGATCGCGCCACCGCACACCAGCCTGGGCGACAGAGGGAGACTCCATTTCAAAAAAAAAAAAAGAATTGAAGAGAGTTAAGGCCTTTCTCTGAATTAGGCTTTGGATTGAAAAAATGTTGTGATTGGTTTGATCTTATATCCAGACCACTCAAACTTTCTCCATATCAACAATGAGGCTATTTTGCTTTCATTCGTGTATTTACTGGAGTAGCATTTTTAATCGTCTTCAAGCACCTTTCCTTTGCATTCACTATTTGGCTGTCTGGCATGAAAGGCCTTGCTTTCGGCCTATCTTGGCTTTTGATATGCCCATCCCTACTAAAAGTAGTCATTTCTAGCTTTTAATTTAAAATTAGAGATGTTCAACTCTTCCTTTTATTTGAACACTTAGAGGTCATTGTCCCATCGTTGGGTTACTAGTTGGCCTAATTTCAATATTATTTTGTCTCAGCAAATAAGGAGGCTTAATAAGAGGAAGACAGACAGGGAAATGACCTATCAATGGAATATTCAGAACACACACAACATTTATCTATTTTAAGTTCGCCTTCTTATACAGGTGTAGTTCATGACACCCCAAAACAATTACAACAGTAACATCAAGATCACTGATCACAGATCACCATAAGGACTTAATAGTAATAAAAATTTTGAAATATGGTATAAATTACTAAAATATGACACAGAGACACAAAGCGAGCACATGCTATTGGAAAATGGTGCTGATAGACTTGCTCAATGCAGGGTTACCATAGATCTTCCATTTGTAAAATATGCAATCTCTGAGAAGCACAATTAAGCAAAGCCCAACAGAATGAGGTATGCCCGTATATCATCAATGGACCATGTCATACAAAGTTGATGGACTTGGTTTTAAGACACAGGTGGCAACTCCTAATCCCTAATGAATCCATAAAACCTACCTGACATTGCCAATGAGAGAACTGTGATGTCTCCACATTTAAAGGACAAGATATTAATTGTTGTCAATTTTGAGTGCCAATAGCAAAGCCAATTTTTTAATTATACAGTTGTAATCATTTTCCAGTGAAAATGAATATAAATTAGACTGTGCAGCAACGAGGCATTCAAATGAATCCATCCGCGATGCACATTTCTTAGAACAGCTTTGCTTAATGGTGCTTTACTTGCTTTTCTACCAGTGACAGAGAGCAGGTAAATGAGACAAGGAACTAAGCAGCGGGAGCCTACTAAAATGAGAAATAGAAGATGTTCAAAGACACACTATGCCTGTTGACAATTTGCCTGAGTGGTTTATTCTGCCCTTTCACCTGATGCATACTTGCAATCTCCACAGGTTCTAGGCTACACTTTCTCAGCTTTCCAATTCAGCTTAAATATTTATCTTTTGGAAAATTGTTGCCATTTAATTTTTTTTTTTTTTTTTTTACCATTCCTCCACCCCTCTCTCATATTTATTGAAAAATGTGAAGCTATTCACCACTGGAGAGATTTTCAACACCTGGTCCAAAAACAGACAAAAAAGTAAGAAAAAGGCTAGAAAATGCCACTTTTTAAAATAAAAAAATAGAAAACTCCTAAATTTTCAATAAAGTTACACTCCAGTTTAAAATAACTACCTATACAACAAATGTATAAAACATATAAATTGGGTAGTGAATGAATTAGGTGATATTAAAACTAATTCAAACTAATTTACTACCCTTTACCTGCCACACAGTATTCTTGTGATAATCAAAGGAAAAAGAAAAAAGACTAAATATAATGAAAACTGTAAAATAATTTTATACTGTGATATTTAATATTTTATATACTCTGCCAGGTGTTATTTACAACGTGGTATTGTTACAAAATACTTCTAGGTACTTCCTACAGGTTTTTTAGTAGATTCCTTTATCTCCCTTCTGGTGCCCCCCTCTTTCATCCATCTTGTTGAAACTGAGCCCTCCTGGCAGCCCTCACTCCCCACATGTGTCTCCAGAGAGACATTTCACTGAGGGCCTTCTGATTTCCCCACCTCCAAGTATATATCGTGTCTCGGCTTGCTCAATATCCACTCCAACTCTCTTCCAGCAAGCAAAAGGGAAAAGCAATAAAGCAGAAAACAAAATGAAACAAACTTTTAAAAAGAAGTAACAACTACATTTCCCAGCCTTACTCACAACTGTTTTGCAGATGACTTAGGGAATTGCTGTCCAGATGCGTTCATAGGGGAACTGAGTCATGAGGGGACACAGACATGGTGTGCGGCATCTGGCTTGCAAGTGAGGACTGTGGCTCTGCAGTGTGTTTTTAGGAGCTATTCCCAGAAGTCCAGCTTTGAATTTATTCATTCAGCTATCCCAGTAAATTGTGGGAGCTAGCTCTCCCCCTTAATCGATCTCTCACTGTTTAAACTATAATCGCTGGAGGAAATGTTGTTGTTTGCAACTTCAAAAAATTGACCTATACTCACTCTTTCCCTCATTATCAAATTCTGCTCCCAGCCAACACTTTCGTAACTATCAAAGGATTAAATAAATTCACACTAAGATTTTAAAATTTCAACTCACACAAGTAACTAATCTGAAAATCATGAGGCAAGGTCCTCTCTTCTCTTCTACAAGGTTATAAGAGCTAATGTACTACAGATATCCTATCTGTTGTACTGATAAGCTTCATTTAATCCACTTAGAAATTCAAAAGAATGAATACCTTCTTGGAATTTAATATCTCCTCAGAATTGGATGTTCACCATGCACAGACCAACTAGACTGGGCCAGACATAGGTTTATTATTCAACCTTTTTCATCAAGTGCTGGTTTCTGAGAAGGGTCTGAGAAATCACATTTGGAAAGCAGAAGATAATCTCACCTATTTTATTTTATGTATTATTTATTGTATTTTCATCTATAATTCTATTATTCAGCTGCTGAGTAATGAGTGGGACTAGAAAATCTCATTAGAAAGGCAGAAGAAAATATCTATTTTTACAGTCATTGTGGCTCAGTGTTCAACTATGAAGCATCGCTAAAATTTCCAGAAGGCTCTATAGTACCCTAAAAGACACAGCCCCAAGACAGGCTTTCCAGAATAGGGCATACATTGAGTACTCCATTCATTAAAGTGGCCTTAGCAGTATCATGGATCATTGTTCTTTTCTGCATGGATTAACTTTGTTCCACGTACTACAGCACATGGCAAAGACGAATAAGATCACCAAGGAGGTACCAGCAATTGATGGAAGGTAGACATATATAAAAATATGTGTAGCACAATGCAAAGTTTACATGGCAGAAGCAAGTGAAAAGTGCTGCAAGAACAGACTCTCAGGAGATTGGATAGGCTTAGAAGTCAAGGGAAATTGTATATACAGATGTGTCGTATACATTATGCCTATTTTTATGGTATTATCTCTCAGGTCCAAACCCAGCCTTTTACATGATGCTTTTTTTTTTTTTTTTTTTTAAGACAGAGTCTCGCCCTCTCGCCCATGCTGAAGTGTAAGCAATGGTGTGATCTCGACTCACGGCAACCTCCGACTCCCAGGTTCAAACAATTTTCCTGCCTCAGCTTCCCAAGTAGCTGGGATTACAGGCGCCCAGCACCGCACTCAGCTAATTTTTGTATTTTTAGTACAGACGGGCTTTCAACATGTTGGCCAGGCTGGTCTCAAACTCCTGACCCCGTGATCCGCCTGCCTTGGCCTCCCAAAGTGCTGGGATTACAGGTGTGAGCCACCACACCCGGCCCATGTTGCTTTGTGATACTAGATGACTCCTCCATGTTTTATTTCAGTTACATAATTAATAACTTTAGACATTGTTAACTATTATTCATGTTCATGCTCTCTGTTAAAGTAATTGATGTGGTGTATTTCTTGGCTGATCCTGACACATAGAAATTGGTAGCCAGCACAAGGTCAGGAATCAGACGCTCATAGATAGGATGGAGGGATTGGTTTGGCTGTGCTCTTGGGCTTGAACAGTGATGGGCTCCTTGCCAATGCAAAATAGGATGCTAATAATTATGCCATGCAATGGTATCACCATTAATCAAATGAACACCTGTGGTTGATTGTGATAAATTACCTACTGAAGAAAGTGCCTTAAGAGCCCAGATGGCTGCTGTCCTTGACCATTATGAAAGTAATGATGACTATGAGGACTGTGATGTAGGATGGATTCTCCTGAATGTCCCAGAACACTTACAGAAAAAAAAAAAGTGCAAGCTCAAGTCCAAATTCTTATCACAAACCACAGATGAGGACTTACATGGTAGCCTTAAAGGAATCTCATCTCTTGTAACCTCTGGGCTGATATTATTGAACAGCAAGCACAGCATTTAAGTGTGTGTGTTGCAGAATTACAAATTAAGTTGAAGTCACAGTTTCATCAATTCTTTCATGGGCAAGTTGGGACATTGTTTGGAAAGGGAGTTCCTGAAATGTGGAAAGGGGAGATCTAGACAGATTCGAACACCCAGGATCTTAAACCACCTAGTGACTCTGGGCTTCCATCTCACACCCCTTACTGACAGCCTGCTGTGGAGCCAACTGAGAAACAGAAATGTGCTCTGGCAGGGTCACATCCCCAGCACTCCAGGGTAGAATATAGGAGGGCAGCTTTGGAGCTGGGACACTAGAATGTAGTAAAAGTATCCCATGGTATAGCTGATGGGAGGTGGCATTACATGCTGGGATGGCCTAGGTATGCAGTTCTGTGATCCTAAGTCTCTGCCTCTGCCTCTGCATTTGCATATTGAAAATAAAATGCACCCTACTAGATTGGTAGCTTCACTTTTATTTTAAGTAGCAAAAACCTCCTATCAAATAAAACCATGTCTAAAACTCCAATACACACAACCGATAAAAATATCTGCTCTGATCATTTCTTGTGCTAACTGGGTGATCTCCTCTTGTCTCCTGCATCTACCCTGAGGCACCGCCTCAGAATCCTCAGGCTCCACTGAATATAGTCAGTAAACCTCTGAATAGAATCATCTCTTAAGGCCGTTGTTGCTCTCGAGGCAGCTCATTCCAAGATTCTCTCTTCAGGTCTGAAATACTTTTCCCAGGCGATCAGTATCACCGTCACCTGGGAACTTGTTAGAAATCAAAATTCTGAGGACCCTGAACTCAAACTACCTCTGCTCCATTCTCAGTCTCTCCATTCATTTCTGTGCAAACTTGGAGCAAGGGGCAAATCCTACACCTCATTTTCCACCCCAAGAATTTTGATCTTGAGGGCATCGTCCATATTCAGGGAACATAAGTCTTACAAGAAAGTCTCTTTGGAGGCCTAACAAGTGTTCCTGAGAAATTCAGACTCAAGCATTTTTCATGATTGCATCTGTCAAGTGGTGTAATGGAAGAGAACTTTATAAAGGCAGGCCAAGGTCACCTTTCATTAATAACAGGGGCCTCATGCCTTTCAAACAGGAGGGGGCAGATTTCGAAAATGACCCATGCCAGATACCAGAGGATCGAGCCGTCCCAAAAGAGAGTGGAGATTACTTTCCTTTCTGCAGAAAATGGCCAGGCAATTCAGCAAGAGCGTAAGCAGGAGAGGAAAGCCCTCCTGGGGAGCATTGGGTTGCAGACTGGGCTGCCAGAGCATTACCTTTCCAGCAAATTAGCCAGCTGCCGGGTTTGGTGAACATCATAAATCTCTAAGAACAGGGCTGCACTCATGAGGTAACCCAGGTGTTTGACCGTCTAGGATGTGGAAATACGCAAGGCAGTGGCGCCTGTGCCAAATAGGTCACAGCCACCCCTCAGTGCTGGAGTTTCCCAGGCCCCTTAGTGGAACTGCTCACAATTAACTGCTTTGTCTGTCCCCAAGCCCGGCCTCTCCATTGGAGGTGGGGTTCTCTCAGGTTGGTGGTCTCTCTCTTTCTCTCCACCTCTGTCTCATTTCCACAAATGCATGCAATCTTAATCAGAAATTACATTAGTCACCTAGAGTGTTTCTGAGGCTGTGTTTGTGAATCTATCACTCCATATGTCAGGCTGGATGAAAATCAGCCTGGGTGAGTCAGGGAGAGCAGAGGCTGGCCATTCAGATTGAGGCTCTGCTTTCTCTGCTGGGAGTTGCCTCCAGCCATGGGGGGCTTTCTTCATTCCACCTTTGGGTACCCTCAGTGCAGAAATCAGAATATGATATTTAGGTTTTTTTCCTATGTGGTTAGTGAAAGTCAAATTTTAATATCAAGAATTTTATAAATGCCCAAGCACCTCCAAAATCATAATGACTTCTTTAAATTTTCTAACCAAGAAGTGGGTGTATGTGGGTAAAGAGTGTGGGAGGAAGCCCAGAGATCCCCCATGTGGCAACCCCTATACTTCACATCTCCTGACCACATACCTGCAAGTGCCATCTTTGGGAAATTCTATAGACTTTGGAACTTTACTGAGTTCCTTTTCATCCCAGAAATTGTAAAATGTTCTCATCCTACAGCATTTGTTGTATTTATTTTGATCATGTGTTTATTTTCTTTCTGTCTCTGAATTGTATACGGCCTTCTGGAAAGAATCCTGTACTTAAATGATAATTATATGTGGGGCATTCAATATGTAAACAATACTGCATTGTAGAGAACTCTGGTTTTCTTTTTCAGGGGGTGGGGGAAGGCGTCGTCCCTCTCTCAAATATTATAGTTTATAGTCTTTGCAGGAAGATGTGTCAACTGAGGCATGAGTGACCGAAGACAGGTGAGCAAGGTTCAGGATGAGTAAGTACCCTGGGAGTTCAAGGACTGGGTGGCCAGGTAGGCAACAGGGCTGAAGGAAAATTTTCTAGACAAGATAGACTTGACCCTTTCTTCACAAGAGTAATCATGGCCAGGCACAGTGGTTGAGGCCTACAATGTCAGCACTTTGGGAGGCCAAGGCGGATGGATCACTTGAAGCCAGGAGTTTGAGACCAGCCTGACCAATATAGTGAAACCTCATCTCTACTGAAAATAAAAAAAATCAGCCGGGCATGGCGGCACATGCCTGTAATCCCAGCTACTTGGGAGACAGAGGCAGGAGAATTGCTTGAACCTAGGTGGCAGAGGTTGCAGTGAGCTGAGATCATGCCAGTGCACTCCAGCCTGGGCAACAGTGTGAGACTCGTCTTAAAAATAGATCAATAAAAGAGTAATCTAGTGGCCGAGAGCACATTGAAGAAAAGGCTATGAATGAACCAGGTATTTCAGCACTTCATCTCTCTCATGCTGGCCCTAATTGTAACTCCAGCAATTCCAGAGACTTCAAAGAGCAGAAAAGCTAGGTAGAATCCTACAGATTTTTTCATACAGCATTTTATCATCTGTGGCTCCACATTAAGTATTAACTTATATATATATATATTTGCACTCATTGTATATAATTTTAAGAAAATAAATGGTAGGCTCTAAGTTTCATTTAACTTTCTATTTCCAGGACTTTGAAAGATGAGACAAGTAAATGTGTGTGCTGCGAATGGATACGTGAATGAACAAATGACCACAGGCATTATCTGAATGATATGATCCTCCTTCCCTATCTTTCTGGGTGTTTGCCTTCATTCACCATGAAGTTGTAAACACAACATTGATTTTGGAGTCAGACAAACTAAGTTCAAATCTAGCCTTTGCTTATTACTGGCTGAAATCATTGAGAAATCTACTTAACCTGCCTGAGAGCTCAGTTTCCTTATTTGTAAATGGAATAGTAGTGCCTCAAGTGAGATAAGGTATGTAAAAGCAGTAAGCATTGCCCTCAATAAGTAGAATAAACTCTCCCTCCCCACCACCGTCACCAAAATTCTTTGTCTGCTTTCTAGCATTTTAGTGACTGCTGTCGTGTCCCTTCCTTTTTAAATTACTGTAGGGATACTTTTTTCTGATCCATCTATCTTTCTCTCTACTTTATCCACCACTCTCTACTTTTTGTCCACCTAAAAAGACCTAAGCTCTCTAGTTCAACAGACACCGCATCATCGCTGACTACTTGAGTTCTGGAGTAATAGGAGATAATTGCTTTCAAAGTGTTTGTATTTGAAACCCAAAGACCTTCTGCAGTTTATTTAACATCCCTCAGCCTCGAATTCCTCATCTGTAAAATGGGATTAATTAGTTTCCACACTTCACAGAATTCTTGTGAGAACTAATTGAGTCATAAAGATAAAGCATTTATCAGTCTCTGGCTTGGTAAATGTGAGATATTACAAAGGGTAATATTTTACTTTCTTCCATTTGTTCTCAGAAAGCTTAAGTCTCCAAAGGGGGCATTACTTCAATACCCACAATCCGAGAGTTTTTTGGGGAGTCGTTCCTTAAAACTTGACATTGAATCAAGGCACTCCAAGGGGCTGAAAGCGAACATCTCTTTGTCATGTCACCAAGACCACAGTCCTCCTCGTTCAGCTGGCAGATCATGTTTTGGCCATTCAGCTTCCTCTATAGTCATTGAAATGGAAAACCCAGGATGTCTCCCCTGTGGGGTTTTGTTTTCCATTTTATCAGGATCTCAGAATGTCTCTGTGTGTCCACAAAGGGTCTTCAAACCTGTACAGATGAGAAGCCGGACAAACTGCCAAGGCTTGGAGACCCAGAAGCTGGGGGCAAGACCTGAGTACTTTTGCCGGAATGGGCTGGGCGGGTACCTGCACTCCAGCTTCATGTAGCTTTGCTGGGACTCCTTGACATTATGGTCATGTACATTTAGGATAGCATTCAAGTAGCTTATAGTGTAACATCCAAGGGCCAAAGGGAGTCTTACGTGGTCTAGGTCAGTTTTTCAGTCCATACTCAATACTCCTAGGTAATCCCCTCCATGTGTATTCTGCTAATTAAGAGGCCGCATGTCTGTATGTCCATGTTCCCAGGATATTCAAAAAGGCAGAAAATCAATCTCTCTCTCTTTCTAGCTCCAAAATTCCCTTGCATGATATGTATCTGCTAGTTTGGAAGACATAAATATGTGCATTCATATTTAAATGACATTCATTGAGCATCCTCAATTGTGTGATTATTATTTTATACCTTTATACTATGGGAGAATAAAACAGCCTTCTGATTTTTTCTGTTTCTACTCATCTTTCACCATAATTCGCCCATACACTCACAGGCACTCTCTCTTCCCAATGCTCATACTTACTTCTTACCTTCCTGATGGAAAGAATAAGACCCACACATAGGACTGTAAAATCTTTCTCTAAAGCAGAACATTTTAGTGTCAACTTTAAAATGAAGACTCCATTTTCTAACTAGCTTATCTACTGTAGTGCAACTATAACTGGATCATTTCTCACTTCTAGGAAATTTAGCACTGTGTTTTCCTCTTAGAGTTTAATACTCTTCCTTGCACAATCGAGTATGCAGTGACTTGCATTTATTATAGAGATTTGGAGCACTTTTGCTCCATGGCAAACTTAAAGCTATTGTTGACAGAAATAAAAACTGGAAAAATTTCCTGGGAAGGTGTTTAGATAGGAGAAAGAGAACTAAAGCAAAATTTAGAATTTTTTTTAAAAAGGACTCCAAATACAGAATAGAGAAAAATGAACTTTTATAACATAATAGGTTTGGGGATTTTTTTCCCAGTTTGCATTATATGCTTTCTCATGATTTTCTGACACTGGCTTGTCAATTGAATTTTATTCCTAACAGCAGTTGCCTAATGGAAACCTGCTCTGCCTTCTCTAGTCCTGCAGGTCATTGTCAACCTGCCCCACAGGATACCTTGTCATTCCTCTTCACACATCTTGATATGGTGGTTATTCATCTTGTCGAGCAAGCTGGGATTGGAAGAACCCTCTGTGTTATAACTTCTGGCTTTATTTTTCACAGACTCAAAGTAAGCTTTGAGGTCAACTGTGCTGTGGCTCTATAATGAATGTTCAACAATGTACTTTATGTCCACAGGTGTCCCATTCAGAGCATCCAGGCTAATGGACAGTTAAGGAAACGACCCAACAGCTATTAGGGCTCCCTTGCTATTGCCAAGCTTGTTTTCATGCTCCGGGTGGTACTGAATTATATAAGACATGCACAGCTAAACAAGCAAAGACCCTGCATGTTCACCACATTCTCTCTCCTCTAAACTCTGAGGTTAATACCAGTTGTCAAACTGGCTTACGAGAAGGCATTATACCTGCTCACAGCCTGGCTAAGAATCAAAGAGATATTTGTTTTGAAAGAGTAAAATCCTTTACACCAAATATGGTTTGCATCTTTCTTGGGCTTTAATACCGTTTTTAACCACATCTTTTACATTAACTTCTCCCTCTCACAGTTCATATTTCATCACCTAAAAAAGGTAATCCAATGTCTTTATTCATGCTCATGTGTTAATTGCAAAATTAGTGGCAATATGTCTTCTGGCACTAATAGTGTTTATCATTGATGCCGAGTTCTTAGATGGTAGATGCTAAAGATATTTTATATATAGGTTTATAATTTCTCCAGGACGAAGTGATTTTTGCTTGATATAAAGATTGGGTGGCTTTTCTTCTGCTTAATCACTACCAGAAATAATTTCTTCTTCTCGTCACAACACTATTTAATAATCATTTCTCAGTAGCGCTATGGCCACAGCCTTTGGAATTCAAATATGTGACTCTAGATTTAAACATATGTAATCAGCAAAAATGAAATATTGTTTAATACTTAAATTATGGAAAGTTACCATAGCCTAGAATTAATGTTCTATTTATAAATTAAGTATTGGCTTTGAAAATTTATTTTACTTAAAATAGGCCGTATGTGACAAGGATAAGTAAAAAAATATGTTTAATATTGATATTTAATTTTCAAAAATACATTGTACTATAAGTTACAAGGTAAGAACTTTGGACTTAACCACTGAAACAGTTATTTTATCTCAGCCCAGGAACAGAAACATGTTTAGTTGAAGCTTAGAGGCCTTCCCTGGCACTCTCCTTCCTAAACCACCCCTCCTTCCCTCGTACATAGACTCATTTTCTAAATCATTATCCTCTTTTATTTTCTTCCTTACTACTTGCTGAAATTTTGCCTACTTATTTGATTTTCCTTAATTGAGAATGAAAGCTCAATGAAAGCAGGTACCTAATAGGTGTTTACTCCCGTGCTATCAGGGCTTAGAAGAATAACATGTGGGCATTCAATAAATATTTGATCGAGGGAAGCAATGGATGGATGTTTTCAACTGGTGACATCTATAGCCCATTTTAAAAATAAAAAACATATCAGTTCATATAGTTATTTTTTAGGAGTGACATAGGAGTTCTGGAGTAATACACTTGCTTTCAAAGTGTTTATATTTGAAACTTGAGATACACAGGCAGTTCTTGCTATGCATAGTAGTTTAGGACCATAAAACTGACCTTGTTTTAAGATCAACCTTAATTATCAATAGGAAAATTATGTTTTTTTCTATGACCTATCATTAAAAACTCTGTTATTCATAAATGTATAGAAAAATTAAAATATAGTAAAATTGATATTTATTTAGTATACTGCCACATAAAATATTAGAAATATTGAGATGTAAAGTGTTTGGTTTTGCAAAGTATTTATCAAGAGTCATTAGAACAGCTTGCTTCTCTTTTTTCATAGTACACATTACAATAAAGAATAAGCATTTTTCCGTGCCTTGGCAAATCATCATACACCTTTCTAGATTTGGATTAGCTTCCAAATCTTCATTTATTCTTCACTCTTTCAGTGTGATAAAATAAATCCAAGAATCCATTAAAGTGAGTTACTGACAGCATCAATTCCCTCAGGACACCTTCATCCTTAGTCATATCTGATTTCCTTATTTATAGCTATTAATTTGCCTTTACTAAGTGCCTTTGGCCACACATGGAGAGTCTCTCAAGTGGCACTCAAGTGGCAGCAGCATCAGTATTCCCACCTTCAGTTACTTCTGTAACTCCACTTGTGTTTGATTTGAGTTTCACTTCCAGTGTTAAATTATTTCTCATTTCTTGCCTGCACTTTCATCTTTGTTGGCCAATTTCTTCTTTGAATTACCAATTTTTGAAAAACGTCTTGTGAATTTATCATTGTGAGACAAGGAGAAAACAAAAGTACATGGTTTGCTGCCTGTGCCTAAAGTGAATAACAGATTCACAGTGACCAATTACAGACAGACTATGAAAGAAGGGATGTGATGGGTAACCAACTATAAAGCAAATTTGTTATGTATGTCGTGATTTGTAGATTGAGCAGCTAGCAGTGAAATTTGTATTTATGCAGTTTAAGTATTTTATATACTTTTAGTTAATATATTAATAAATTATGTTGTTGGGGGACTGGTGTGAATTAATTTTACTATGGTAAAGTGAAGACTGTCAGTAATTTAAAACTTCATTTCTTTGCCAAACTTTCAAATGATGTCTGAATACTTTAATGTATGAGAGAAGCTACTTTCAAAACATGGAAAGTTGAGTTTTTACCCTCGGAAGTCACATATGAAAAACAGAGGGATTTTGCTTCCTTAATGTCTTTCCCTGTGAGACAGACAGCAGTAGATATTTAGTCATAGCCATAGCCTAAGTTTAAGAAAACAAAATGTTATAATTGTGTAGTTATATGCTTGAATTTACTAATCAGGATTATCTCAATGGTCTCAAACTTGATCATGTATTAGAATCACCATGAGGGCTTATTAAAGGGCCAGATTGCTGGCCCTACCCTCAGAGTCTGGGGTACTAGCTGAGAATTTGCATGTCTAATGAGTTCTTAGGTGAAGCTGATGCTGCAGAGCCACCAACTTAAACACAATCGGAAGAGTATTCTATGGGGAGAGAGAAGAGAATCCACAGATCGTAATCTAGGAAAAGCATAGACACTGAATCAAGGAAATTAGCAGGATCTTAGAGATCTTTTAGTGTAGGTCCCTCGTTTTACAAATGAAGAAATAGAAGCCTGAAAAATTCAGGTGATTTAGTACAAAATTAGCCAGTTGTAGAGGCTGGTCTAGAACATAGACTCTATTATATTCCAACAAACTCTGGAAGACTGCTAGTGCCATAGTAGGTCATATTTTCAATAGATATATGCCAAATATATTACACACACACAAAATGGTTCTCAAACTTTAGTGTGTCTGAAAGTAGTCCTGTGGCCTTGCTAAAAATTAACATTCTTAAGCTGGGCACTGTGGTGCATGCCTATAGTCTCAGCTACTCGGAACGTGGAGAAAGAAGGATCGCCTGAGCCCAGGAGTGAATTCCTGGGCTCAAGCTGTAGTGCGCAATGATTATGCCTGTGAATAGCAACTGCGCTCCAGCCTGGGCAGCACAGCGAGACCCTGTCTCTACAAAAAAAAAAAAAAAAGAAATAAAAATTAACCTTCCTAAGCTCTCATCTAAAAATTCTGATTCATAGATAAAGTATGGGGCACTTTGAGACCACAGCCCATGAGATTCTAAAGAACAGGTAAACTGTTCTTTAAGAGACAATGTTCTACGAAGCTGATGTTTTAAGCCAAATAATCTACACACAGAAAATAACAAAACGCCAATTTTAAAAAAAATTTTTTTGCAAAACACTTTCACAGGCTATGATAATTCCCTCCAAAGATCCTGTAAGGTCAGTGAGGCAACTGTCACGCTCCCTTTTTGAAGAAATCTTGGAGAAGTCTCCATTCCAGGAAGCTCCTCCTTCTCATCTATGGAGAGGGTAATAATACTAAAATGGATCTCACAGAATTGTTTAGAGGATAAAATGAGATGAGATATAGGAAGGCAATTTGTGAATAGTAAAATATTACATGGATGTTAGGTGTTAATGGAAAGCCAAAACAGAGTATGAATTGTTTCAGAGCATGAAACAGAGTATGAAATATCAATTGGGTTATCTGCAGATAAAAGAGTTTTAATTGTACTGTAATAGGCTCATCCTGCAGTAGCTTCCTGATTGGTCAAAGGAAACAGATAAGGCAAAGCTTCAGTGAAATTGCAAGATTTTACCCTCCCAGGCCCCAAATTATCTGGACCAGGAATTGCTGACTGAATCTGAATCTGGAACAACATTAAATATAATATGCCCTGTGTTAAATGGCTTTCTTAGAAAAGATCTTGTCTGATCTCTGTCTCCAGGACATTTCCTGTCTCTTCTGACTGATAATTAAATTGGGGATTGGAAACCAGACAATATTTACTTCCTGAGCATTCTTTTCTTTTAGCAAAGCTGAAAAAATAATTTTAAAGGAAGAAAACTGAAAAAGATCCATTTACCACTGATTCTGCCCTCCCTAGGAAGAAGGATCCCTGGAGTGGGATAAAGAAAATATAGAAAAGGAAGGGAGTGTCTTCACATCCCAGCAGGGCACGTGGAGGAGGAGGAGGAGGTGCTGACTATGGACAGCAAGAAGCAACATCCCCAACACAAAACACCCACCCAGGGCAGGCGCCCTTTCAGCAAGGAGCGTAAGAGACTGTTTCTGCCTCCGATAGAAGCCCAGCATTTTGTTTTTCTCCACATATTTTAATCAATATTTACCAAGCAATAACAATCTGGCTTTCACTGTCACCCTGGGGTTGAGTTTCATGAGTAACTACCTTTTCCACTGGCTGCAGAAATAATGACTCCATACATGATTGGCAGAAGGTCATTCATTTGAGCACAGGAAAATAAGCAGTTTCAAGAAAAGAGCTGGCATCTCTGCATGGGTGAATCAGTACAAATCTAAAATGCAGTTACTGAGATTACAGAAGCCTCTCCTCGGCCAATTGGCCTCTTTTGGAAGACATGGCCTCAAACCATTCCATGTGCAGTGAAATGTCTAGACTTGATTATAGAGTTTTCTTGAGAGCTGATGCATCCAAGGAACATTTAAAGTAAGAAGCAAAGTAATAAAAAACGTTTCTCAGAAAATAAAAATTGTTAATATGGTCTTACCACATTTTCTGGTGAAAGTATGTTGTGAATGCTTAGGAGGAAGAAGGTACAGTAATGAGACTAGAAATTTACAGCTTAGATGGGAGCCCAGTCACCAATTACCAAGTGCTACAAGCCTGAGGCTACTTCTCATTAAAAGGCCTCCCAGGCATCGAGGGTGTCCACAGTTCAGAGAGACCTCAGAAGCCTGCACCTAGTTCATGCTCAGTTCTTAGGATAATTCTGTCTTTCCACAATTCCTTCAGGCTTGCAACACTCTCTTGCCCCAAATCAGCTCTTCCTCTAGATTTCCCCTTTCTATCAATAGCACTAGAATTCTCCCAAATAGATCAATTTCAACGTCTCATTTTTTACTCACCCTTCGTGTACTCGCCTCCCATTATAACGTCTAGACTACAGATAGCCTTTATTTTACCTCATGGTATGTCCAGAAAGAATCCGTCTTAACTACCTACTTACACCAAGGCATCAGCAATTCATTTACTTATTCATTCATTTGTTATTGTATAAAGTATTGGCTAAGAGATGTATAGTGAAGTGGGGAGAGATAGTCATTTAAAGTAACTGTTATATAAGAATGAGTAATCATTCACACCGTAGCCTCTACCAGAACTCACACTTTCTTCCTTATATTTTTCAATCTTTAAACACAAGTCAGGAGACACTACCTCCTGGAAGCCTCCCCTGAATCCACCCTCAGCTGACTAAAATGTCTCGCCAATGGCTTTCACAAGTGTATCATATCTAGTTCATTGCACTGAAATTGCACTGATTAGCTGGTCATGTGCCTGCCTGCTCCCCCCAGTTAGACTGTCCTATTCAAAAACAGGGACTGTGTCATATCCATCTCTGTATTCCTGATACTTAACAAAGAGCCCAGCTCATTGTGTTCATTGCATATTTTTAAATGAACACATGAATGAATGAATGATTATAAAAGGAAACCATAGAAAGCTGTGAAACAGAGAAAGGGGTAAGTAATCATTTTAACTAGGGGAATAAAGGTAAAATTTTCACGGAGGTGACGGTATTTAAGCAAACCATTGAAGTACGCACAGGATTTCCAGAACGTAAAAGGATCAAGGGGTAGGGTAAGGGGTGGTACACAAAGCATTACTTTTAAAAACCTAACTGATTCTCTCCACCTCTGATCTGTTACTTCTTTAAAAATAATCTTTTCATGCCTTACTTTTACCCATTCTTTTCTTCTCTGTTGTGGAGAACCTTCAGTGATTCCTTACTATCTAACTCGATGTAATTCAGGCAGCTTAGCTTTCACTTGAAGCGTCTTGCTGTCATTCCTAACATTTTTTCTTCTAACCCTTGCTTCCACTCTTGGCCACTCACTCTCTGCACAAATCAGGCCCCTCTGTTTTCTGTCTCTGAGGTCTTGCCTTGGATCATCTCTTTGGCTTTCCTCTTTCTTCATGCGTTGCCTGGGATGCTTTCCCCATGTCTTTCTGCCATACACAATGCAACCGTGTCTTTGAAAATCCTACCCTTTCCCAGAACGTTGGCATGCAACAGGAGGAGGATCGCTTGAAGCCAGGAGTTCAAGACCAGCCTGGGCAATATAGCAAGACCCCATCTCTAAAAGAAAAAGAAAAGAAAATCCTATCCTTTACATGCAGCCACGCTTTTCCACTCCAGACCAGAATGTCTTCCTTCTCTGAAAAAAAAACACCAAACCACTCTTTAATCATTTCATTTGATATTCGATTTTCTAGCTCTAAGTCTGCTTTGTCCCTTTTATGAGGATGAAACTAAGATGCCTACAGGCCAGGATCATGGACAGCGTCCTGTTGGAACATGCCCAGTGTCTCATATTCTATTAATTAAAAATCCTTGACAACTGAAGCAGCCCTCTAAGGATATATGAGAGGCTCTTGACTTCAGGTGGACACCTTGTTATTCAGCTACTGGATGATGGGTGTGGGTACTTGCAGTAGATTTAACATTTAATTCAGTGAGAAGAAATAAAAATTATATTATCAGTTTGGTAAGGAAATCACTAACCATATTATAAAATAAAAATGTCTTACTTCCCTGTTTCAGCTGTAGAATTATAGCTATAGTTATTTTAACTTCTTCCATGCTGCCAGATGAAATACCCTTTTAAAAATTTTTACTGTGTGACTAGCCCTTTAAGATAGATCACTGCTTTTACCCTAGCTCTTGTAATCCTGAAGTTCCTTCATGCTTTGCAGCTTTTTAGGCTTTGCCCCTTGTCAAACTACATCAATACCAGTCTCAAACCTGAATCATAAAAGACATTTTAGAGAAATAGAGGCTCAAGGCTCATGTAAAGGAACAACCTATCACACACAACAGGCTGCAGGGCATGGAGAATCCATCACCTAACCTTTCCCAGCCTCTGTTCATCTGTGTCCCACTGTTGGATGTCCAAGCTTGACAGTGAATGCTTTCCAATGGGAAACTGTAGCAGGATTTTTTTTCCCATCCTTTGGTCCCTATTGTATGTTCAGCTGCACTGGAGCTAGCTGCTAATCAAAGCCAGAGACTCTCAACACAAACAAACCCGGCATTGTGGCCTCCCCCAGGGATAGAACACAGCAATTCAACAAACAATTTAGTCAGGTGATGGCAGGCTGGAGAAACAGACTGAGCAGCTCCTAGACACCCTCCTGCTTGTACTCCCAGCGGTCCCTTTCCTCAGCGCAGGCATGTTGAAACACCATGGTGTTTGAGAAAACAATGGGCAATCATATGCAATCAAGGAGGGTAATCTAACAGCAGCATTCCTTATCCAAGACATGGTAACCTCTTGATCATAAGGAGGTAGAAATAAGTAACATAGTGTGAAGAAATATTCCTGGATACTGGCTAGAGGGAAGAAAGGAATCGTGAACCAAAATATCTTCAAATACTCACTGAACCCTTGACATTGAACAGGGGAATGGATGTAGAAAAGTATGACTTTTAAGAATTTTATGGTTAGAAATATTTGGACTACACCCTCAGTTCTATTTTTTACTAGTTTTTGATCTTGGACAAATTACTTCTGTGACATAGTTCCCCCATTTAGGAAGAAAAATAGTCTTCACCCCATAGGGCTGTTGGGAGCATTTAACCTAGCACTGAATGTAAAGTTCTAGTATTGAACTGTCTACTGTATAGAAAGCACTCCAATAAGTATTAGCTATTATGACAGTATTATTAATGCTGGTGAATTGTGCTCAGAAAGTTTAAATGATGAGAAATAATAAGAACAGAAAGCAAGGCCTTCAGCTCCTAGAACTAGTTGGTGATAAGGGAGCAAGTCTCCTTGGTCTTGGCAGTTCCAAGGAACAATGTCTTAGAGGTGCTGGCAGGTCTTGATTTTGACTTATTGCCATGGGTCCTCAGCAAGAGAAGTTAGGGACGCCACTGTCCAGGGTGAAGGTAGAGGACAAGGTATGCCTTCAGACAACAGCAGGAGCTTGGCTCCAGGTACCTGAGCACTGATGATGGAACCATCATCTAAGTACAAAGGACAGAGCAGAAGAAAAAAGCTGGAGATGCCAAAGAAAATGATTACTCATGTCACAATTTTGCACTATGGCAGCCAGTTAATATTAATTCTTGCCAGAGTTTCTGGAGGTCCAGACATGGGACAAGAGAGGAATAGAAAGTAGTAAAAAGTTACTCCAATACTATGCAACAATAAGCATGGATTGAGTACTAAATGCAACTGGCATATAGTGGGTACTCAATCATTTTCAGGACTATCCATACTCAATGCATATTCAGGAAGTGGTTAAGTGAAAGACCTAGACACAACCATAGGAACAAACAATGAGGTTCAGCAACAAGAAACATAGCCAGTGAAACTCAAAATTAATACAATGGCTTCCTTTAAATATAAAAGACAGTGATGCAAGATTAGCAGTTGAAGTAGCTTCTTATGGAAACCTCCAAATGAAAATAATGCCAGTTGATCAGGTGCGGTGGCTCACACCTGTAATCCCAGCATTTTGGGAGGCTGAGGTGGGTGGATCACCTGAGCTCAGGAGTTCGAGACCAGCCTGGCCAACATGGTGAAACCCTGTCTCTACTAAAAATACAAAAATTAGCTAGGTGTGGTAACATGCACCTGTAATCCCAGCTGCTTGGGAGACTGAGGCAAGAGAATTGTTGAACTCAGGAGGTGGAGGTTGCAGTGAGCTGAGATTGCACCACTGCACTCCAGCCTGGGCAACAGAGCAAGACCCTGTCTCAAAAAAGATGAAGAAGAAGAAGAAGGAGAAGGAGAAAGAGAAAAAGGAGGAGGAGGAGGAGGAGGAGAAGAAGAAGAAGAAGAGAAATACCCAACCTAAACTTTTTCTGAACTGAAACAGAATGTTGAACATCACATATTATAGCAAATAGCAATCAAGGCAGAAAACCAGCCCCCAAATCTAGAAGGCACATGTGCAGCAAAGCCCTGGCTGAAGGAACCCTGATGTGCTCCAGCCCACAAAAAGCACATTTCAGTCTCCTGCTTTTATGATCCACCACTAAAGGTGGGGAGGACATGAATGAAAACAATGCATTAGACGGTAGAAAGGTTTATGGAAGAGTTGGCTTCAGGCACCAGATTGTCCAACTCTGGGCTCTGCACCCAAGATTCCTCAGGCCCTGTTTTGGGAAGGAACTCTTCACTAGAACAGCAGATAATGCTTTGTCTTGAAACACTCCCTCTGAGAAAATCAAGAAGAGGACCAGGTTTGCTCCACGGAGCTGTTGTGATTTCATGGGACTTTTATGGCAAGAGGCACCTGGAGCCGAGGAGATGTGGAAAACAAAGAAGGCAAATCCACCCTAGAGGAATCTCCTTAGGATACACCATGACAGCTAGATGGGCCATAAGGACCCTATGGCATGCTCAATACTTCCTTTTTAGTGGCAGAAGCCTCAATCCTATCTAATAGAATTTTCTGTGAGGTCTGAAGTTCCTCTGTCCAGGAATGGGGCTTCTATCTATGGGATTCTTGGGTGTTTTCTCTAAAGCCTCAGTTCAAGTCCAACACTGTCTCTTTTGTCTTATTGGTCTTGCTGCCTTTGACATAAAGGGCTTCCATTTAACATCTTGTGAAAGAACGTCACTGGATGAGACGTTAGAAACCCACAGAGTCAGCCTGCTTTCAGGAAATGTGGATCTGTTTAGAGAGAAATTGGTAGAAATCCACATCTACCCACTTGTTCCTGCTGAATTGCTTCTAATCTGCTTCTCCAAACCAAATTCATTTATTACAGCCTTGAAGTACATCTTCAAATCCCCAGATATCACGTATCAGAAGGCAAACTGTAATTCCCTAACCATCAGACTAAAGCCGCAATTTAAAAAGGCTAAAAATCACTTCAGGCCAAAGTTGGTGGAAATCCCAATACTGGCACAGATACTAAACGCATTTGACTTTCACTCCTCCTCTGCGATAGGGAATGTGATGGTCAAACCCAAATTTGATCTCACTCACTTTAAACTCGAGCCAGTTGTTCACTAGTCATTCCAAATAATAACAGAGCAAATAACTCCCCGAAGGATGCCAAGCCCTGGAGCGACGCGCATCAAAGAGGTTTGCTGATCTTGCAGTTTACCCACCTGCAGTGCATCAGGCCCACTCCCTTGGGCCCCACAGCAACTCCAAAGTTTCTCAGGCTCTTGAGAGGAGCTAAGTGGTTAGATCCAACCTGGGTGGGACCAGGCAGCTGTGTCTTCCCTGGGGAGACTTTTACTCTTGGATATATGGAAGGGTCCTTTAGGGTAAGAAAGAAAGACCTTGTGTACTCAGCTTGACCTTTAATTGGCACACACCGAGTTCTCCAGGATTATTTGTTCCCATCTAAACAGCACATCTGCAGGGACAAAGATTTTTATTTGTTTGTTTGCTTTATGAGATGTTTGTTTGCTTGCATTTTTCCAGTGCTGGCTCTTTTATGAGCATTCATAACATTAATTTACTTAGCATTTTTTATGATTCTAATTTACCCATACCAAGCTAAATAAATTGAATTTCCATCTTAATTGGCTCATTTGATAGAATCAAGTGCACATGTTAACATGTGCATAGCTGTTAAAACATATTGCATGCATCACTAACACTGTTAAAAAGCAGGACACCCAATTATGCATCTAACTATTTTTAAAAGTTACATCAGAAAAACTGTAAAGGTATATCAGGGTGCTAACAGTGGTGCCTATTTTAAGAATTGTAAGTAAGTTTTCTTTTTTATAAAATTTGAATATCTTGTACCTCAAACATGTATTTTTCTAGAACGGGAAAAATAATATGTTTCTTCAGGTACATTTGTGTTTTCCTAATAAGAAACATCATAATGGAAAAAAACAATATTTCATTATTTTTCACATGGTTAAAATTAATCAAACTTTTCACACATTTGACCTGCATTGAGCTATATTTGAGATTCTGCATATTCCCAGAAACATTATTCAATAATGAAATGTATACTGTAAATAAGAAAAGATAATAGGAAGAAAGGCTTTATTTTATTGTTTCAAGATTTAAGCACAGACACCTGTTAAAAATAATCTAATAAACTACCTGTTTTCTCTCCTCTAGCAGCTTCTGGCTTGCTCATTTGAATTCCCTGAAACATATCTAAAGAAATACATTGCACAGAGAGGGCAATTTTTTTTGTAATAAATATTTTTTGAGGAGCTGACTTGACCCTTGAAATCCAGTTCTTTCAAGACGCAAAGTATGTTTTTTAAGCCAACAATCTGATGTTCATAAGCTCACAAATGAAGGCCACCATATGTTAAAACCTCAGAGATAATTCTGCTACGGGGCACAATGATCCCACGGCTAGGTCTTGAAAAAAGCCATATTCACATCAAGTAAGAAAGCCATTATGAAAACACTGTTCTAAAGTTTTATATGGTTTCTGCTATAGTTTGGATGTTTGTCCCCACCAAACCTCATGTTGAAATTTGATTTCCCAATGTTGGAGGTGGTGCCAGATGGGAAGAGTTTGGGTCATGGGAGTAGATTCCCTCATGAGTAGATTAATGCCCTCCCTGGTGGGGTTTGGGAGGGTGGGTAAGTGAGTTCCCACTCTTAGTTCCCCTGAGAGCTGATTGTTACAAAGAGTCTGGTACCTTCCTGTCTTTCTTGCTTCCTCTCTTTCTGTGTGATGCCTGCCCCCTTTCACCTTCCACCATGAGTGGATGCCATCTGAGGCCTTCACTAGATGCCCAATCTGGAAACTTTCAGCCAGCAGAATCACAGGCCAAATAAACCTTTTTTCTTTATACATAACCCAGCCTCAGGTATTCCTTTATAGCAACACAAAACAGACTAAGAGAGCTTCTATTTGTTTTAGCCTGAGTGAAGATTTTCTTTGTTACCTAAGACTGTTACCACAATATGTTCCTTATTAATTAAATCTGGACTCTGAAGCAAAAAGCCCTGGCTCTTTCTCTGGGCAGCCCAGTGTCTTCAAGGAAGTCACAAAGATGGATGATTTCTGGTCTAGTTCCATTATGGTATGGAAGGAAAGAGTCTAATGCAGTTATAGATGTTAAAATGTAAAAGAAGGGAAGACTCTAACACTAAGTAAACATATCACATATATCTTTTTCATATTAAGAATGAAATTTTCTAAACACTTTTCATTAGCTTTTAAAGCAAATAAAGAAGGCAACATTTGGATCACTTACACCCTCTCCAAGAAAGACCCCAGCGGAAGCACTGGTAAGGAGGCCCAAACGCAACATCTGGCCAGGGGCTTTTTACACTTAAGGGAACTTCAGTGAAGTCAATAGCAAATCAGGTGATGTCCGCAATTTTCTTTCATAAATAATCATACATTGTAAATATTATTTGGTCACAAAGATGTAAGTTTTAGAAGTTTTGCATACAACATACTGACAATGATCCTCATCATTTTTATTAAGCTATGGACATCATGACTGGAGCGTTCTGATTTGTCTCCTGTTCCCTCAAGTTTGTTGAATTAAACTGTTGCGGCTTGCTACTCAAAGAGAGATCGCCAAACTAGTAGTACTGCAGTCACCTGGGAGCTTGGCAGAAAAGCATACTCTGAGATTTCATTGGAGACCTACTGAATTTTGGCAAGAACCCTGGGTGACTGGTATGCACATGAAAGTTTGAGAAGCACAGTTATCCAACTATCATGTAAATGAACCGCTGCTAGCCAATTACTAAGGCTTGTATTTAGTGAGAATAACCAATTTAAAAAAAGTGACATGTAGCTTTCAAGACACTTCAGAAGGAACTATAACATAATCTGAGGTAAAAGAAAGCATGCCTGTTTCAGTTTAGCCTCATTTAAGATGTCTTCTCACTTTTTTTTTTTTAGTATGACTCATGTCTTTTTCTTCATTCCTGTCACACATCTTACTTCCTCCTCACTTTGTCAGTCAAACTTACCTTCAAGCAACTTAGGCAATCTCTGGGTGTCCTGAGAAAATGACAATGACAATAGCAGGATTGGGGAACCAGAAAGGAAGAACTTGCCCCACTGACTTTATTAAGTTCAGTTCATGTTCAGTATAACAGTTTAGAGCTTACAGATGTTGCGTCGTGACCACTGACCTTTACCACCAACCTATGGGGTTGGCAAAACAAGTAACATCATCATCATTTCCCACTTAGAGCTAAAAAACCTAAGATTCCAGGAGATTCAGTGACACATTCAGCAGCCCATACCAAACAACAGGCGGACTGTGGTGAGTTGCTGGTTCCTGACTCCAAACCTTAACTCCTTCCCTGGACTGAAGCCTCTATCAGCAGGAGTCAGAGAGAATGTGGTTATGAGCATCACTAAGGTCAGCGATAAGATGCCTATCTCTTGGATTTGGAGTCTCCTGTACGCAAAATGCTCTCCTAGACCTTTTGGGAAGGGATGAGGTCAAAGAGTCTGTATTGGAGACTTTGCCTGCCCAACCCCCAGGCCTTGAGCACGATCACATGCTCCGTATGTTTCCTTCCAGAAGAAAGGATTTTCAATCTGCATTTAGAGAAAAGGAAGAAAATGGTATGAGCATGTGGAGGGGCGAGGCCTTTCAAGAAGCATGGAATTCCACCTAGGATTTTGCTTGTATGTTTGTTGCAGATGCCAAGTGGGCATGAGAAAGAAAAGCAATTCAGGAGGGGGAAGAAGTGAAGACTTGCATCTGGTGCTGCTTCACCATGATCGTCATTTTCACCATCCTGCTCAAACACTCCCAGCAATCAGACTCTATGTTCAGTACTTCACACTGATTTTCTCAATTACTACACAGACGTCAATCCTGGAAGGTAAGTATGTGCTCCCATGTTAGAGATGAAAACACTGAAGTAAGGAAGACCACAATATTTGCTCATGGTCACAGAGCTACTAAGAAGTGTAGTGGTTTATACCTCAATATTTTGGACCTTGGAGCTCAAATATTGAGCCATTAAGGCTACTGTTTCTAATGTATCATCTGTATCCACATGCCCTGTCATATGTCCAGGCTCCTTGATTCCACCTCTTAAATCAGAACCACTGAAGATGGGCTCCAGGCAGCTGGAACCTACACATGACGCTAGTTAATCTGATAAACACTGAAGAGAGGGAAATGCTGCTGTAGGTTATTTGACCTCTAACTGTACATACATTGGATTTGGGGGTTGACATGAGAGACAAATGGGAGATAAAATCTATTTATTAGCCTAAGAAAGAGATGGCATTATATTACAGAGGAATAAACTCAAACTAGGAATTTTAAGACTTTTGTTTTCTTATCTGTATGTCATTGAATATGGCCCCCTTAACTTCTCTAAGCCTGCATTTCTGTATCAATTTTTTTAAAATCCCACTCAATCTACCTGAGTAGAGTTACAAAAATATGATGAAAAAATAAATGTGCAACATTCTGAAAAAAAGGCCTTACAGCTACATAGAAGTTATAATGAAAATAATGCTCCAAATGACTAACTTTGTCACTTTGAATAATATGGTTTGTTAAAGAAGAGGTAAGTAAGGTTTTCTCCATTCTGGAGGTAGTCTTGAATCAGAAACTATGAAAAGTTTAAAATTATCAAGGTGAAATATGATTAGGAAGACACTCTAGAGAACTGGCAAGCCTATATGACATTTGGAATGAAGGGAGTGAAGGAAAGAGAGTGAGAGAAGTTTCTGGAGGTTCGAAGTTGAGAATGGGAATGCTTGGGCTCAAACAGGAAGTTGGCACCAGGTTGTTTGGTAAGGCAAGGGGATTAGGCATAGAACACAGATGGTCAAGGTGGGTGGAACAAATTAAATAGGCATTTAGAGTTGCCTATTTATTTTCTCACTCATTTGACATCTTCAATGGTTCTATGCTAAATATGCTACGGTTCTTGAGAGAATGAAAGACAGCCCCTGCCTTAATAGGGTGCACAGGTTGGATGGGGTGGGGCTGGTGTCAAATAGTGAGAAAGGAGGAGCTGAAGTCACTATAAGGGGTGATGGGGAGACCTCGAAGAAAAGAGAAGGGAAGAAATATATCTCCACCTAGAGGGGGCATTTGTCTTGGAAAGCCTTTGGTGCCTTCAGTTTCTGACTCAGGATTTTACCCAAATTCCACAGTTGAAGTACAAGGATTTGCCTTCTTTCCCTTCATGTATATGTTTTCATTAAAGGACACTCTTCTCTTCTGGTATAAATTTTCCTGAAAAGGATATCTACAGTGAGTGCCATGTCTTAAAAATTATACTGATTCTAAATAAACTCAATCTGAATTCTTAAGATGTCACTTCTAATAATTTGTTTCTGCTACGTTATGTGGCAAATGTGAAATGAAAACATGAAGGAATTAGGAGTTCAATTTCTCTTCCAGGATAAACAGCATTAAAGGAACAAACAGACATAATGCTTTTGAAATAGATGTTGAGTACCATTTAGCCTTTTGTGAGCTCCACTTTCCTTTTTCTCACAAAAATGTGATCCCTTTGTCATTGGAACTGCTTAGGGCAACAGTTGTACATATCTTCCTCTAACCTGTGTTGTAGTAATTAGTGTTTTAATGTTCTTACGTATATATTGAGTAGATCATTAGCTGCTCGAAGACATATTTATTTGTCCTGTGTCCCTCATCACACTACCTACCATACAGTATGGCAGTCACTATCCGTAAAAGTCTGGTAGGGATAAAAATAAAATAACAAGAAGTCCTTTACTTCAATCTCCTCCTCCAAATAGAATTGTGCCCGAATGATTTCCTCCAGTATTCATTGAAAAAATATTAAAAATGTGAGTCTAGAGCTCATTAGAGAGAATCTTCCTTCAATTCTCTTCAGATTTGAGAACTTTCCTTGTGAAGGAGTTAAAGCTCAAAGAAGAATTGTGACAATACTAAAGCATTTGGAGAGGAGAGAGGAAGACGGGGAACTGAAATATTTGGAAATAAATGTACACATTTGGAAGACGAGAAAAAAAAAAGCAAAACAAAAGGTGAAGAAAGGAGTGCCCAAAGAGATTAGGAAAACATTAAGACAATAACATACCAAGGAGGTTACAGTACGAGACAATCATAAAACGTTGGGATTAGCAACCCCTGACTTTTAAAGCATCTTTTCCAGAGATGGCTGGGGGTATAATGGATTTAATTGAGATCTCCTTTAAATACATTTCTAATAAAGAATTTCACAAGTTCACACCACTTACCAAACACACGGTATTAGATATTGTGAAACCATAGAGACAGACACCATGTTCTATTTCTTAAACATACTACCTTGTCCAGCACAATGTAGTATCAGGCATCCAACATACGTACAATAAATATTGTTAAATTGGCTGGCCACATGAGCAAGAAAAATTGTATTGTTGGAGTAGGACCCCGGGAGGATGTGATGGAGATGAGTAACTCCAGCTGCACTGCTATATTGATGCTGGGAAACTGAGAAGAGAATGAGGTCAACATTGCAGTGATGAAAATGTTGCCTGACCCTTAGCCAGGGTCTTGAATCACCAAAAAAAAAAAAAAAAAAAAAAAAAAAAAAAGGGGGAAAAATGCCATTGAATCAGTAGAGAGGGCACTGGTGTTGAAAACATCAGCTAGGAAGGTCCAAGCTTCCACGAATGCCAACACATGGGCAGGCATTCCTGGTACATCCGTACATAGAGAAATGTATGCCATCATAGCAAGAGGGAATTGGGCAAGATGTTCTGGGACCTGTTGGATGGGAAATAGTGGCAACCGAATTAATGGAGAAATGAGAGAAAAGAGGGAGAAATAGGTAAATGTAAAAGCAGGAAGAAAAGGGAGCAAAGGGTTAGAGACACAGAATGCTATTTGTGTTTTAAAATGACGTTTTAGCTTTTGCTAAGAGCAATTCTTAGAATTAAGAGCCCAATTATCAGTTACTGTGACTCACTTTTTTCAAGATTAATATGCAGCACTTGATTTTTGTTACACCATGTGTGACGTTAAAAAATAATCTAAGAATTCTATTTTTAGAAAACTGGATATGATTTTTTTCTATTTGATATCACTTTATCTAAATCTACTATGAAAAAATGGTTCAATAAATAAACCCTAGAAAAATGAATTAAATTTCATTTCTAAAAATATCTCAAACATGAAGGAGTCATTGTATTCCTTGTCCACCCTGAAGAAATAGGGATTTGTGGTGAATGTGATCTACATAATTAAGTCCACAATATTACCATATTTACAATACCCTCTGATAATGTTTCATCATAGCTACCCTTTTAAGCTACTGTTTTAATTTCTTATTTACTAAATGCCAAAATAGAAAGAAAAAGAGGCTTGCTATATTTTACAATCTAGAAATATTGTAATGACACCGTGAAAACTATGCCGCACACTAGACTGGCTTGAAGTGGATGGAAAAATAGCCCAGTGGGTGGAAACTTGAATTGTCCATAAACATCAGAAGGAAAAACAACTTTCCATGAGGTCATGGCCCAAATTCCACTTAAGCCAATTGACTCTGGATGGAAAAAAGCAAGCCTAGCTCATAAAAAGAAGGTTCATATCTGAGTATCATTTTGCCTCCCCTCCCACAGCAGTGACATGACCTTGTGCCAGAAGGAGACAAAAACTCTTCGATTATTCATTTAGAACAGAAGCCAGAGGAAAAAGCACTCCTCACCCTTATGGAGAAGCCCAACTCAATATCACTAGCAAAGCCATGGAACAAATGCCACTGGAGGGCTCCCACTCAGCCTCATGCTCCAGAGAAAAGCACATCTCAAATTGGGCTGAGGTGCACTCAGGTGTGGAGGACGTTTGCACTCATCACGTTGGGTGGTCTCAGTCTGGACACCTCCTTCAGGAGAGAAGTCAAGAACAACTCCCCATATCGTTAGGCCGCCATATTAAAAAGCATAATTTTTAGAGAACTGGAATTTGCATTCTGAATTCTGACTTCAGGCCCTCAATCTGTTGTTAATTTATCACACCATTTTCAATGAGCCGGGTAAACTCAGTTTTGTGGGAAATTTTTGAATAGTAATTAAAAACGCCACATCACAAATAGGAATATGATCAGAATTCATGTGAGAATGCCATGTCAGTGAGAAAGCAAAATATCTTCAAAGGAAAAATAAAATATTTAAAGTTAAAATATTTGATATCTAAGATTGATTTTATTTTAAAAAGTGATTCAACTATCTGGGGATCTTATTTCTCTCTGTTGTTTTCAACAACTAGTTTTTTATGAAATTTTAAACCAGGCCCTTGGCTTGACTGAAATTTTTTTAAAAAAATTAAAATGCTCATTAAAAAGAATGTAGCTCTTGTTATGTGTTGCTATATGTGAAGCCCAAATAAGGCACGTGGAAAATATCAATAAATTAATACGTTTATTATTCCAAATCTCATGATCTCATGGAAAGAGGTCTAAAAAAACAGAGAATTATATACTATATATATAATACATTAGCGTATAAATACAGTTAGGTATACCTTATTACTCTAATTCTCTATAATATCTCATTTAAAGTCAGGTAATTAAAAAGTCACGTATCTAATAGTACTTTTATTTATCTCAAGCTCTAGCTTTGAGAACATAATGCATTTGCATCGACAAGCAAACAGCTGGAACACAGCACCTAATGCTGTTATATGTGGCTTCAGGTGGGAGTTCCTTATAGTGGCTTTTCACTAAATGCAGAAAAAGATGTCCTAAAGGGAGCAAGTGAGCAGTGGCAGAAAAAAGATCACTTTCTATTTATTTAAAGTGCAATTAGAGAACTTAAGGCCCAAGTTTCTTAAGGCACAAAAGAATGGCATTAGAGTTTTTTTTTTTTAATAATATAATTTTTTAAAATCTCATCTTCTAATTTAAATGAAAAAGTACAAATATTGCCAGTCTGAAATAACTCATGTCCCAATGGAAGAAAAAAATATTCATTCTAATTTCCTCTGAATTTAACTGGACTATATTTTTTAAATGACTTGGCCTTTCAAGTGCATAATTTACTTAAAAGGAAACATAATGAAGACGGAAAATACAGCTTTATTCTCTGTGTTAGGAGACTTCTTTTTTGTTTCATTGTTATTAACTTGCAATATTTCTACTTATCAATGCATTCCCAGATAATTAAGGGGCTAAAATGGGCCCTGCTGTTTCATCAATTCCACATTTGCCTAGGATCATAAAATTGTTTCATTATGTTATTAGTTCAAAAGCTCTTTTTGGTAACTCCTGAATCTCCTCCCAGACTCCTCTCTCCAGCACACACACACACACACACACACACACACACACACGCACACACACACACACATCACCCCTTTCTCAAGCTGCTAAAGCAAAATGCCTGATAACTCTTAAAATGAGAGATGCCCAAGGACTAGAGCTTTAATATTTTCTCCTCTTAGGACCCCTACCCCTCCTATTTTCTGAATGTGTCCCAAACTTACAAAGCAGCTCTTAACAGACACAAGCGTGAGTTAACACTAGAGTGTATATAAACTGCATGTGTGTGTTCCTGTAAGTGTGTGTGTGTTGTGCCATGTTATGTCATGGAAAAAGGGGTGTGTGTGTATGGAGAGGAGAGAGGAGGTTTCATTTTCCATCTATTAAGTAAGAAAGGAGTTGAATATATTCCTCTCAAAAAAATTTTCTTAACTTATTAGGAACAACAACTCAGAAATTCTAAATATCTAGTAAATTGGTAACAAATATATCCTAAATTTATGTGGGTCAAATTAAAAGTTCAAGGGTCTATGTACAGGGCAGTTCTTTAAATTTGCATTCAAATGAGAGATGGGACTCCAGGTGTGTCTTCTAAACTTTGGACCTAACCACTTCTGGAACCATTCCTGGGCTGTCAGGTGGGAAGAGGGGTGCCAGTAGTTCTGTGAGAGACCTTCTATGTCAGCTAGCACTGGGAGGAACAAGCCCCCACAGCTTACCTAGAAATGTCAGCTAAGAGTCATGGGCTGGCGGGCTCTGGGGCAATCAGAGAATCAGAGAGAGATTGGGAAAAAGAGAGCTGCTTGTTCAGGCTGCCTTACTTTCTCTCCACCTACCCAGCCAGAGACACACCTACTAAAGCTCCAGGTTTTACAAAAAGCAAAGATGCACTCTCCAGCCCACCCTGTCTTGCTCTCCAGCTGGTAGCTGGAACACGGTCCAAATGCATGCTTAACATCACAAAAACTTCTTTCCTTTCACTTACCTAAGCACACCCGAACCAACCTAACCTGAAACCCCAAAAATATGCCTCCCTTGGCCTCTGGAGCAAGTCAGTTTTGAAAGCAGTCCTATCAGCAAAGACACCAGGCAGCCTCTCTCACTCCTACCACCATCATCTGCTGGCACCCAGAAAAGTGGCACAGGGTGAAGGCAAACTCGATCGAAGAGCCCTCCGAGAAATCGTACATTCCTCTCACTTACTTTGAGTTGCAAACGTCCTCTCTGGCGCTCAGTCGGCCTTTGTTGCGAGGGGCGAGGTTGCTACTGCTGAGTCCAGGTACCCGGCTCGCTGCAGCTTCTGCTTGGGCGGCTGCTGCTCTCCCCGCCTTCTGGACGGATGACTCACTGGTCTCTTTCTTCCCCTCTCTCCACTTTGGATTTTCCTCTGCTCTGGGGCTCTCTTGGCGGGATTTTTGGACTGGAAGGCGGGGAACCTGATTCTGCCTTTGACTCAATTACGCCCTGACAGGGAGGGAACGGAAGAGAAATGGAGAATGGGAGGGATAAGAGGAGCAGGCCAGGAGGACGCAGGCTGGGCGAGGGAGGCAGAGCGCTTTGCACTCGAGAGCTGATTGGGAAGCTTATTAAAAGCTGAAATACTCCAGGGGCAGTCTCTCCCCGCGGAGCAAGAAAACGGATTTGAACCAAGAGGCCATGAGATGGTACCTTGTTTTGTTTTTAGCAGAGACGAAACACAACATTTCTTTTCCAAACTCCACCCATGATTTATTCTTCAGATGAGTGCAAAGCCACTTTGCCAAATAGGATATTTTAAATGGACAATTGATGGCATTTTAGGTTACAGTTTGGGCCCCCCACAATCCTTTAATGATATTCAGGATGAAAAAGCACTCTCTTCAAACCAGCCTCTTCTGCCACCCACGAAAGCCCTCCCTATACACAGAGGCAGTTACCTAGCTGTCAGTCACATCTCACCTGCAAAGCACAAAACGTACAAAGCACTTTTTCTCAATTGTCACGAAGAGTGACAGACGTCTCAAAGTTCCCAATTAAGTGCTACTTACCTTTCCTTTTTTGGTTTCCTTGGTGCCTTTAGCAACCTATTTAGTATCATGCCTTTGACACCCAAGAATTTAGAAGATTCGTCAGTGTAGCTCAAACTCTTAGGTTTGTAGAACTTGGAGGCTGGGCTTTGCGTCTCTGGAATTTTCATCTCATTCAGTAGAGGAAAGATGCTAAGGCAATGCATAGGTAAATATTTATGATATAGATGAGATAAAAGTATTGTGTAAAAGGATTAAGATGTATTACACAAATTCACCCAAACATTTTCAAAATGTAAATTTCGAGATTTTCTGCCACTTAACAGCTTTTCCTGCTCCTTAGCTAGTTCCTTTTACCTACTTTTACTGGTCAGCTTATCATTTGATGGCGTCCATCCCAAATTGGTTGTAAAATAGACTGGCATTTTTCATAGTTCTAAGGTTACATCCCTTCATTTCAATTTGACAAATATTTATTAAGCAACTTGTTTACTTAGAACTATCCTTAAACCCCCAAATTAGAAGCATTGTCTTGTGGCAAGTAGTTTTTAGGGACTTGGGGCTCTTGTATTGACTACTACCTGTAGAAATGTCCCTTGGAGAAGTTAGCTGGAACCAAAGACGTGGCTCTACAAACTGGATCAAGCAGTCAATCAAGCTTTTCAAAAGGAAGGGAATCAGAGATGCACTTACATACCTACAGTTTATCCCCCCTCCCAAACTCTTCATACACATACCACATACAATTCTCAAATGAAATAACTAAATAAGGAAGCTGTGTTCCTTTCTCCTACACACAGGCTTCAGGTTACCTGTTTTCCTTTTTTGATTCCACTTCCGTATGAAGCAAGCAGTGTTTGTTTTCATCGGATTTCACCTGTATAAAATGTGGAGGAATGCACATTTTTTTTATTATACTTTAAGATTTTTATTATACTTTAAGGTTCAGGGTACATGTGCACAACGTGCAGGTTAGTTACATATGTATACATGTGCCATGTTGGTGTGCTGCACCCATTAACTCGTCATTTAACATTAGGTATATCTCCTAATGCTATCCCTCCCCCCTCCCCTACCCCACAACAGGCCTCGGTGTGTGATGTTCCCCTTCCTGTGTCCATGCGTTCTCATTGTTCAATTCCCACCTATAAGTGAGAACATGCGGTGTTTGGTTTTTTGTCCTTGTGATAGTTTGCTGAGAATGATGGTTTCCAGCTTCATCCACGTCCCTACAAAGGACATGAACTCATCATTTTTTATGGCTGCATAGTATTCCATGGTGTACATGTGCCACATTTTCTTAATCCAGTCTATCATTGTTGGGCATTTGGGTTGGTTCCAAGTCTTTGCTATTGTGAATAGTGCCACAATAAACATACATGTGCATATGTCTTTATAGCAGCATGATTTATAATCCTTTGGGTATATACCCAGTAACGGGATGGCTGGGTCAAATGGTATTTCTAGTTCTAGATCCCTGAGGAATCACCACACTGACTTCCACTATTAACATTTTTCCCAGTCCCTTTACTGAAAAAGATATCTCAGCATTCTATTAACACTCCATAGGGGCAAAGTTTCTAAGGCATTGAACAAAGAGCTATCCATTTTCTTTCTGTTCTTCAGCTTTATCTTAACATATACAAACGTAACATACAGCTAGCTACCAGTTAGGTGAACAATGCTGGCTTGATTGAGGTGTTCTCCATAGGGTTGATAAAGTAAGCATGAGATTCCCATGATTTCTACTCAATTCCATATGTTACATCAAAAATATCACCCTTTATTCAGATGGGTATATACTAAAATTGCATACATCAGTGATTATCAGTTGGGAGCAATTTTGCCCTCCAGGAAAAGTGAATAATGTCTGGAGATAGTCTTGGTTGTTGCAACCTAGGGGAAGGGGTTGCTCTGGATCTAGTGGGTAGAAGCCGGGGATGCTGTAAAACATCATACAATGCATAGGACAGCCTTTGTTACCAGAAAGGGGTCCCGGTCCAGACCCCAAGAGAAGGTTCTTGGATCTGAGTTGCAAGAAAGAATTCAGGGCAAGTCCATAGAGTAAAGTGAAAGCAAGTTTATTAGAGAACTAAAGGAATAAAGAATAGCTAGCTACTCCACAGGCAAAGCAGCCCCAGTGGCTGCTGGCTGTCGATCTTTATGGTCATTTCCTGGTTGTATGCTAAACAAGGGGTAGGTTATTCATGAATTTTCCTGGAAAGTGGTTGGCAGCTCCCAGAACTGAGGGTTCTTCCCCTTTTTAGACCATATATGGTAACTTCCTGACATTGCCATGGCATTTGTAAACTGTCCTGGTGCTGGTAGGAGTGACTCTTGGCATGCTAATATGTTATAACTAGCATATGATGAGCAGTGAGGACGACCAGAGATCACTCTCCTGGCCATCTTTGTTTTGGTGGGTTTTGGCCGCCTTCTTTACAACAAGCTGTTTTATCAGTAAGTTCCTTACGACCTGTATCTTGTGCCAATCTCCTATCTCATCCTGTGACTTAGAATGCCTAACCTCCTGGGAATGAAGCCCGGTAGGTCTCAGCCTTATTTTACCCAGCCCCTATTCAAGATGGAGTCACTCTGGTTTAACTGCCTCTGACACCTCCACAACAAAGAATTATTTGGCCCAAAATGTTAACAGGGCTGAGGTTAAGAAAACCTAATGTTATTCACCATGGTATTTTAAAAATGAAAAGACAGATTAAAGAGAGTTTTTTTTAATCAATAGAAATTTATGAGATTGAGATTAGTCATAATTTAATTCAATCCAGCATTTTCATCAAAGTTGAAGTAGAATATGTTTTCTAATACACAGTGAAATACGCAATTTCAAATCCAAACTTCATCCTAGGGCATAGTCAAGGGTCTGTTGATTCCAGAGTCCAAGTTATTTCATTCATTAGGCTAATATTCTTTAAGCACTTAAGTCTTTAGCTTAATAGAGCCATGAAGAAAAACTGTTGACAATCCCTACTCTCAGATACCCTATGTTGTTGTTCTTTCTTTCTTTTTTTTGAGATGGAGTTTCACTCTTGTTGCCCAGGCTAGAGTGCAATGGCGCTATCTCGGCTCACCCAGGTTCAACCAATTCTCCTGCTACAGCCTCCCAAGTAGCTGGGATTACAGGCATGCACTGCCACGCCTGGCTAGTTTTGTATTTTTAGTAGAGATGGGGTTTCTCCATGTTAGTTTGGCTGGTCTCAAACTCCCGACCTCAGGTGATCCACCCACCTCGGCCTCTCAAACTGCTGGGATTACAGGCGTGAGCTGCCACGTCCAGCCCTAAGTTGTTGTTCTTAATGAGTCCATTAAAATTTTTTAATAGATGTGATAAGTAACATGAAAAAATAAGGCAATGATGGAAGATAAAGTGTCAATGTGGGAGAGAAAAGTCTCCTTGGGATGATAGTTGACAGAAGACTTAAAAGAATTGAGGATACTGGCCAAGTAAGTATTTGGGGGAAGAGCCTGTAGGCAAAGGCATCAACAAAGGCAAAGACTCTGAGGTCTGACCTTGCCCCAAGTTTTTTGGGGAAGAAAAGGAGGTCACCGTGGCAGGAACTCAGTGAGAGGAGGCAGGCATTAAGGGAAATAATGGGCCGGATCACCTAAGTCCACTGTAAGGAATTTCATTTTTGCTCTGAATGAAGTGGGAAGCCATGAAGAGTGACTAAACCTGACTCTGGTTTAAAACGTCCTCTCTGCTGCGTTGAATAGAGCACAGGAGGATGAGGGTGGAAGCAGAGAGCCCAATAGGAGGCTACTGCACTAACCCACTCCCCAAAAGTCTTCCCCTTGTTCCTGTTTCTTGTGCAAAGTAATTAACTCCAAACTTGCCCTTTAGCACTTTCTCTGCCCACCCAAGCTCCTGTCAGCAGTGACTTTGGCTTGCTAATGTCAGTTCTCAGCTTCTCCAGGTGTAATGAACATGCCCCTTGCATGAGTGTTACCAGGCCAAAATATAACTAATGCAAGGTGATTTGAAATCACAGAAATTATAACATCTCCTAAGGGTATTTTGAAAATGAGGCTGCTGATTTTGCAGTGGCAAATGCAAGGAGAAGTGTGATCAGCATGAAGTTTAAAAAGGTGAAGGAACCTGATGAAAAATTTGTCAGCTTGTCTCTTGGATTGCCTACTTGACAGGATGTTTAGAGTCTTGATTACCACTCCAGGTTCTTCAATATCCCTAGAATTTAAAAGGACAATTCATCAAACTTTCACAGCGTTCTAGAAGCCCCATTAATACATCTCTCTCCCTCTCTCTGAAATATTTGAAAGGTAATAAAAACAAACCTTCTACTTTGTTTTTTTACTGCTGTGACAAGATTACAAAATTTACTTCTATATTAGATATATTTTATAATAATTATGATTTTTTTATTAAAAAAACATAAAGCAAATAAAAATGGCTTAGAAATTTTAGGAATTTATCTCACAAACAACACAAGTTGATAAAGTCAATGCTTCCAAGTCTTCAACAACTGAAGTCTTTCTATCTTTTGACTCTGCATTTTCAAATTTGCAGCCCAATGCTCTTCAATATGGTTTCAAGGAGCTCCAATCATACCTGGCTTTAAAGGTTTAAAATAGACCCAAATTCTAGCGCAGAATAGGTCAGCTTCTCTAGTCACATAGCCATACAGACTATGTCAGCATGAGGAAGAGGCAAACAGAATTTGGGAAGCAAACAATGCCTGCTACAATTTCTCCCTAAAAAGTTACAAATTTTGACTTTATCAGTGTCTTATGCATCTAAGCAGCTTGACTTAAGACCCTCAATCTTGTATTTTTTGTCGAGAACTGCTAAAATCAAGGTTCTGAAAGAGCAGGTCTTGGACAATGACCTCACTCAGACTTACACAGAAAATTAGACCTGAAATATCAAAAGAAGTTTGATCACACATTACAAGAAAACAAAATATACAGAGCAAAATATAAAATGAACACGGATGCAAAAGTCTTTAACAAATATCGTATCAATGCGATTAATGTATAAAAAGTATAATGCTATGCATCATATTAGATATTTATTTCAGGAATGCAAGTTAGGTTTTACATGTAAAAAATAAAATTCATATTTACAGATTAAGCAGGGGAAAGGGGGAATACATTAATATATATAGGAAAAGCATCTGACAGAATTCAACATCCATTCATAATTTAAAACTCATCAACTTAAGAATATGAAGACTACTCTTGTTCCGATAAGAGATATCCACAGAAAGCTAAAGGATACTTAATAGGAAAAGTGAATACTTTCCACCTAAAATCAAGAAAACCCAAGAATGGCCACTCTTACCACTTTTATTCTATATTGCATGAGAAATCCTAGCCAATAAAATAAGTCCAGAAAAAGAAAAAAATGAAGAGGAGGGGCACAGTTGGCTTTATTTTCAGATAACTTGAGTATATACATAGACATTGATCAAAAATGCACAGAAAAGCTTCTAGAACTAATTTATGACTCTACGTGGATACAAGTTAATATTATAAAGATCAATTTTATTTCTATTTCTAACGATGAACAATTATCAAAAATATGAAATATTTGGTGGCTTATGCCTGTAATCCCAGCACTTTGGGAGGCCGAGGTGGGCAGATCACGAGATCAAGAGATCGAGACCAGCCTGGCCAACATGGTGAAACCCCATCTCTACTAAAAATACAAAAATTAGCTGGACGTGGTGGCACCTGCCTGTAGTCCCAGCTACTCGGGCAGCTGAGGCAGGAGAATCGGTTGAACCTGGGAGGTGGAGGTTGCAGTGAGCCAAGATCGTGCCACTGCACTCCAGCCTGGTGACAGAGTGAGGCTCTGTCTCAAAAAAAAAGAAAAAAAAAACAAAGAAAAGAAAGAAAGAAATACTTAGAGATAACTTTAGCAAAATATTTTCAAGCCTTATTCATTGAAAGCCACGGAACATTTCTGAGATAACTTATAGAACACCTAAATAGAGAGATTCGTCATGTTCAGCAATTTGAAAATTTAAGATTGTTATGACGTACATTCTTTGCATATTTATCTATAGATAAATATCATTAAAGCCAAATTCCAATAAGTGCCTTTACAGAAATTGACAACCTGAAACCAAAATTTATATGGAAGCGCAAAGGACATAGACTAGGCAAACCATTTTTGAAATAAAAAAGCCAGAGTACTCTACTTGGTCTCCCTATAAACCTACAATAATCAAGATTATTGTACAGTACTGGCATAAAGATAGACTTATAGAACAACAGGAAACAATGGTCAGTTCACAAATAGAATCAAACATTTTTCAATGGGGAAAGGATAGGTTGTCCAGCAAATGATGCTGAAAGAACTGGATATCCATATGGAAAGACAAACTCTGAGATCATAGAAAAAATTAACTCAAAATGAATTAAAGGCCTAAACATAAAAGCAAATGCTATAACATTTCTACAATATAATAAGAGAAAATCTTTGTTATTTTTGGGGTAGGCAAAGATTTCTTAGCTAGCATGTAAAAAGTACAAACTGTTAGTAAAATATTGATAAATTAAAATTTTGCTCCTTGAAAGCCATCATTAAACATAATAGGCCAGGCACAATGGTTCACACCTGTAATCCCAGCACTCTGGGAGTCCAAGGCAGGAAGATCACTTGAGGCTGAGAATTGGAGACCAGCCTGGGCAACACAGTAAGACCTCATCTCTACAAAAAAATAATTTTTTGAAAAAATTAGCTGGGTGTTGTGGTACATGCCTGTAGTCCAAGCTGCTAGGCAGGATGAGGTGGGAGGGTCAGTTGAGCCAATGAGTTCGAAGCTGTAGTGAGCTATGATCACACCGCTGCACTCCAATCTGAGGGACAAAGCAAAATCTTGTGTCAAAAAAAAAAAAAGGGAAGAAAGAAATACATTAATTAATAATCACAATAAGGCAATCCAGAGAATGCAAATATTCTCATAATACATGTCTGACAAAGATAACCCAATAATCAGAAAGCAATCAATCCAACAAAAAATAGGCAAAAGATTTCAATAGACACTTTGCAAAAGAAAATATGTAAATGCCAATAAGCGTATGAGAAATGCATTCCTTCATTTGCCCTGTCAAAGAAAAGCAAACTAAAACCTCAATGAGCTGCCACCTACACACCTACTCAAAGAGCTAAAATTAAAAGGACTGGAAATCCCAAGTGTTGGTAGGAATGTAAAATAGTACAACCACTTTGGAAAACCATTTGACAGCTTCTTATAAATTAAACATGCACCTACCATATGATTAGACTTCCCTAGACATATTAGACTATTCACTCTTAGGTATTTGCTCTAGAGAAATATGTGTCCCAAACAAAAGTTTGTACATAGATGCCCATAGCATCTTTATTCATAATAGTTCCAAATTAGAAATCCATCAATTGATGAATATAATATTAAAATTTAGAGCCATTCAATGAGATATTATTCATCAATAAAAGAATAACCTACTGATAAATGAAAAAATATGGATTAACTTCAAAAACACTGCACAGAGAAAAACAAGCCAGACACTTATGAGCATATATTGTATATGCTGATTTCATTATATGAATTTCTAGAGAAAGCAAACCTAAGGGTTTGCACTGGCAAAACATAGATCAGTGGTTGGCTGGGACTGTAAGCTGGGAAGGCAGAGAGAAATTGATAGAACTACTAAATATTCTACTAATGTGGTGACTACATGGAATATACACTTGTCAAAAGTCATCAAACTGTACACTTAAAATGGGTGCATTTTATTATGCATAACTAAAATTCCTGACTGTATCTCAATAAAATTAATTTAAGAAATAAAATAAGCTGGGCACTATGGCCCAAGACTGTAGTCCCAGCCACTGGGGATGCCGAGGTAGGATTGCTTGAGTCCGGGTGTTCAAGGCCAGCCTGGGCAACATAGCAAGACCCTGTCTCTAAAAAAAAATAAAATAAAATTGACTGTGTAGTCAGATTGGCTGATTTCAAAGCCTATGCCTTTTACCCACACTATCTGTGTGACTTTTGGTATGTTACTTAACCCCTCTGTGCCTTGGGTTAACATTTGTAATGTAAGGATAATAACATTTCTTGTCCCATAAGTTTGCTAAAAATTAAACATTTAACATGTTTATAATGCTGTTTGGTAATTAATAAACACTATATTATCACTTATCAAATTAAAAAGAATCTTTAAAAATACCACATTAAATTCTGGGCCAGATACTGCATTAAGTTGGAACTTCATGTGAGAAAAAAAAAAAAAAAGTATGCTGTGAAGTAGCAAATCCTTTAAACATACATTCTGTTAAGGAAAAGTTGTATCCTTTCAAAAGTAGTTTGTATCCTTTCAAAAGAGACTTTCAAAAGTAGTTTCTTCATTTGAAGAAATCGATTTTATTTGTTTGTTTCTCAAAGTAGATTCCGAACTCCTATTATTAACAGATATTCTATTGGTATCAATCAGGAGGGATGTCTGCAGTGTGTAAGTGCCTGGCCAGTCAGCCCTCTGAGATTCTGCTTCAGGACTAGCTCATTCAGGACAGCATGTGCTCGGTCCTCAAAGAGATTACATACATGGCTCTACTGACATATGCATATGAGTTTACAGTGATAGGTTGCTTTCTTGGTCCAAAAGAAAAAGCTTCCAAGTAAAGATTAAGGAAAATGAAAGAAGACTCAATAGAAATGGAAGAGTTTATACTGGGTTTTGAAAAATGGGTTTAGAAAAAATGCAGTGAGTGGAGTCAGGGATGTCTATTATTTTAGACTAGGAAGCCCCAGAAGTCCAGGAGGAGTTCTAGAAATGGTTCATAGAACATTTTGGCTGAAGCAAACAGAAAAGATCAAGAAGCAAACCTGAGGTGGGGTGAAGTTTACCTTGCGGCAGATCTTGAGTTTTCTTTTATTATAGACATTACAGTGACTTGGGAGTGTTCCAATACAGACTGACACAATGCAGGTTCTATTTAGGAAGATTAATTTGGCAGATGTATAAAGCATGGAGTCAGCCTAAAAGAAAAGAAATCTATTAAGAACCTGTCAGTCTTTCTTTCAAAAATATAAATATTTATAGCATTAGGCAAAATGTACTTGAAAGGCATTATCTAAAATTTGGCCTTTACTAATGCACATGTTTTTTGTACAATCTCCAGTGCATTATTTCTCATAGCCAGGTAACTCTCCCCAGTGGGCTCTGTATACAACATGCTTTTTCAGGCCTCATAGGTTCTTACTATTTTCCATACCTGTAAGGGTTTTCCTGGTCTGCTACATGTACCTAAATGCTACCGTTTAGTCAAGTTCTCCCTAAACTATAAAGCCTTTCTAGGATTACTTGGCCACACTGAGCTGCCCAGTATGGCACTACCTGTCTCAGAGCTCACTCTTTATTTAAAAAAACAAACAGTGAGTTGTCCTTTGAAAGGCATGCAGATACAAGAATCTGGAGTCAAACTTGAGCTGAAGTAGGATTCCCTTCATCTGCTGTTGAGTTGTTTTCTGACTTTGGATAAATCACTAATGGCTCTTGACCTTCATTTTCTTACCTCTAAAATATAAGACTGGCAATATTTAAAATTCCTGCTGTTCTAAGTATGAAACTAGACATTTTATTACAATTTTAGGAACGTAGAAGCCCTTAAAGATATAGTCGCAGGAACACACCCCCTTAAATATTGACATCTTCAAGTACTACAACAGCACTGCCTTCTCTGAATAATGTAAATTTTACAAAGTCTTTCACATGCATTTTATCATTTAATGCATATCATGAACGCTGTAAGGTTAGATATTGAAGCTGAAGTTTAATCCTATAATGAAGAGGGTGACAACTTTTCATCAGGGCATTTATGCGTTACCTAAGAGTTCTTCTCTCCCTCTTTCCTGCTACCTCTCAGCTGGTTCCAGAAAATGGGAGTATTTTGTACCTGGAATTAACTGATTTCTCACTAATGGCAATTCTGTAATATAGTGAAAAGGAGCAAGTTTATCTACATGTATTCAATTTAGATCTTATTTAAGGCATTAATATTTCTATTTTATATAAATTGATTTTTAAGGGAATTAGGCAAAGAGATGAAAGCTTGGTCACTGTGTTATGATGCATTGGAGCTCTGCGGTTTATTTTTAGATCAGTTGCTATTTAGAAATTCATGTTCTTGGTTTTATTTTGGAAATTACTTTCAGTTTCTGAGCATAAATATCTCAGACAAGATTATTATTATTCAAGACCAAAGTTTATCCTATGGAACTCAGCAGAGCATTTTCTAAGACTCAAGCAGAATGTGGCTCTAGGGCATATTATTACTGATGAATTTTGCAAAGCATACACCACATACATGCACACAAATACACAATTACACATGCACATGTAAAGGAAAGACACGAAGGAAAGTTATCAACAAATGATATATATGGCTTTTTCCAAAGAGTACATACACACACACACACACACACACACACACACACACACACACATAAACACACACACACATATCTAGGAATTGAAGAAAATGTGTCCACAAATTATGTTCACCAAATTGTTCTTTGAGATGAAATTTCAAAATAGTCACTAGTTCATTAGGGAGGGTGAAAGAGGAGAAAGGAAGAGAGAGGGAGAAATAAAAAGAAGCCGTAAGATACTGAATACCTTGTTTATCCAAGGTTAACTTGCAGTATCTTATATCTTTAGGGCACTTCTCTTTTCAAGGACATAACAGACTATCCACTTCCTGGTAAATGTGCATAACAAAATACATACAGATGTTCCATAGCTGAGTTGGAAATGGACATTTTCTTCTTTCTCTTGGGGTACAAGAGCTCAGAGTCTGCAGCAACTTCTGCTTCTGCACCCCCTTGTCCCCCGCCTGCATGGGACAGTGCAGGGTGGGGGTGGGTGTTGGGTTGTAAATGAAAAGGGAGATTCTGTGACTAATATCAATGAGACAAAGAAATGAAAGCACTCTAATCCTTGGGCCAGGCGCCAGCCATCCCACTGTATGGGGCCATTGGCCAGAAATCCCACTGTATGCTGGGCCCCAAGCCAACCAGAATTGGATACAATGAGTTTCACAGCCACCTTTTCAGAGCTGACAGCAAATGTCGGGGCACCAACACCCTTTGATAAGAGTTCCAACTTTCTCACTAACATTTCTACCCGATAATAATAAAGCTTTTTTATTTATAAAGCGGTATTCTCTTGAAGATTGCTTAGTGCTTTTAGAGACATAAATTCATTCATCTCAATACTTATAGTGAGACGAGGTGGGGCTGGTGGCCAAGACTGGGAAATCAATATTCTCTTCCTGTTTTGAGAGAGAGAGAAAAAAAAGCACATTACTTTATGCAACAGTTCATTCTATTATTGAAGTTTCTAGACAAAAGTCTCACATGAATATTCTTCCTTAAATTAAATGTGTTTGTAATGAGCTAACCAAACCTTGCTGTGTGATTCCTAATGAGTTGTTTACTTAAAATGTCTTCTCTCCTCTTAAGACTGGGTTTTTTTGAAAGGCCAAACACATACACAAATCAGTTAATACTGGCACCCCTCCCTGAACTTTCTGGCTGTTTCAGATTTAAATATTGATTTCTTCATCTCACTCTCCACGTCTCCCCATAATGGCAGCAGCTGCTAGGAAGTTGGGAATTTCATGCCAGGAAAGCACCCAAGAGAACGTGAACACCATTAAAATATTTCTTACCTTTTACTTTATTGTTTTTCTCTAAAGCTCTTGAGTAGCTAGCTGAGTATTGGGTAACCAAGAAAGGCTGTTCCTTCACTGGGGAAACATTGGATCTGATTTCCATTAGAGATGCTGAATTATTTAGTGGTAATTGAGTGCCCCAATCAGCTGCTTTCTGAGTGGTTACCTTTCAGTGTCCATTCACATTCAGTTTGTATTGAGGCTTTCTTCTCTTGAAAACAGAGAATGCACAATTTGCAACTTGTTTATTTTAATTCTGAATAGTTTGAAAAAAGCTTTCCAAGAATTGAGGTGAATATAGTACATATCCAATATACAATGTGAGGCTTAGTATATTGAAAATTTAAAGTATTATAAATACGTCATTTAATTACAACCTGTTCTCATGTCTAAATCTTGTCATAATATATTCTGGCATATAATTTTCAGATTTTTGCATTTTTTTCAAACTGCAAATGAATAATAATTGTTATAAGAAGTTAAATTCTTAGCACTCGTATTACCTTGCTGACTAATTGGTTTATATTGAATGGATTGACATCTTCAGCTGACACTGATAGAGATTACAGTGGAAATCTAGATAAGAAAATGAAAGGATGAATTAAAAGAAGTCTATATATATATAATATATATATATGCATATATGTTCCTTTCTATCTTAGCATATGTGTGAAAAAGTAATCAAAACTGAAACAAGACAACTAACTCCTTCTTATAGATTTGCCATTTTTTTCATTATATAACATGCATAGCAAGAGATTGTAGGGGATGAATCTGAAAAGATAAGTATGGACAACCTTGCCAGTAGCTGACTTAATTTTATGTTTATAGGAATGCTTTGATATCTTTAAGCCAGAGAATACTATATATCAGATTTGCATTTGTAAAATGTCTCATTCTGGCTGCATTGCGTAGATAGAGTAGAAGGAAAAGATGAAGCCTGGATGAAGCAGAGCAAGTGAGCCCCCAAATTGGGGCTTAGCCTGAGAGGGTTCTTGGCTTCACCCAGGAAAAAACTCAGGGGCTAGCCAGTGGTGAGAGAAAGCAACTCCTATTGAACCAGTGATGCTCCTTGTGGAGCAGAGATAACCCATAGGCAGTGTGCCCAGAGTCTACAGCATATGGGCCATTGGCAGCTCTATTTATATCCACTTTATTTTATTGTACTTTATTTTATTTTATTATTTTATTTTATTTTATTTTGTTTCAGGATACATGTGCAGGACATGCAGGTTTGTTACATAGGTAAGTGTGTGCCATGGTGGTTTGTCACACCTATCAACCTATCACCTAGGTATTAAGCCCCACATGCATTAGCTATTTATCTTGATGCTCCCCCTGCCCCCACCACCTGGACAGGCCCCCAGTGTGTGTTGTTTCCCTCCCCGCATCCAGGTGTTCTCATTGTTCAGTTCCCACTTATAAGTGAGAACATGTGGTGCTTGGTTTTCTGTTCCTGTGTTAGTTTGCTGAGGATAATGGCTTTCAGCTCCATCCATTTCTCTCCAAAGGACATAATCTCACTCCTTTTTATGGCTGCTTAGTATTACATGGTATATATGTACCATATTTTCTTTATTCAGTCTATCATTGATGGCCATTTGGGTTGATTCCACATCTTTGCTATTGTGAATAGTGCTGCAGTGAACATATGTGTGCGTGTATCTTTATAATTGAATGATTTATATTTCTTTGGGCATATACCCAGTAATAGGATTGCTGGGTCAAATGGTATTTCTGTTTCTAGATCTTTGAGGAATTACCATACTCTCTCCTGCAATGGTTGAGCTAATTTTCATTCCCACTAACAGTGTAAAAGCATTCCTATTTCTCCACAGCCTCATCAGCATGTTTTATTTCTTGACATTTTAATAGTCACCATTCTGACTGGTGTGAGATGGTTTCTCATTGTGGTTTTGATTTGCATTTCTCTAATGATCAGTGATGTTGAGGATTTTTTCATGTTTGTTGGCCACATAAACGTCTTCTTTTGAGAAGTGTCTGTTCATGTTCTTTGCTCACTTTGATTGTTTGGGTTTTTTCTTGTAAATTTGTTTAAGTTTCTAGTAGATTCTGGATATTAGACCTTTGTCAGATGTATAGATTGCAAAAATTTTCTCCCATTCCATAGGTTGTTTGTTGACTCTGATGATAGTTTGTTTTGCTGTGCAGAAGCTCTTTAGTTTACTTAGATCCCATTTCTCAATCTTTGCTTTCATTGCAATTGCTTTTGATGTTTTTGTCACGAAATCTTTGCCCATGCCTATGTACTGAATGGTATTGCCTAGATTTTCTTCTAGGGTTTTTGTCGTTTGGGGTTTTACATTTAAGTCTTTAATGCATCTTGAGTTAATTTTTGTATAAGGTGTAAGGAATTCAATTTTCTGCATATGGCTAGCCAGTTTTCACAGCATCATTTATTAAATAGGGAATCATTTCTCCATTGCTTGCTTTGGTCAGGTTTGTCAAAGATCAGATGGTATAGATGTTTGGTCTTATTTCTGAGATCTCTATTCTGTTCCATTGGTCTATGTGTCTGTTTTGGTACCAGTAACTCGTTGTTTGGGTTACTGAAGCCTTGTAGTATAGTTTGAAGTCAGGCAGCGTGATGCCCCCAGCTTTGTTCTTTTTGCTTAGGATTGTCTTGGCTATACAGGCTCTTTTTTGGTTCCATATTAATTTTAAAGTAGTTTTTTTTCTAATTCTTGAAGAATAACAATGGTAGTTTAATGGGAATAGTATTGATTCCATAAATTACTTTGGCAGTATGGCCATTTCCATGATATTAATTCTTCCTATCCATGAGCATGTTATGTTTTTCCATTTGTTTTTGTCCTCTCTTACTTCTTTGAGCAGTGGTTTGTAGTTCTTGAAGAGGTCCTTCGCATCCCTTGTTAGCTGTATTCCTATGTATTTTCTTTTTGTAGCAATTGTGATTAGGAGTTTATTCGTGATTTGGCTCTCTGCTCATCAATTGTTGGTGTATAGGAATGCATGTGATTTTTGCACATTGATTACTTTGCTGAAGTTACTTATCAGCTTAAGGAGCTTTTGGGCTGAGACAATGTGGTTTTCTAGATCTATATCTAGATCATCTGCAAGCAGAGACAGTTTGATTTCCTCTCTTCTTGTTTGAGTACCTTTCTTTCTTTCTCTTGTCTGATTGCCTCTGCCAGAAGTTCCAATACTATGTTGAATAGGAGTGGTGAGAGAGGGCATGCTTGTCTTGTGCCCGTTTCAAAGCGGAATTCTTCCAGCTTTTGTCCATTCAGTATGATATTGGCTATAGTATCCCCACTTTTAATCAAATGTTAATTAAGGTGCAGATTATTCAGAACTTTCTGGAAAAGGGACAGAGAGTTTCCAGAACCATATGAGATAACTTCCAGGCCATTGCCATGGTCCACAGCCATGGCATTTGTAAACTGTCATGGTGCCTGTAAGAGTATCTTTATGCTAACGACCAGTGGGGCAACTAGAGGTTGCTTTCATTGCCATTTGCTGGGTTTGGCTGGGTCCTTCACTGCATCTGTTTTGACCAGAATTTGCTTCAATCAGCAGGGTATTGACTAGAAAACAAGTCCTGCTAGCCTTCTATCTCCTCCCTCCCCTTAGAAATTACACACTCTTCCTTAATCTTTAGGAGGTTTCAGAAGGACAGAGGTCCATCTTCTGTAACTGCTTCTTGCTGATTTCATGGGCATAGGCCCTCCTAGGTTGGAGGAGCAACAATTCCTGGATACCTGATCTAAGGGATCCAAAAGCATAATGTTTTCATTTTGCAGGTCAGAAGATGGGATGGGTTCAAAACATTTTGCCAGCTTTGTCTTTACATGGAATTGTTGTAACCTGGAAGACACCAACTTTACAAAGAGGTTAAACAAGCAAGGGCCAAAAATTAGTGGCAACACAACAGATAACAAAGGTCCTAGGAAAGGTCAAAACCAGGTAAGACTTGGAAAGGCAATTTTGATAGTTGACCAGATATAGTTGGGATCAGTGCCCTGGTTATATCTATGTATCCAGGTAGCCCTAGCTTGTTCATCATTTTTGAATGTTAATCTCCATTTGTTCAGAGTTATTAATATAGGTCATGGTCCTTCTCTTGAATTTGGGGGGACTCATAAGAAACAGGCTTAATCCTGAACAGGTGTACCTAGCTAGTGATTCTCTGAAGTTTAACAGCATTAGCGGTGTTTAACAATACCTAACATAGGCTATTCCATTTTAGTTGTAATTGATCCTCAGGAAATCCTTCTTTTCTTTCCAGGTTTTTATTGGGACTAGATCTTCCAGTTGAGCAGAGGAGCTAATCTTTTCCTTTGTGGCAAAGGGCACCTCAATTTCCATACTCTTGGAAGGCCTTTTGAACTTGGCCTAAATTCCAATGGGAGGCATAGTTAGGAATGTCCAACCCTGTTTCCTGCCATAGCCTGAATTAATTTTTCAGGTTTCTCATAGCCAATTAAATGTTTTAGGCCAGACAGGAATGGAGGCATGCAGGCACTAATTTACCCTTAAAACAGTTTTAAGCAATATAAGTAAAAAACCAACAGCCAAAACTAAAGTTACACATTATGAAAAAACAAGAGTACAGAATCAATTTATACTGGAGAAAAACTTTGCTTTTGTAGACCTCCAAAACAAAATATTTTAGCATCAGGCCATAACAACCATTGGAACTGGAGAAGAATAAATGACAAAGGCTGATGAAAAAGCTGAAGACAGTTGTTTTAGGCCTTCACAAAAGGAAAAAATGCTAAAAATAGTGAGACACGACTGTTGAATTTCTGAGATATGAATCTGAGAAATGTGAAAAAAGAATAGGTCATAGTATTGAAAAGCAAAATTTCTTGAAATTTTATTAACAGCAAATCTACACCTTAAGAAAACCTTGTTTTAACATAGGAGACCATCTTCTAGAAAGATTATTTTAAACAATTGCCTTTGAATGACAGCCAACTTAATCATACACAAAATTCCTTCATAAATCCCCCTTCATGAACCTCATCATGACTTACACAGACTATCTACAACATACTTGAACTTTCTGACTAGTCCTATACCACCTCTTTTATAAATAACCAGTCACTTTATTGCAGGACAATAATTTATCTTACAAGATCGTTTCTCATACAAAATTCTTTTACATTTATATCATCCTTTACCAAAAATACACCTTCATATCCTTATCTTTCTTCATATATCTCTCTCGCCTACTTACTAGTTAATTCCTACCTTATTTCATAAGTCACCTTCTTATGTCCATACTTTTAATTAACCTTTAAGTACTTTTAAATTGGGCAAAAACAGTCTTTCACAAAAAAAGCACACTGTAACTTAGTATTTTTACCTGCCACACTAAGGGTTGCCCAAGGTTCATCTGTAGAGATGGTAAGGTGTCTAATGGGAGTCATGGGGGACATTGGGCTGTTTAAATCCTCTGCTCTCTTGCAAATGATGGGTTTGGGTAGCCAAGGCTCCCTTTGGAAACTGGGGCAGTCCCTTTTCCAATGGCCCTCTTGTTTACTGAAGACATTTTGATTCTGGCTCAAGGGCTGATGGATTAGGGTTCTTATCTGAACATTCTAGACATCTATCTTGGGACATTTACTTGGATTGTGTAATCTTGAGCTGTCAGGGGTCCTAAAACAGTCACTGACAACTGTGCTTTTGGCTATTTCTTTTGATTTTCTCCTCTTCCTCTGCTCTGTTCTTATTGTAAATTCTAATGCCCATGTTTAAGAGTTGGCTTATAGGAATTTGTGGTCCCATTTTTGCCTTTTATGTCTTCTTCCTAATGTCAGAGGCAGATTGAGTATAAAATGCATACACAGGAGAGTTTGCCATTCTTGGGAGTCTGTTTCTGTATTAGTATATTTCCTGAATGCCTCAACCAAATGGCCTTGAATATAGCAGGAATTTTAGCCTTTCTCTGAGATACTTCTTTCATCTTGTCATGATTAACTGGCTTAACTATATGTTTTTTCACATCTTTTATTAAGCAAGTTACCATGTGATTTTTGCATTTGAGATCTTGGAAAGCCCTCTGGTAATTCCACTGAGGGTCCATATCTGGAACTGAATCTCCTTCCACATGATAACTAGCATGGTCTAGGTTATGTGTGGCCACTCCATCTGCATATTTTTGGACAGTACTCAGATCCATCTGTTTCTTATCTGTAGTACAGCAGATGCACAATAATTTTTGCAAATCATGTGAAATTAAGTCAGAAGACATAGTCAGCTCAACAAACTCCTCAATGAACTTCCCTGGATCCTCCAAAAACTGGCCAAATTTCTCCTTGCATAAAGCCAAATCACACATAGAAAAAGACACATGTACTCTGATTGATTGTCCCTCCCATCCCCATCAGCTACCTCCCACAATGGACACAGGTTTGATTTTAGGGGCTGATATAGGGGTCCCCTCCTGATGGTACTGGTAGGGCTTACCTCCTCAGGCAGTGAGAGGTATAGGCTGGGGCTAGTTGGATAAGGGGGAGAGGTGCCTGATGACCTTGTGGTGGAATCCTGCACTAGAGAACTGGTGGGCCTCCCCTTAGAATTGGGAGACTAAGGAGGCTCCAGGGGAGCATGGGACATCTAGGGGGAATAACTAGGAAGTGTCACCTAGGTGCAGCTTCTTAGTGTCTGAAAGTAACATGAGTCAAACACATCCTACAGTTGTCTGGTAAAGGGCCATAAAAGCCATTACATAAGGGATCCCTCCCCATTTTCCTTCCTTTTTATATAATAAGTCCAATTGTAAAATAGTGTTATGACATAAAGAGCCATTTTTGGATCTAATTTCTTGGTTTCCCAATGTGTATTGGACCCAAATGGTGTCACAGTAGAAAATGAGTTTGTTTTCTTTTAATCCTTCTGTATTGGTCCATTCTCATGTTGCTATAAAGAAATGTCTGAGACTGGGTAATTTATAAAGGAAAGAGCTTTAATTGACTTACAATTCCACATGGCTAAGGAGGCCTCAGGAAACTTACAATCATGGCAAAAAAAGAAGGAAACACGTCCTCCTTCACATGATGGCAGGAAGGAGAAGTGTTGAACAGAAAGGGAAAAGCCCCTTATAAAACCATCAGATCTTGTGAGAACTCTCTCACTATCATGAGAACAGCAGGGAGGTAACCACCCCCATGATTCAATTACTTCCCACCAGGTCCCTTCCATGACATGTGGGGATTATGGGAACTACAATTCAAGATGAGATATGGGTGTTGCATTAGTCTGTTTTCAGGCTGCTAATGAAGACATATCTGAGACTGAGTAATTTATAAAGAAAAGGAGGTTTAAAGGACTCACAGTTCCACATGGCTGGGGAGGCCTCACAATTATGGTTGAAGGCAAAGGAGGAGTGAAGGCACATCTTACATGGCAGCAGGCAAGAGAGGAATGAAAGCTAAGCAAAAGGGGAAACCCCTTATAAAACCATCAGATCTCATGAGAACTCACTCACTATCTTGAGAACAGTATGTGGGAAACTACCCCCATGATTCAATTACCTCCACATGGTCTTGCCCTTGACACCTGGGGATTATTATAATTCAAGGTGAAATTTTGGTGGGGACAAAGAGCAAACCATATCACCTTCTAATTTAAATTTGCTCCAGTTGTCTATAAGGCACACTAGTGGTGGATCCTTCAGGATGTTCACTGCTTTTTCTTTGTCTGACAAGCATCTCTACTAGACACAGAAGTTTTTAAGCCTAATGAGAGGAAAAATAAATGAGCTGTCATCATTTTTCATTTCAAATTCCCACTTCCTGCAGAGAAGGTGTAAATATAGATAACAAAGCATTAAGAAAGTGGATTATGAAATATGAGTGGGAAGTAGGATACTACTGTGTTCTCCATGAAATATGGCAAAATAAGTATTTTCATTAACCAAAACTTAGAAGGAAAAGGGAAAATGCAGTGACAGGATTAAGCATTTTGGATTTTAGGGCAGGAAACAGAAAAAAGCAAGAATAAAAATTATCCTAGAGTGGGTATCCTCAAACCCACAATGCCTCCCTAGAGTAGGTCTCCAACTCAAAATGCCAAAAACTCCAGAGCATGTACAAGGTGGCCAACAGTGAAGGTAGGCCTTTAACCCACAATCCTGAAGTGGGCTTCTAACCCACAGTCCTAGAGTGAACACTCTCACAATCAAGTATCCTGTCTTAAACAACTGTCCAAACACAGGAGCAGGGAGCCAAACCAAAAACTGGAAACAAAACACATATTTCAGGGTAGAAAATAAAATAGCTGATAAAAAAGTAAAATGGCTTTAGAGGAGAAATGACCAATTGTCATAGCTGATTAGTTGTGCTTCTGTCCAGGGCCACGAAATGGCAGGTGACTTCAAGTTGATTACCTAGTCAAAGGCCTTATTTCCTGCTCACCCAATATTGAAGGAGGGGCAGAGGGGTCACTCACTAATCTACATGAGCCAGAATGGCTCTAACCAGTCTCCAATGTGGAGCTCAGGTGAAAGTCTCCTCCTCAGGTTTCCTTGGCTTGGACAGGCTTGGCTGCTGTGAGAGGATTGGGGCATGGTCCTGTGATCAGCTGGCTAGAGTGTTGAGTATGATATGAGGCAGCACTGTGGCCACTTGCCTGTTCACTCTGCTCTGCTGCCACCACCTGCCAGGAAAGACAATGGCTCTGAGAGAAGCCTTTGGCTAGCATTACAGCTCTGCATCTACAGCTTCTGTGTTACAGCTCTGCAGCTTTGATCATCTGCCTTGCCATCTTTTGCCAGCCACTCGCTATCTCATCATCTGTTGCGGGCTACTCATCGCCTCACAGATCACTGGTCTCACCATCTTGTCTCCTTCCTTATTGCCAACTGCTGATCGCTGTCTCACCATCTCACCAATCACCAACAGCTGTCTTGCCACCTTGCCATCTTGTCTCATCCCTTCATTGTCACCACAATGATGCAGGGCAGGCAATGGGGCTTAGCCTGGAAGTGTTCTTGGCTTCACTGAGGAAAGAATTCAAGGGCCAGCCAGTGGTGAGAGAAAGCAACTCTTATTGTACCAGTACTGCTCCTTGTGGAGCAAAGCTAACCTATAGGGAGTGTGGCCTGCATTGTCAGTGTATGGGTTGTTGGCCACTATATTTATACCCACTTTTAATCATATGCTAATTAAGAGGCAGGTTATTCACAACTTTCTGGAAAAGGGACAGGGAGTTTCCAGAACCATATAAGGTAACTTCCAGGCCATTGCCATGGCCCAGTGCCATGGCGTTAGCAAACTGTCATGGTACCAGTGAGAGTGTCTTTATCCTAATGAGCAGTGAGGGCAACTAGAGGTCACTGCCATCTGCTGGTTTGGACTGACTTCTGTTTTTTTTGAAACAGAGTCTCACTCTGTTGCCCAAGCTGGAGTGCAATGTCGCAATCTTGGCTCACTGCAACTGCTGCCTCCCAGGTTCAAGCAATTCTCCTGCCTCATCCTCCTGAGTAGCTGGGACTACAGGTGCATGCCACCACACCCAGCTAATTTTTGTACTTTTAGTAGAGATGGGGTTTCACCATATTGGCCAGGCTGGTCTCAAACACCTGACCTCAAGTGATCCACCCGCCTCAGCCTCCCAAAGTGCTGGGATTACAGGTGTGAGCCACTGCACCAGGCCTCAACTTCTTTACTGTATCTGTTTTGACCGGATCTTGCTTCAATCAGTGGGGTCATGACCAGGAAACAAGTCCCACCAGCCTCCTATCTCATGGGTGCCAGCTGAAATAATCCAGGTGGGAAATGATGGGGATCTAAATAAGTAAACCAGAAATGCTGATGGAGGGACAACAGAGGAGAGAGAAAAGAACTGATAAGAAACAGTGAATGATTGTCTATGAGTGCTGAAAGAGCAAAATTATCAAGAATAACTCCTATGACTCCAGCTTTGTGATTGATGGTGCCGACCTTTGAGCCAGGAAACAGAAATGAAATATTAGAAATGAGTCTACTTTTAGAAATGTTGAGTTCAGATGTTTGCATGAGATCCAAGTTGAGAATGTAGTATTTTAGAAAAATTTAGAAGTATATACCATGACACATATTGACAATTTTATATTCAACTTTTATGTGTGTTTTCAATGAATAATCCAAAACTATGAACCAATTTATTTAATCAGCCCATTTATAATGCCTATCTAAATTAATTTATACTAGAAGCTCCAAACACCATAATAAAAATCTTTCCAAACTAGAGTTTGCCATATTAAATGGGGTGACTTTTGATGCTTCTATTCTATATCCAAAGTGAAAAAGAGAAACTTTGCTAATGGCTAGTTCTTTAATTTCTCCCCCACTCTGAGAAGTAACCAAATTTTGGTGGTTTCTTACATCAAAGTGTACTAGAGAAAAGGGAAGCCATGTCTTTGTTAACCAAAAAATCTTCTTTACTTAAGTGATGAAGTTGATAGCTTAACTAATCCTTGCTCCCACCCCAGTCACTCTCCACTCTTACCACTCACACTGTCCATGCCCTCTCTAAACCATTTTAATAATTTTCCTAATGAATATTTAGTTAGCATGCAAGCAGATTTTTTCTATTGCCCAAGGCCAGTAATTTCAATGTCTCAAAAATTATTTTTTTTTTTTTGGTGGAGAGGGGAAGTTATTGTTATTTGTTTTACATACTTCTGTCAATTTCTTTTCAGTGCTGTTTTTTGTTTTGTTTTGTTTTGGCCCTGTGTTTATATGTGTGAGAAGATCAATGGTGCCCTAACTTCTGCTCCATTTTCACACCCTCACTGAAATCTCCCCTACCTAGCTACTTGAAATTTCTCTGGAATTGTTTTTACATATGTAAGGCTGGATACCTGCCTCCAGCTAATTTATACCCCCATCATGGACCCTTCTCTCCACTTCCCTTATACTAATTTGGTCTCATCCTAAGTAGGTGAGTGAGAGAGAGGTAAAAAGACTGCAATGATTGCTTCTAAAGCATTTGAAAACTACTCAGAAAAAAATGTGGCACTAACGGGAATTTTGTCAAGAAAGGGAAAATTAGTACATTTAAGAAGCAAATAAAGGCTTCCTAGAAAACTGGAAAAAAAAACAATTTGATATAAAGAAAATGACTATAAAAATTGAACATTTATTTTGCAAATTAATTCAAGGTATATAATAACAACAGGGTACAATCATTGTAATCTCCCAGGCATGGGGGTTAGCAATTTAAAAATATCACATGTAATTCTTACAATAATCCTGATGTAAATGACTCTGATTATTACTAACTTTCAGATGAGGTCAAACAGCTAGAAGCAGTCAAGCTGGAGTTTGAGCCCAATAGACCCAGAATGTACTCCAGTTCTTTTTAGTGATCTTCCCAAAGTTTTTATTACATGTTTGCCACATCATATAACATTTTGATCTGTGGGAAATAAATCATTGTGTTTACTTGCCTTTTGAAACAGAAAAAAGTCATGAAGGAATTCAGATGATAAGTTTCATTTTAAAATGTGACCTCCACTTTTAGATATAGTTAGAAACGCTTTCAGTTTCAAATAAAAGGAAAACCTAGCTAACAATGATGCCTCACATGGCAAGACTTTTGGAAATAAGTGGTCGCTGCATTGGTTCAGTGTCTTAAAGATTTCACAGCCTATTTGGTGTTGGTTCCTTGCTGTTCTGGTCCTTATGGTTTCATGATGGCTGCATCTCAGGAGATAGTACTAAGAGTGCTCCTTCTTGAGTACCTCTTTCTAATGGAAAAAGGAGAAATACTCCCAAAAGCTCCTAGGAGACCCTCTTTCCATATTTGGCCTGACCTGGAAGGAAAGTTGAATAAACTGAAGATAGAATTTTTTTCGGTCTCTGTAATGAGAGCCAGGCAAATGAAATGGGACTGGAGAAGGCAAGGCTTTGGGGCAGCCAACGAACACATCTGCTACAGTGATTGCATGGCACATACAGATTTTCCTGCCTTTAATAGGATGAACAAATTGTAATTACATGATGATCTCTTCCCAAAAAACCAAACAGTCTTTGGTACCAACTTTTGTTTTTTGTTTTTTTTTTTACTTAATGCTGAATTTCAGTACTTCCTCTGTATTGAGTTTCAGCAATTTCATTTTTAATAAAAAGCTGCTGTGATGGAAAAGTTGTTATTTTACTATTCATTTCCATCAGATCAATTCATTGCTTCTGCCTGTGCTGACATTCTTAAAACAGTCCTATTCTTTCCATTTTATTTTCTATTCCAGTCTCTTCCTTTAGAGTTTTTGGGTTGATGTTCCCATATAAATTCAGAATTTCTTCTCAAGATCTATTGATAACTAACTCATGTACACTGAACTTGACCATGTATTTTGATCAGGGATCCCCAACCCCTAGGCCATCGATGGCCCGGGTACTGATCCATGGCCTGTTAGGAATCAGGCCGCAGAGCAGGAGGTGAGCAGCTAGCGAGATTACTGCCTGAGCTCTGCCTCCTGTAAGATTAGTGGTGGCATTCCATTCTCATAGGAATGCAAACCCTTTTTTGAACTGCACATGCAAGGGATCTAGGTTGTGCACTCCTTATGAGAATCTAATGCCTGATGATCTGAGGTGAAACAGTTTCATCCCCAAACCATCCCCTGCACCTCACCAGTCCATAGAAAAATTGTTCTCCACGATACCAGTCTCTGGTGCCCAAACAGTCAGGGACCACTGTTTTAGATAATAACGTTTTTATTTCTTTGGCTCAATAAGGTAAAATTAGTAGGTGAGAAATATGCTATTTCAAGCACTTTTTCATCATAATGTTTAGAAGAGGAACTTATTAAGAGCACAAGATGTATTCTGAATAAGTCATATCAATGTCTCATTCAGCCAAATATTTTATCTCTGATAATGGCACATGAGCTGTGTGTGTGAGGAAATGTTATTAAAGATGGGATGTACATTTTAAAGGCTTCATTTTTCCTGAACAGCCAATGCTATATCTCTTGTTGATAAATTTTTAAAACCCCAATTATACTAATTCACATTTCTTTTGGACTTCAAGGTTGGTGTATTAGTCATTTCTCATGCTATTAATAAAGACATACTTGAGACTGGATAATTTATAATGAGGTTTAATTGACTCACAGTTCACCATGGCTGGGGAGGCCTCAGGAAGCTTACAATCATGCTGGAAGGCAAAGGGAAGAAAGGCAACTTCTTCACAAGGTGGCAGGAAGGCGACCTGCTGAGCAAAAGGGGAAAAGCCCCTTTTAAAACCATCAGATCTCATGAGAACTCACTCACTATCACAAGAACAGCATTGGGGTAACCACCCCCATGATTCTATTACCTCCCACTAGGTCCCTCCCATGACACGTGGGGATTATGAGAACAACAATCTAAGGTGAGATTAGGATGGAGACACAGCCAAATCATATCAGTTGGGGAGATTTAGTGAACCACATGTAACGTCATCCTGTGGACTGCATCATTCTAGAAGTCTCCAAGAGGAAGGCCACTTGGACTTCCATAGGCACCACAATTTCCAACATAAGATTTATCAGTAATAAAGGTAATATTTTGGGTTCTTATTTGCTTTGTCTTGTTTTATTTTTATTCATTTATTCATTCATTCATTTTTAATTTCTCAACTGGCAGAGAAATTGAGCAGTAAGGTGATGGGTTATTTACTTGGTCCTTCTTGAACACCATTAATAAACAACTTACAAACATAATTCCTTCTCTTTCACACCATAACTATTTGACTTTATACAAGCTACTTAAATTTTAAGCCTTGGTTTCTTCATCTATAAAGTAGAGGTTTTGATAGCTTCTTACCATGGAAGGTCGCTGTGAAGATTAATAATGAGAAAGTACGTATAATATGTAGTTAGTGAACATCACAAAATATAAAAGACACTCGATAAGTGGTCATCTTTTTCTGTTCTTTGTATCACAAGTTGAATTTTAAATGTCATAAGACATTAGTATAAACAAGAGGGTGTCATTATCTGAGAATAATTGGAACCTATAAAATATCTGCTTATATAAGGGGCCAAAATTGCATCATAAGTTGAGGATTTCTATTGAGGAGCAAAACTAAAATATCTTATAATTTATCAAATCTAGATTTTAACTACAAATAAACATTGATCATTAACACAAAGAATAAATCAAGCATTAATTTTTTACATTTGCATTTCTGTTTATCCATCAAAATTATATAAGACAATATGCCTCATTTCACATTTTAATTCTGCAGCAGGGTTATATTTCTAATTATATGTAAATCTTTCATTAATTTTTCAAAATTTCCTCATATTCTTTGCTATTCAGATTATTCTCATATCCAGAGACTACCCATCATTGTCCTCTATCTTTTTAAAAGTCCATGATTTGTCCCTATAGCTGACTTTTCTTGTATTATATTGGGTTGTTAGGGCATTAGAGCATTCAAAAAATTAACTAGAGACTGATCAATGAGGTCTTGATTGGTTGAGGATGGAAGTTTGTGCCAGGAATAGAAGGCTCTTTGAAAGGAAACTAATTTTATTAGCCATGTGCTCAAAAGTGAATGGTGCTAGGTCATGGCAACTTTTGATTCTTGATTTTATGCGTCTTTTCAACTACAGAGATTTGGATAATGATGACTTCAGTAACTAGAATATTACTGGTTAGCTACGTTAAGTAAATAGTAAATTTGACAAAATATGTCATAAACTGTTTTTTAACCTCAAAGCTATATCATAATAAAGGACCTAGAATATGAAATAACAAATTTTGTGATTTTTTTTGACCCCCACAGTTAGAGGCTTTTCAGACTGACATACCTGGGATTTAGAAACTCACAAATAACCCCTGTGGTCCCTCCTTCCCAAGAGTCTAAAGTAGCTCTCCATTAGGAGCCTAAAACTCCTTCAAATCATTAAGTGATTGATTTTCTATCAAAACAGAAAGAAAGAGGGAGGAAGGAAGGAAGATAATCAGGGAAGAAAGAAGGGTAGAGGAGAGAGAAAGATAAAGGGAGAAGAAAAAACATAAGCTGGAATCTAAGTGCTCTAAAAAAATGAGACTGCAGCTCCCTAAGTCATCATCAAGACTTGAAGCAGAACCCTTGAATATGAGAATATTCCGATGAAATACTCTGTTTTAGGGAGAAGCTACTGATACAGTTGTTGCTTTGATAAGGAGAGAAAGTAGATGGAGCCATTATCCTACTGATATATTTTAAGTCCTTCCCCTCACCCTTTTCCTCTCAAAGACTTTATTGTCAGCATATACTATCTGCTCTGATGTGGATATAATCATGGATCTGATGGCTTTAGATGAACATTAGAAGAAAAAGTACAATAATGATAATAAATTAATTCACACTAACTTAGCATTTACTATGTTCCAGATGTTGTTCATCATGATCTACTTCCATGAAAGTGTTAGAGACCACTAGAGTCAACATAAAGCAGATACTGGGAGGAACTATTAGACTTAAATTCTATTTCTACCTTAACTTTTCTGGACTCTAGTTGTTTTCTTTTGTTTTGTTTTTTTTTCTTTTAATTTTCAAAATGGGGACTTTGGCAATGCAGAATAAATTGACCGACTAACATAAATGAAGGCATCACAAGTAGTCAAGTCTATTGGGCTGTCTCTTTTCAGATATTGAGAATCTGATTCAATTATCTATGGCTATTACAAATCACCCGAAATTTGGTGGCTTTAGAATTCGGTATTTATTTGTTCATGATTCTGCAGTTCAGACAGGGCTTGTCAGGGCAGTTCTACTCCACTACATGCTAGGACTGGGATATTCAAGATGGCTTCTTCAACCACCTATCTGATGATGTCATCACTAGGATGGCTAAAACAGATGAGGGCTAGCTGGGCATCTTTTCCTGCATGTCTCCCCTTGTGGCTAGCTTGGGCTTTCTCATCATGGTGCTGGGTTATAAGAAGGCGCATACCCAAAGGACAGGCCCCAATGACTAGCAAAAGGGACAAACTAAAGTCAGTGTGAGGGGACTATACAGGACATTAATATCAAGGGGCAGAATTCACTGGAGGCATAAAATAAGTATCAACCAGAGACACCCATTTGGGGTTTCTAGTTCAAACAATTTATATCATTGAGTACACCAAACCAGCTTATGACCCAGGCAACTACAGCCTGTTTAGTCCTTTGAAAATAAAAATTACAATACAGCTAATAAATCTCTGAGAAATCAATTTTTCTTGAGTGGACTTCTTAAATCAAATGACTAGCATTACTGTGGAACACTCTGATGAAATTTAGTATTGTTCATTCAACCTTAACTCCCTACTTCTTTTTATACAAGATAAATAGAATGAAAGATATGAGTTGAGTTTGGTTTATGGTTAGAGGATTTCATTCTTTCAGTATAAGCATTCTCTTGACAACCTAAACAATCATTTCACATTTGGCGATTGTGTACTTTTTAACAGGGGCAACTGCCAAAGGAGTTGAGAATCTCACTCTTAATGGCCTCTGTTGGGGGAATGATGATGTCATTGGCAGACAGAACAGCTGAAACCTCTCCCTACAGTCAGCCAACAGCTCACTGAGCCAGCACAAGCTGCTGCCATTGATTTTTCTGTACAGGTAATTGAAAACTGCCATAAGAGCCTGTATTTCATACCCATCATCTGTGACAATGGAAAGGCCTTAGTCCATGTAAATATATTATAGTCCTCATTTAAAACTTCAGCTTGGAGCTAAGCAGTCATTTTTCTTTTTGCAGAAGTACAAGGAAACTAAATTCAGATGAGATGGGCCAAATGCAATTCCAGAGCTGAGATGAAAAGTTACGAATAGAGGAAATGGAAAGATAGGTTTCCAGTACTGTGACAAGACAGAAACTGAAACTGAGCCCTATGGGATATCTGGAGTACCTACAGAATATCACTACAACTTGAATATTGTCAGAGGCTTTAATGTTATAAAACAATCTTCAAAAGTTTGGCTCTAGGCCATCTGGGTTTGGAAATCTGATGATTCTCAGAAGAATGAAGATAGTTTTAAAACAGGCAAATTTAGAATAAGAAAGCTATTCAAAGACTTGAAAACTAAATAGTCAATATGGGATGTGTGTCCCTGCATTTTGAAAGAGACAGCACAGTGGTTTCTTTTTAAAGCAATGAAGTCCACAGACTGGCATAATATGAAACTAGGTTTAGGACAAGCTGATGTTTTTTTCTTCTATTTTCATTTCAAACTTTTGGGTATATTTATTCCACATTTTCTCTCAATGTAAGTTTTCAGGATTGTACCTTATTTATTACTGTCAAAATCTATACATCTTTCATTTTGAAGGCATTTTACAAGATAGAGGGGAAAGAAAGGATTGAGGCAAACTGTAGGTTAGGATTTCATAGTCAGAATAAAAAGAATTAGGTAAACTGACTAAGACATCCAAGACAAAAGCATTCAGGCTCCTCTTCTTTCACCCGTCCGCTTCCACAGCATAAAGAACAGTGCTCTAGAAATATCATAAGGCTTTCAACAATGTAGTCATCTCCAGCATATTTCCACAACTACAATTTATCAGACATTTACTATGAGCTCAGCTTTGTTCTCAGTATTTTTCCAGCTAATATTTCATTTCATGTCCACAACAACTTCATTTGGTTGGTTTTATTGTTTTCTTTATTCCAGATGAGGAAACTGAAGCTCAGAAAGAAAAAGAATGTTTCAAGACCAAGGTCACCCAGTTTGTAATAGCAGTGTAGGTCAGTCCAAACTGATTCAGAAAATGCCAAGCAGAAAAGAAACCCCACTACCTAATTAGAATGATCAGAGAAGGGGAAACCCCTTTCCTCCTATCATTATCATATCCTCAATGTAGTTGTAACACATAACAGTTATTAAGCATCTGTGTTCCATGTAAATTCTGGTCCTTTCCATCTGTATGAAACTGAGCTCATTATTCTTAAGCCTTTGAAGTGATCACCTATAGAATCAACGAACTAGCAACACGGGGCTGACTCTGATGATCTCTGGAAATGAGCACACACAAAAAAATTCTCAAGAAGATTGCAGTCTACAAGGGCTGTAGGCTTTAACCCTTGTAGACTGTGGATATATTATTTTTTAATTTTGCATTTTTTAATACCAACCAATTATGAATGCTATGACAAATATCATTCAAACAATACACTTTGAGGGGTGGTGTTAGTGGAGATTTCCAATGTGAGGTCCTTGAATACAGATAATTTTGAAGCTTTTTCCTTCTTTATAATGAGTCGTCTATTAAAAGATCCCCTTCAAAGAATTCCACCACTTGAGAGAAGGGAGAGTTCCTGAGACAATTAATCCTACATTCTTATTGTGCACATAAGGCAATTTGGGCCCAAGCAAAGGAAGAAGCAGGTCCAGCTTCTCAGAAGCAGAGCTGGGATTGGAATTCAGGTCTCCTCTGGCTCAGCGTATTCTCTTTTACCAGAAATATCTCTTTCATTTATCTTAATAGTGCCTTTGGGTGGAATTCAAAGCATTTGAACATGGCATTATGATAGAAGTTGCAGATGAGGAGTCCCTGGGCTTTGCAAAGCATTTGAAAATGGCATTATGATACAAGTTGCAGACGAGGAGTCCCTGGGCTTTGGTAAAGTCTCCCTATCACTAGCTGGCTGAGTAGTCTTGGGAAATGTTTTAATCTTGTTAAATCACAGTCTTCTCCTCTGTAAAGTGAAGTTGTTCAACATGATTTTTATAATCATTTTGCTTCATAACATGTGACTCTTTGATTTTAATCTGTTGTATTTGTGAGTTAACTTCTACTTTTCACAAAGCACATGGGCCCTCTTTTCCTTCATTAAAATTCTCTGGATTGCTAATAAAAACGATGTTGAAACCAGACAAACTCTAAGGACAAAATAGACATTTTCAGACATGTAAGAACTCAGAAAATTTATTTCCCTACTGCCTAGTTTTAAGAAGTAATTTATGGCTATACTCCAGCAAATCAAGAAGCTAAGAAATATGTGAGTCAAGAAGTGATAAGAAAATCCTAGGGTGATAAGTATATAGCAAGTCTATGAAACAATTCATCAAAATTAGAACAAGCCAGTGCTTTCAGAAGAATGGAATCAATTCCAAAAATAAACAGGAAGCTAAATGATACTAGTCGCATGTTGAAAAAAAGTTTGCATATATGGTTTTTTATCATTTAACAAGAACAAAGAGACAATAACAAATACCCAGAGGAAAAAATTTATAAAAACATTATCAAAGAGTTCAAATATAAAGCAAACTAAAATGTGGTATAACTTAGAGCAATTAAAAAAATGTAAGAGAAATTATTTGACCTGGAAGATAAGAACGTTGCATATCCTTTGCATTGGGATCATGGCCTTTAAATATTTCAGGAAAAAAAGATGTAATCTTAGCACATTACTTAGCTCTGCAGCATATATTATTAACACACCATGCTAATGAAATTTCATGTTCTTGATTTTCAACTCTTAGCATTTCCTCATCTTCTCCCTTCTGCACAGTTTCTATTAACTATATTATTTGTTACAGTTGTAAAATTTTAATCTATTTGGTAGCAATATTAAAAGTTCTACATGTTGTCACTTTTTTTAATTTTTTTTTTTTTTTTTTTTGACGGAGTTTCATTGTTGTTGCCCAGGCTGGAGGGCAGTGGCACAAACTTGGCTCACTGCAACCTACGCCTCCTGGGTTCAAGTGATTCTCCTGCCTAAGCCTCCCGAGTAGCTGGGATTACAGGCGCCCACCACCACGCCCGGCTAATTTTTGTATTTTTAGTAGAGACGGGTTTTCACCATGTTGGCCAGGCTGCTCTCCAACTCCTGACCTCAGGTGATCCACCCGCCTTGGCCTCCCAAAGTACTGGGATTACAGGTGTGAGCCATTGCACCCAGCCCTACTTTTTTTTAACTCTAAGAGTAAGATTCACATAAAACCTTTGTAGTGATTGCTTCTGTGAACAGAGTCAGGAGGAAGTGTGACGCAGAAATTGAAATGACTGCTTAATAAGTAAAAGTCTGTGAGTGCTCGCAGATTGTAGGGCTGTAAACGAAGTAGCACAAAAGGAATTAAATAATGAAGAAACAAACAGGAGTAAGCCGGCATCACATAATATCAAAGTAGGGAGACGTGAGTATGTGCAAGGCTTCATTCATAGGTTTCTCTTCCCTCTTTTTTTTTTTTTCCGAGTCTTTACCAAAAATATTTTGAATTATACTGATCATAAAATCAGATTTTTTTTTTTTTTTACTAGAAGTAGGCTAACACTTTTAAATGATCTACTGAACCATTTCATTTGCATTTCTTTGTTTTAGGGCAGTGGTTCTCAAACTTCAGAGTGCATCAGAATCACCTGGAAGACTTGTTAAAACACAGATTGCTGGGGCACACTTCCAGAGTATCTAATTCAGCAGGTCTAGAATAGGACCAGAGAATCTACATTTCTAATAATTCCCAGAAGATGCTGATATTGCTGCTCCCAGGACCCCATTTTAAAATCTCTGACCCAGGGAATGCCTGGGTGGCTTAATCACATTCTGCTAAATGGAAGTTTCTGGATGATTCTTGTCTCTAAAAGACTGGGCTACATTAACCTAAAATAAACCAGTTTAAAATTTAAATCCTGATATGACTCTGACATTTAAGAGAGAAAAATTCTTCAAGCTTCAAGTTTCCATAGCCCTTCAATAACTGTTGGGCAGTCAGGTTTCATGGAGAAATCCAGTAGCACTGAGTACAGTTGATGACCTTTCATATTTGGTTGCATTTCTCTGTGTGTGTATGTGTGTGTGTGTGTGTGTGTGTGTGTGTGTGTGTGCATGTACGTATGCGCCCATATGGGTATATACTTATAGATACATGAACATAAATAATGTATAAATGTGTATGTGCACACATACACTATATAAATATACGATTGTTTTTGCTGATCTATTCTTTATTCCTTTGCAACTTAAAAAGCTCAAGACTTTGTAAAAATGTGATCTAAATGTTCTTGAGAAGAAAATATGAGAAAAGTCATTATTCTACCTAAATAATTTTTACTTCCTTTTGGTAGCTTTAGAAACTTTAGCTAAGGACATATACTTTTTAATTTTAGGTGGGGGCCCTAAAATTACTGTTCTTTCTCTAAGCACACACAATCCGGAGTTTGGGTCTGCATTTTGAGAGAGGTAATTTATTGCATATTTTACATTCTCAAGTCATTTCCCTAACAGAATCCTTGAAGATATCTGAATAAGACTTTCTGTATGACTTTTGAGGATAATAGTGCATCACTGATTTCAAATCCTGACCATATGGATACAAAGGAAAATCTCACGAAGCATGAATTTTGCTATAATCCAAGAAAAATCCTTAACTATATGAAGGTCCATTTAAAGAGAAACATTCTTCTTCTCGTAAGAGTTTTTTAAAGATGATTTTGTCCTTTGATTTTGATCCTAGAATTAAACTTTTCATGAGTTATTTTTAAATGAAGAAACAGATCCCAAACTTCTCTGTACTCTTCATAAATGGACAGTTTTATTTATTTTCTGGTATTTAAATCTAGAAATGTGATGGCCAGGTGTTCTTCTCAAATCTGAGTTGCATTATGGTTTGATGTGGAATAACACTTATTCCTTATTTGAACTTTGCTGCTTGCTTGTATGAGGGTTGACAACCTGTTCTAGGATTGCTGTTAAGGCAGACTGTGGTTTACAATCTTATCAAGAAAAGATGTTTCCGTTTCATAAACCAAAGCCATCTCTAAAGTGGGTAATGGCAATAAATTTATTGTGTTTTAATACAAAGTCTATTGATTTTTTAAAACAAGTTTATGGAGGTATAATTGACATTCAAAAAATCTGCACATAATAAAGGTAAAATTAATTAGTTTGTATATATTTATAACCCATGAAACTATCATCAAAATTAGCATAATGAGTAATAACAACTTAATTTCAATAGTATTCAAACACTCTGCTTCTATCATCTGTGTCCTTCTCCCTTTATACTGTTATTGTCACATATTACATATTTATACATTGTGTGGTCATTACAGATTTATAATTATTGTTTTATGCCTTTGCCTTTTAAATCATATAAAAAAAAGAGGAGTTATAAACCCAAAGTACAATGATATTAGCTTTTGTACGTATCTATGTATTTACTTTTACTAGTGTTCTTTGTTTCTTCATACAGCTTTGAATTACTGTTGGTTCAGCCTGTAGGACTGCCTTTAGGATTTCTTGTAGGGTAAGTGTACTGGTAACAAAACCTCTTAGCTTTTATGCATCTGGTACTGTCTTAATATCTCCCTCATTCTTAAAGGATACAGTAATTTTGCCAGATATAAATTTCTTGGTTGACAGGCTTTCGGTTGTTGTTTCCCCAGCACTTTATCATCCTGCTGCCTTCTGGACTCCATGATTTCTGATGAGAAATCAGCTGTTAATCTCATTAAAGATCCTTTGTATATGACAAGTCATTTTTGTTGTTGTTGTTTTCAAGACTGTTGACACAATTTGACTATAATATGCCTTGGTGTCAATCTCTTTGAGTTAATCTTGCTTGATGTTTGTTGAGCTATTTTGATGTATATGTTCATGTCTTTCATCAAATTTGAGGAGCTTTGAGCCATTACATCTTCAAATATATTTTTCTGCTCTTTTCTCTCCCTCTATTCTCCTTCTGGGACTCTCACGATGCAAATTTTGGTAAGTTTGATGCCATCTCACTGGTTCCTCAGATTTTGTTCACTTTTCTCTTTCTGCTGCTCAGACTGGATAACTTCCATTGTCTCATCTTCAAGTTTGCTGATTACTTCCTCTGCCTTCCTGCCAAAATCTTCCATTGCACCCCTCTAGTGAAATTTTCATTTCAGCTATTGTGCTTTTCTGCTTCAGAATTTCTACTTGGTTCCTTTTTAAAATTTATTTTTCTTTATTGACATCCCTTAATTGTTCATACATTGTTCTGACAATTTACTTCTTTTGTTGATGGTTTTCTTTAGTCATTGAGCATATTTAAGACAGCTGACATCTATCACTAATAAATTTTAATATCTGAACTTCCTCAGGGATAGTGTCAAATTCTTTTTTTCCCTGTGAATAATCCACATTTTCTTATTTTTTAAAATTTACCATTTTCTCTTCTTTTTAAGGCTAATTAAGTGAAGAAGTGAAAGTTTGTTTCTTTTTATGCTTTTCGATTTTATTGTTGTTGAAAACTGGACATTTTCAGTAAAGTGGTAACTCTGGAAATCAGATTTTCCTCATCCTCAGAAGCTATTTTTTTGCTTGTTGCAAGCTGTATTAATCTGTTTGTATGATGAACTTTCCAAACTATTTTTGCAAAGTCTGTATTCCTTAGTGTGTGGTAACTGAAGTCCCATTGTCCTTTGTCTCTGCAATCAGCCTGTGGTCTGAAAGAGGTTCCTGCATATCCCAAATTTCAGTAGGCTCTCTCTTCCTCAATCACTCCCCTAGTTGCTGTGTCTGATTAGGTCCCAGAGTTTTGGAATAGCTAATTCTTGTAATTTGTCCCCCAGGTTACAGGTTGTTTCAGTAGAGAAATGAAACCCTGGAGGATTCCACCTGGCCATTTTCCATGAAGACACATTCCATCAGTCAGTGTTTTTTTTAACAACCTTTGCACTGGTGGCTGGATTTTTCTTGGGAACTGTCCCTTAATCAATGGGACCTCTCAGCTGCTCCACTTGCAGAGCTATAGGATATATCTTCAACTTATCATAGTCTACCTTCAAGTAATATTATGCCACTTCATGAATAGTATAAGAATCTTACAGTTACATACTTCTATTTCTCCCCTCCATTCTCTTATGCTACTATTGTCATATATTTTACTTTAAAATTCCACATATCAATATTTTAAGTCATTTATTAAAAATATAAGAAAATATATATATATATATTTATTCAAATACTTACAATGTTCATTGCTCCTCATTCCTTTATGTAGATATGTATTTTCATATGGTAACAGTTTTCTTCTGTCTGAAGGACTTTAATTAACATTTCTTATAGTTCAGGTCTGTGGATGTTAAACTCTTTCAGCTTTTATATATCTATAAAGGTTTTTATTTCCAATTTATTTTTCTAGATAGTTTTGTTGCCAAAGAATTATAGCTTTATGGTATTTTTTTTCTTTTAATACCTTAAAGATGTTGCCCCGTTTTCTTTTTGCTTTCGTTATTTGTGATAAAGAATCTACTGGTATTCTTATTTTTATTTATGTGTTTTTTTCTCTGGTTTTTAATAAGATTTTTTTTTTTGCAGTGGTTTTGGCCAATTACAGGGTATTTTTATCTAGTTTTCTTCATGTTTCTTGTGTTTTGAGTTTGTTGAGCTTATTCAATTTGTATAGCTTTTTTAAAGTAAAAGTGCTAAAATTCCCAGAAATTATTTTTTCAAATTGTTTTTATATCCTCCCTCTCTCTTCTTTCCTTTTAGGACTCCCATTACTTGTATATTAAAATAATTGAAGTTGTCCTGCATTCTACTAATGCATTTTTTTTCATCGTTAAAAACCCTTTCCTTTTCCATGTTTCATTTTGGATATTTTCTATTGGTACATCTTTGTTCACTGATCTTTTCTTCTGTAGTGTCCAAATCTGCTCTTAATCTTTAGGAGTGTATTTTAAATCTCAGATATCGTTAATTATGTCTAGAAATTTCATTTGGGTCTCTTTTATATTTTTCATGTCTTTAACTCTTTGAACATCTGGAACATAACTATTTGAACATTTTTGCTAATGCTAACATCTATGTCAATTCCGGGTTAGTTTCAGTTGGCTAATTTTCTCCTCTTGTCATATTTTCCTGCTTCTTTGGATGCCTATACATTGGATGTCAAATGTTGTGAATGTTTCTTTTTGCATGCCAGGTGAATTTATACTCCTCTATGTCCTTGGGCTTTGTTTAGAGATAAGATTCAATTATTTGGAAACAATTTTGTCTTTTCAGCTCTTGCTTTTGTGATTAGGCAGTCTTAGGGCAACATTTAGTCTACGGTTAATTATTCCTCATTGGTGAGTCAAGACCCAATTCAGTGCCTCATGAATTATGAGGTTTTCCAGTGTGACGAGTGGTAACAGGCACAATTCTCAGTCCTTTGTGAGCACTGGACATTGTCCCTTAGATCATTTTGGATGGCTCTTTCTCCAGTCTCAAGTAGTTTCTTCACATACATAAACTGATCAGCACTTTACTGAATACTTAAGAGGAAGTAGCTGCAGTTCTGTGGGGTTACTTTTCTGTATGGTTCTCCCCTCTGTGATACTCATCTCTTACAAGCTCGAGCTGCCTCTATTTTCCAAACTTTCAGCTCTGTCTCAACTCAGGAACTTCTTAGGAATTCCTAAATTAGCACTCCCTGAATCACTATCTGGAAACTCTCTAAAGTCTATAAAATGAGGTGATCAAAGGGCTTATGTCATTTGCTTTCCATCTCTCAGGAATCACTGCCTTTTTTTTCCCCCCGAGGTCCTGTGTCTCAACAATCATCATTTTATATATACATATTTTGGGTTTTGAAGGGGTGGCCTACCACTCCACACCTGTGGGTGTTTCTCATCGGGTGGGACAAGAGACTGAGAAAAGAAAAAGACACAGACACAAAGTATAGAGAAAGAAAAGTGGGCCCAGGGGAACGACGCTCAGCATACGGAGGACCCACGCCAGCACCAATCTCTGAGTTCCCTCAGTATTTATTGATCATTATTTCTACCATCTCAGAGAGGCAGATGTGGCAGGACAACAGGGTCCTAATAGTGGGGAGAGGGTCAGCAGGAAAACATGTGAACAAATGTCTCTGTGTCATAAACAAGGTTAGAAATGTGCTGTGCTTTGATGTGCACATACATAAACATATCTGGTGCATTAAAGAGCAGTATTGCCGCCAGCATGTCTCACCTCCAGCCTTAAGGTGGTTTTCTCCTATCTCAGTAGATAGAACATATAATCGGGTTTTACACTGAGACATTCTATTGCCCAGGGACTAGCAGGAGACAGATGCCTTCCTCTTATCTCAACTGCAAAGAGGCCTTCCTCTTTTACTAATCCTCCTCAGTACAGACCACTTACGGGTGTCGGGCTGGGGGATGGTCAAGTCTTTCCCTTCCTACGAGGCCATATTTCAGAGTATCACATGGGGAGAAACCTTGGACAATACCTAGCTTTCCTAGGCAGAGATCCCTGCGGACTTCCGCAGTGTTTTGTGTCCCTGGGTACTTGAGATTAGGAAGTGGTGATGACTTTTAACAAGCATACTGCCTTCAAGCATTTGTTTAACAAAGTACATCCTGCATAGCCCTAAATCCATTAAACCTTGAGTCTACACAGCACATGTTTCTGCGAGCACGGGGTTGGGGGTAGGGTTACAGATTAACAGCATCTCAAGGCAGAAGAATTTTTCTTAGTACAGAACAAAATGGAGTCTCTTATGTCTACTTCTTTCTACATAGACACAGTAATGGTCTGATCTCTTTTTCTTTTCCCCACAGGTTTTTTAAAAAAAATCTGGTGGGAGGGCAAATCTGGCCTGTTAGTCCATTTTAGAAGCAGAAGTCTTAATTTAAAAAAAAAAAATTCCTGCCTTATCAGGGACCCCATTTAGTCTCTGCCTGCTCTAATAGTCAACTCTTTCTTTACCTCCTGATTTTGAAAGTCTAACTTAACCATAGTTAAAAATAGCATTTGCACCAACTACTTACAGGATCCAGAAAAAATAAACAAATGAACTATATTTCTTCATTTTTATTCTGTACATTTCCACACAATTCACAATACAGAAAAAGTGTCCAAAAAGTAACTGTAACTAGTCAATTTCTTTTTCAGAGATTAGTTCAGTCTCCCAAATTAACTCCATTGAAAATCTCTGTAGAGCAACACAGTGATCAAGATACTTTATATAAATAGGAAATGCAAGAAAATTAGGGAAAAATACTTTATGACTTTGTTACAAAAAACTTCATTCTTCCCTTTCCCATCCCACCCCCCCACCCCCCCCACCCACCCTCCCTCCATTTCATATTATCTGAATCCTACTTTACCTGGAAATAAAACTTCATCTTTCTACTGCCACAGCTGCTACTTGTTTATGGATTCCACCCGCCAGCTGGCAGCTTTGCAAAAGCATGGCTCTGGGATGTGATAGGGCAGAATCAGAAATCATGAAAAAGCCCTTTATAATGTGACTGCAACTCTTCATACAGATGTAGCCTTTGCGAGTGGAACACCCACAGCCAAGGTTACCCTGGATGCCTGGGACCGTTTTCCCACTCAGAAATCAAATTAAATCAAATATATTCATTCTTTTAGAACTGAGATTGTCCCCTATTCCTTAATTTTTCACAAGAATGGTTTTCCTCACTTTCAATCAGTTGTGGTCTGTATAATATTCAGATTCATGGTTGCCCACTTAACTATTGGTAATTTAAAAAAAAAAAACAGCCAAGCTAACCTTTGCCGAAACTATTTTGGCCCCTAACTTTTCAAAGATGTGTTTTGCAAAATATTCTGTTGTGTTAGAATATTTTGTCTATGAGAGTTCTAAATCTCCTTCCCCAGGATGGCAAGAATCCAAACTTTCCCAACTTATAATCGGTAAGTCAGGGAGAGCATCAAAGTTCTCTTGCATTGGAAATTATGCTTGTATGTAATTAGAGTCTCAATCCAACCAATGATGGGTGGGGAGAGTGGCAAATAAAAATTCTTTGATCTCCAGAAGATCAGGAGATCAGGAACCATTTGATTGTACATAGAAGGTACAATAAATATCAAGGCTAGATGGTATCTTAAAAGTGATAAATCTCACCAACGCATTTGTGAGAATTACCCATAAATTTGAAACAAAAAATATGGTAAACTGACAGGACTATCTGTATGTGTATGTTTTATAAGAGTAAAGACAATTTGTAAACATGTATCTACCATTTTTAAGAGGAAAATGTATATTTAAATCCCAAATAACAAGGTCACAGTCTCTGAATTTTTAAGTGAATATATTTAGATTTGTGGGAAAAAAACCCCTAAATATTCCTTATTTTTTTCAAACTTTATCAGGGACCAGAACAAGTTTGTGGACAGGTATAACATATTATAAGAGGTTGGACAAACTCCTTCCAAAAACCACTTTGTCCTTTGGAAAGCTCCATTAAAAAGTTCTTCGATTAGCTGACCCTACTTTCCCCAAGTTCCACACACAATCTAATTCTTCTATGCTGCATAAACTGAAATTTTCACAACCAATACCCCTTGAAGCCACTTTGAACAAGTTTAATCTTTCTGTATGTTTCCTGAGTTTGATTTTCAATATCTGCTAACACTATCAGTTGTTTGAGATTACCATGAGAATTTGTGTTACTACTAGAGTCTTCTTATTGTACTACTTTTGAGAATCTTTTTTCCTTTCCTCATAACTCTGCCCCTCTTTTATGCCCCCAAACCAGAGGCAAGAAGTAGAACAAGAAAGAAGGTGGAGTAGAAGCAGGTCTTTTCTGCAAGACTCTGGATATGGACTCGTTTCTTAAAATTATCTCAAGTGACTTCCTCCCTCACCCAGTCAACCTGAAATCTAGGAACTCAAGCTGTATTACAGAATTAAGGGATGATGGGCAATTAAAACTGTAATCCACCTAGACAGAAATATGACAGAAACATTAGTCTACTGATATGGGGTTAAGTCTTGTCTCATGACAAAAAGTTATAGAAAGTGCCTCCATGCCTCTGTATTAGTAGAGGATATAGAATTTCCCACCCTCTTCTCCAGTCCTGACTCTACATCCCAAACAACAAATGGGTAGTAAGTAGGGGAAAGAATACTAAATCCTTTATTTTCACTTTAACTCCTGAATCTGTGACCTTTTTGCTTTGGTAGAAACATATCTTTTTTAGGAGATTTGGGAACTGGCTAACAATTGGCAAAATTGCTAGCCAATTCCCAAATCTCCTAAATTGGCTAACAATTGGCAAAAATGCTAGCCAATTCCCAAATCTCCTAAAAAAGATTATGTTTCTACTAAAGCAAGGTGTGTCTGTGTAAGCAAGGCAACTTTTTAGAGTCATGAAATCCCTGCTCCTAAATGATTTGGGATATATTTGCAATGACGGAAGCTTTTTTAAAAAATGCCTTCATTGCTATCTATTTGGCAGGAACCTGGGGGAAAAAATAGGCTCAAATTGAGTTCTGTTCCAGTCTAAAATTATAGACATTTAAACCAAGAAAATCTCACAGAGTTTTTCTAGTCCAAGATCTCTCACAATTAAAGATTTGCTTTTGATCTCTGAGTTAGTTGTTCAATCTTCACTTAACTACTAGAAGAAACAGTGATAACAACTTCAGTGTTTTTCAGAAAGCCCAAACTGTTTATATGGATGCAATGTTTAGGAAAAATAAATCCTTATAAGTAATAAAGCTAACTCCTTTTCATGTGTTATTGCTCCTTTCTTTCCTTATTTTATTCTACAAATCATCTTCCCTGCAGAACTTGAAACTAACAGTCCTACTTGACCCATCTCCTCTACATATTCTTATTCCTAATCCAATTTTGTCTTCTTTCCAGATTAAACATCCTCCTTCTACATATTCACCAATCTGCCCATAAATGTCCCTTGTATAGTATGAGATTCTGAACTGCATACCCACCCATAAACTTAGAGCAATAGAGTCTTGGATGTCGGGGCCATTTTTAACATTTTTTGTTGCAGCATTCTGAAATTGTATCATCCTAATAGTAACTTCCAAGGAAGAAAAATAGGACTAACATTTTGTAAATGCTGAGAATCACAAATAAGTTAAAGAAGCCATTAACGCTCACTGTTAATTTCTTCTCTTGAAATCCACCCTGGTATGCAAACATCAGACTTTTCTTTCCTTGAACTAGGTACAAGCTGACAAGCCTCTCTCCGATAGCAAAAACTCTGACTTTTTTATTTCACATTCTCCCTTATTTCTAACTCATTCTTTCCGTGGAAACTTAGGTAAACATTTTTTTTTTCATGGAGGCATCTTCTATATTATGGAAATCTGAACAATTGACGTAAAACATCCTTGAAGGCAATGACGGAAAATGACTTACTTAGAAAACATGTTAATATGTAATTTCTAAAGACCCAGTTCTGGCTGCAGCACTATCATTTGCTATATGAATCTGCACAGGCTGAATTCACTGCTCTGAGATTCAGTGTATTCACCTAAAATGTATTATATGCATTATTCACCTCGTTGGGGTTGTTTTGAACCCCAATTGAAGTTCAAACATGCCAATACATCATAATGCTAAAGCACTTTTTAATTCTTGAAATTGTTCTTAACAGTATAGATTTGAGTTGTTTAAACTGTCATAGAGTGAAAACTATATGTGTGTTTCACTAAAGGACTGAGGGAAAAGATAATTTCAGTATTTCCCACTATCAAAGCCTCCCATTTCAGAAGGCATTTGGCTCAAAATACTGAAATTTCAAAAGTTAGGTGAAAACTTGGATCACTATTTTCTTATTTCCATGGGTAGGACCTCCCTTGTGGTTGCCACGCTGGTGGCAGAAGTCAAGGAGTTTTCCATGATTGCCTTTCATGTACATTTACTTGGTTCGCAAATATCCTACAGGCAGAATTTTCTTCTGTGGTTATATTAGATTACACTTAACTCTTAGAATATCAAACCACAGCACTTTTTCATATTGGATGGACAGTAAGACAGATTTCTAATAGAATTTTACTTGACAATGACGAAGAATACTGATCAAAATTTATAAGCTTCCAGAAGTATTTTTAATTAAATTACATCTTTTAGTATGTTTTCTTTTCACTAGCTCTTAAATTCATGCCTAGTTTAAAATTTTTAAAATGATAACTAACGGCCATTCCCCTAGATATTTTTAAAATTCTCAGTTATAAAGCAAAGTTTAACAAATCAAAAATCAAGATTTTCATGAGTTTTAAAAATAAAATCCTGACATTCAACAAAGCCATTAAAAAATATCTTTTGAAAAATCACAGCATCTAATTTCAGCCCCCTCAAATCACATATTCCTTATCACAACACCCTTCAGAGTGGTCAGGTATCCTCTGTTTAAATGCTACCAGAGGCTGAAAGTTTATAACTCTGTGATATCCACTCCACTATTACATATTATTTATACTTCATCTTCTTTATATTTAGTCAAAACCCACTGAAAAATCTGCTTATTTTTCCTAGTTCTATCCTGAAAGCTAGAATAAATGAGTCTTAGCTTTCATTTTAATAGTGTTTCTAAGTCATTTTAAAATCTTAGTTTCAGATACATTTTTAGAAATCTACTATGACTCCAGTAAAATGGAAATACAAAATATTATTCTCTTCCTACTTATGTTTTCATTGAACTAAAACATTGCTGGCTAATGAGTGGCTGGTACAATAAAGCCTTGGTTGAATTTCCAGCCCATGCTGGACACCCTGGGGTTCTCCTGCACTGCACTTATCACATTGGAATTTGTCTTTTCTTCTAGATGCCAGCTTCATGAAATCAAGAGTTTTGTCTATTACATTCATTGTTATATCCTTAGTATGATGCCTGCCTCAGAGTGACAAATATTTTTCAGATAATGATTAAATACATGCACGTATGATTGATTCATGGACATATGATTACATGCATAACTGAATACATATGTAAATAGACTCTGGAGTCTATGCATCATGAAGATACCATTCAATTTTCACGTTTCTACTTTAAAATCTATGCTACAAGAGCCTAAGAATTATTTTTTTCTGCTTTCTTTCTGGGACCTGGTCAGTAAATCTGTGTCCTGGGAGAGGAGGTTGTCCAAGGGCATGACTCTTTTCATGATTCTTATTTTCAGGTTTCTCATTAAGCTGTGAGGAGACAATGTAAAACCAAAGATGGCCCTCAGGAGTGTAAAATCTATAACCTATTCCTCCAGGTGCCGTCAAAGAGGCATGTGGCTTACATTGCCGAATGTGGAAGCAGCAGCCATGATTGTGTACTCTCATGGGACTAAGACAGATATTTGCTAAACCTGGTCGATTTTCAGAATCATGCTTGCCATAATTCTATCAGATGATCAAGGTCAGTGGACATCCATGTGTCCTTTGAGTAAAAGGTATACTTGTCCCAGAGGGTAATTTCATTTTGATCTAGATTGAGCATAATATCTGGGGAAGATTTTTGCAGCTGTGTGACAAAATTACTGACAGTAGGAGGCAGAAAGTCCAGGGACAGGACTGTTGCTATGGCCCAAAAATTAGAGAGACAAGAGATGAAGGATGACTGGGACACAGAAAAGGGTAGGGTCCAAGTCCATCTGACAGACCTGGCAGAGAAGGGCCTGTAGGACTTCTAATCAGCTGAGTATGAGATTCAGAGTGAAAGGAGTTGAGAGATTCAAAGGTGGTTCAATTAAGATGCAGGCAGAAGCCATTTTATATTAAATAAGTGTTAAAGATTGATCAGAAAGCTAATTTATTAGAGGTTTTTCTACTTTTTTTCCTAAAATGAATATAATTCATTTAAATAGAGCAATTAGTAGTTTTATTTGACGGTTACGATGAGCCATTTTAACAAAGTCCCATTTTTAAATAGCATAATTGAATAAAATATCATGCTGTTCTCAGTGATTTCATTAGCTACTCCTTCTGAAGGAAGACAAGCTGCTCAGACCCCATACTACACTGAAGTTACTACCCCTTCCCGGCAGTAGCCTGCCCTAATTAAATATCATTAGGCAACCTACTGAGTGTTAGCATTACAAACAGCCTTGTAAAGTGGTGCAAGTATCACAGAGGAAAGAACTCTCCTTTACTTGAAATACAAACATAGCATAGATAAGTCTTGGGGCTATGGCAGGTTTCATGCTTCGTAGAAGGCAACATAAACAATTACAGGAACTCTTGGTCATGAATTTTATGACACAGGTAATAGAAAATGGCAAGTGCAATTGTAGTAATGCCATGACAGATCTAAGCCTAGCAATGGTGGAAACAAAAAAATAAATGGAAATTCTCTGTTTAACCTGTCTTTGCCTATTGGTGTTCACTACACATATACAAATGATCAGCATGCTTTTAAAATGTTTGCTGTTTTCTAAACCTATGCAATATACATGAATATAGTATACATACTTGTATGTGTATATAAATAAATGTCTATATATGTGTGTAAATGTATACACGTATATACATACATACTTGTGTATGAATGGATGGAGTATTTCTGACATCACATACAAGCAACAGTGTTCATCAGTGTTAATAGTATTTATTTTGGGAAGTGGGACACAACACCAGAACAAAGGGATGCCTTGACTGTGGATGTGATACTCATCTGTGGTATTAAAACATTTTATAAAAAGCATGTGCCATTTTTATAACTAAAAAAACCCTCAATATTATTAATAAAATTGACATGTAATAAAATAAAGATGCTGTGTCATTTTTTAAGCCATGAATATTATGGAATATTATGAGGGTTCTAGTAAATAAATAAATTTCAGAAATTCATTAGGCAAAGGGACTCTCAATAGGTCCAAATGAAAATGAAGTGATGCTGAGTAGCTCCTAGCACAGGCAGATCTGCCAAAGCAGCCATTCTGAAAGGATAAGGAGCAACAGGTATGTGCGGCTTTCCATCAGTCATTACTAATTTCCATCACTGTGCGTTTGCCAGCTAAATTATGTTTCCAAACTTGCATTGGTTTTTGGTTATCACATCTACAGAGGAAACATAAACTCTGAAAGCAAAATTCCTAATCATGGTATTTATTCCATTCTTGGCTTACTAATCTTCTCTCTTATTATTTATGAAGTCCTCGAATATGATAAAGCACAGTTTAACTGTGTTCTATTTTGTTAAATGCACAATATTAAAATACAAGCTTGCAAAAATGGCTACCTTTCAGGTTACAGAATGTTGTCTTTTAATAACTCTTCATTTTGCATTCCTCCATCAACCTCATCTAAAAATGGAATCGCAAAGCAGTCAGTGCCATGACACAAAGAAACAAACACAGAGGAGTCAGCCAAGCTAGCTGCCTCTTCAGTGCTGTCTCAGTAGGCTTTGTAGAAATGATATTTCTATAGGTACATATTTTTATGTCTGTTAAAGTTATGTGGCCCTTCAGACCATGACTAGATCACTTGCTTTCCTGATGGCCTAATAGTAGGGATACGATATAGTTAAGCTGAGATGGAAACTCCTAGACCATAAGGCCTTAGCTCTTTCCAAAGCCCAGAACCAATTTTTAAAACATGCTACAGGAGGTGGTTTAATGTTGAAGCCATTAAACATGTGGTTATTCTGCTCACTTTATTTTGGAAATCCCAAGTCCTAGTGGTACTTGCTTTTTTCAAAGCAGTATATCAAATATTGGTCTCCATGAATAACATAGGACTCTAATGCCTTTTTTTTTGGTTTGAAACAATTTCCACATGCATCAGGAATCTTATAGTACCAACTCATCATTTTTCATACCACAGATTTATGTCCTCAATTGGAGCGATTTAGAAATTGGCCCATAGCCACCTGTACCCTAAATTTTCTCTGGGCTGCTTGGAAGTATTTACAGAGAAATGTGAGACGGTAGTTGATGAAAACGGAGTTCTTCATCCCAGCAGTAACAGCTAGATAACTGACTGCTTGGCCAAACATTTGGCTCAATCCAGGGAATGGAAGATGCCATTCAAAGCCAGATTCCAGTTTGTGTTAAGGATTATATTTCTGCCATCACATTTCCTTGACAGTCCCATCAACTAAAAATCCCCCAGCAAAAGCCCAGTGATTAAATTCTCCTGGAGCATATTTTTCCAGCTTCTGGAAACAATCTGCTGTACTGTCTCCTGTAATATCCAAAGGATAGTTCCATTTCTGAGGCTGATATATGGAAGTAGATTACTCACAACCCAATCCATCCTCCCACCAACAATTTGATTTTGAAATGACTATGGAGAGACTGTGGTAATAAAATCCCCATCCACTGAAAGGCTGTTCCTGTTCAATACAGCACGTCATAGCCGCACTTTCAAAATGATGATATGTTACAGAAATGTGACTCAGATAAGCAAAATGTCACCATTAGACTTTTAAAGCAAATGTAGAGACACTATCATTCATGGTCATATGTAGAAACATTAGGGAAGCACAAGCACTATGCTGTGTCCAAGGAAAAAATGAAAATAAGCTCAGGAGACGTCAGATTTCGCCAAAAGAAAAATCCTTGGACACCCACTTTTATTTTTGACTTACCCCCAAGTCAAGTAGATATTTGGACAGAAAGACAGACATTTTCTTCTGATATCACAGAGTCCCTAAGAGAGGTACCTGTAAGTACCATTCGATCCGTGGCAGGTTTAGATGTTACAATTCTAACTATCCAACAGACATTTCTGGCTAGATTCCTATGGTGGTTTGCACTAAGGACTTTCTGAAAGGGGAAAATAAAGTAGATAAAATAATATAGTAGACTACCCCATACATAGAAAATGGGGTTATCAAGTACAACCTTTGGACCTGACAAATAATAGTTGAAGCATCCTTCTGAATGATCGGGGCATCCCATAAATCTGGCAGTGGAACTCATACAACAAGCCTTGGCCTTGGGCCAAGGATTACTTGGAGTAATGAAAACCAAAAACCTAAAAGAAAGACCTAAAATGGGGCCCCTCTCACCACTGTATCCAATAGTCTATAGTTATTAGCCTCTGTGCAACATTCCAATGACTGTTTTCTACTTCAGTGACATATGTTGACATATGTTGCTACTTTTGCTTTTGCTGTTTTTTTTTTTTTCAAGTCAATTAGGGTGCTTTCTATTATCACTCAACAAAGTTTAGAAGTAAACATTGTTAGAGTGCTCCATTTCCTGTAACCACAGTCCCCACACAGGATTATTTGCTTTGCAATTTAAACAGCACTTAAAATTGAGTGGTTCTGCAAACTAGCTGTGGGCCTCTGTTTAATCCTTTGCTCATCTTCTATTGCAGCAGAAGGCAAAGATGGCTACACATAGGCAGTACGGAGCTGTACAGACAGCCCAAGCTGAACCAGTCCTGCATGGCTATTGGCTACAGCCCAGCAGCCTGGGCTGACCCCTGGGTTACCTCTCTGAGGTATCTCCAAGCACAGACATCTCCCATGCCACCTCACCATTCCTCAGAGATATAGCACACAAGTTGACATTATCCATGTGGCACTTCCCAGCTCCTATATAATGAAACGGAGGGTTGAGGGGTGGGGGGGACATGCAGAGAGAGTCACTAAATAGTCTTGATATATTTAGTCTTAGAAATGGAAGTGGTTTTACAGTTATATTTCTGCAGGACATTCAGAGGGTTTTAGAAGGCCTTCAGACAATCTTGTGGTCTTCCAAGACTGAATGTAAAGAGAAGAGATAATATTTTTTTTTAAGTTGATGGGTAGTTACAGTAGAATTGTATGGTACAGGGAAAAAAATCAATGCATAGGGGCAGGATGGAGCAGTGCCATTTATACAAACACCCTTTGAATCTTTAAAATTAATTATACAGGTGAACACAGAAGTTCATGCTACTTGCTGGAAGCAATAAGGATCTAATTTTGTGGAACTCGCACTGTATTCCACAAATCTCCAGGTATCCTGCCTCCTTCTCAATGGGCTATCATGTTCTGTTTTACATCTTGGTAGCCCTTAAAAGCTAGTGGCATGGTCTCAGGTAGATTCTTGCAGGAGAGAGACAGATATATGAATTCCATCAGCTTCTTCCAGGGGAGCTGCCCAATCGCAGGGAGGGCAGATGTGATACGCTTGCTCACGTTCTCTTTGCCCGAATACCAGGGTCAAACAGCAGTTTCCAGGTCCTCATGGCCAATGACCTTATAGTTCTGACGGCTTTCTAGGTAAGCAGCCAAGTCTGGGTCCCCAGCCTGCTGTGCTCTTTCTTGAGGTGTCTTACCCTATATGAAAATCGTGAAAAAGAAAAAAAGAGAGAGAGAGAGAGAGACAAAAGCGCTAGTTGTGAAATACAAAAACAAAAAAACAAAACAAAAATCACAGAAACAGAACTACCCAAAGATACTTGCTAGTAAGGATCCTTTCACATTTGGTATTTTAGAGTTTACAAGACACTTTCAAATCTACTGTCTCATATGAGCGTTAAATTGAACATGTGCGATTGGTGAATGAAAGGGAAAGAGTTTATCACTTTTGACGGGTGGGGTTTATACTAGGGAAACAGAAGTTCACAGAGGTTAACAGTATACAGGAGGCAACAGTGGGATAAAGTGAGTTTTGAAACCCAGAGCCTTTCTGGAAGATGGGGAGGTAGAAATTACTGAATTTAAAAAATAGGGAGGCAGGCATTTAGATTTCTAGTTTAGGACTCTATTATTCTAAACTTGGGAAATCAACATACAGAAACTAAAAGGAAGGGATAGTCATAAAAAAATTGAGAGGTTTTCTTTATTGGTTTCAGACTTCAGTTAAGTTCTCCCCAATTTATAGCTATTTCATCTCTCTAAAAACTAAGCTAGTTTCTCAATACAAAAGTGGTAGATATTGATTAAAGAAATCTTGGAAAGCTTGAAAAGCAGAAAGAAGAAAAGGAATATCCCTAATCATTCCACCAAACTAAGATAACCACTACTAACCTTCCACTGATAACTAGATTTTGTCTTTTATATGCCTCTATACATATTTTTATAAAAACAAAACCACAATTCGTTTACATACTGTTTTACCTTTCTTAGCAATATATCATAAAGTTGTGTCATTAATCTTTTACACCAACATTTTAAATGATCATACAATTTCTTACAGACTACTATAATGCCTTTTGTACATTTGCATACACACATATACACATATATTTGTGTATATATTGCTATTTTTTAAATGAGGCCATTGAACAAGAAGTCAGCAGTAAAGGGAGAAAGAGTGTCCATTCTTTTGAATGCCTGTAGATATTACTTGATATCGCTCAAAATTTCTAATTTTTGTTCAATGATAAAGTTTTAACTGTTTAAAAAGTTATGTTAAGTTCCAAAGGAAGGGTAGAGACATGATCATTGTACCAAACAAATAGCTCCATGTACAAACGCACACAAGTTTTATAAATATTATCAGAGACCTCTCAGCTTTTGTCTCGGCTATCCCAACAGATACTGGCGACCTCAATCCAACCTGCTCTACATAGCCTACTGAGGAGAGGACAAAAGGGAAGTAACGATGGCTCTAGAGTCTTTCTAAAATTTTACTTATTTACTTGGGATTTAGCCATTAACCACCAGTTTGAAGTTCCTATAATAATTTTTATTCAACTTGTTTGCAGCCTTAGTAGATAATTGTGTCTTTACTTCCATAATAATGAGGTTGGAATTTCCAGTTTCCAAATATTCAGAGAGTTTGCGGAGTTGGGCCTTTGAGTTGATTTCTGAGGAACTGATCTCTAACAGGAGAAATTCTCAGGATGCTGCTTCTCTCCAAAAAATTCCAGAAGATTCAGTTGTAATTATCACATTCAACTTTAAACTAGCATCAAGTTACAGAACGGCAAAATTTAAAAATCCTTAAAACGTAATGAAATATAGCTATATTATTTCATGTGGTAAGATCTCTAGAATATAACATTGAGTGAAAAGTTATACGATATCATGTATGTATGACTTTATCTAGTTAAAAACAATGAGAGAAAAACAGGCATATCTACATGTGAAGGGGGATCATTAAAAGTTTAATGATATCCAGGTCTAGCTTGTGAGGTTTCCAGCAATTTTTTGCTTTTTGGAGCATATCTTCCTACATTACTAGTTTTCTATGTGAGGGGTTTATAATTATAAGAACAAGCTATTTCCATTTTTTTTTTTTAAAAAAAGCAGACACATACACAACACAAAATAGAAAGAAGTGTCCGTGAACATTGAGTCTTTAATCTGATTCAGAAACGTAGAAAGATAAAAAAGCAGACCTGCTCAAGAGCCAGGTCTCCTGATTCCTGTTTGGTTTGTGCCTCTTCTTCATGGCTTCTCTCTGTTTTTAAAATGATCTGAGTTGAGTGTAGGACCAGCCTTTGTGTGGTAAAGAGGCAGTTGCACTGCTGTGGTCCGAGTGGCCCTGGCAAGACCAACCCTACCCCATAACCTGGCTCCATTAATCCTGACTATAAGTTGTGTGTTTCTCGAGCAGGCTAAACATCAAAACATCTGAGTGCAAATAACATCCAGGAAGAACATCGCATTGAGAAATTATTACTTTTAATGGCAAAAACCGCAATTACTTTTACATTAACCTAATCATCCGCCATTTGAAATAGTGTACCCGATTAGCTAGCCAGACAGGTAACAGACCACTAGAAATCAGGACACAGCTCAAGTGTGTTTGATATACCTAGGCAGCCAGGGACTTCAGAGAGCAAGGGTGCTCATGGGTTGCCAGGGAAGTGGAGAGTTCTTTGTAATACAACTGGCTCAGAAAGGAAAGAAGTTCACTTGGAAGGCAAAGTTATTTCATAAAGTGGACTGCAGTTTGAGGAGGCCCCAGGGAAAAAATTGCACATAGGCAGATTCTTATCACTTAAATAAATCTAATGGAGCTTAAGCCATTAATTAGTCTTCTAAGTAATCTATCTACTGGGTGTCATGGTTACAACCATTGGCCCAAAACCTGAGCTACTCGGTACCTGCTTAATGAAGGCCTCAACTGTATATTAAGATCCTTCTATGTAAATGTCTACAGTTAAGTGGTTCATTCTTTCCTGGAGTCTACCGAGAGTGTTCTAAAACTCTCAGAGCTTATCAGAATCCTCTATGGCAAGCTTGTCCAACCCACAGCCCGCAAGCCATACGCGACTCGGGATGGCTGCAAATGAGGCTCAACACAAATTTGTAAACTTTCTTAAAACATCGTAAGATGTGTGTGTGTGTGTGTGTGTGTGTGTGTGTGTGTGTGTGTGTGTGTGTGATTTTTATTTTTTCAGTTCATCAGCTGTTGTTAGTGTTAGTATATTTCATCTGTGGCCCAAGACAATTCTTCTTCTTCCAATGTGGCCCAGGGAAGCCAAAAGATTGGACACCCCTGCTCTATGGTGTTGATTTTCTATGTAAACTAACTCCTCTTTCTCTCTCTTCTTTCTTATAGGCTGAGCCCTGGGTCAACTCTACTAAGCTACAGCTCCTCCTTCCCTCTATCTTTCAACCCTTTCTCTTGAGTGCTGTCTGTAAACTTAAACAACTCATGGTGCAGCTTGTTCTCAGCTCTCCTCAACAGTTTCCCCAAGGCCTCACCTCTGCCAGCAGATGCTATCAAGGTTGGCGCACATGTCACACTACAATTTCTGGCCTCACTGCCCTCTTATTAAGATAGTTCTAAGAAAGTGGACGCTTTAAGTTCAGATTTACATAACTTTTTCTGTGGAGAAACCAATCACATTTCAAGCCACGTGCTACAGGTATCACTGTACCTCAACAAAACAGATTCCGCAAACAAACCAATTTTGTTATGTGGCTGGGGTGTTCTGGCACCAAATGAGAACCACCAACCTGCTGATACAACACTGGGCTGGACGTCAAAAGAGCTCAATTTAATTTAAGGCTCAGCTACTGGTCCAAGGGTATGTATAACTTTCTCTAGGCTTTTAGCTCCTATACCTACAAATGACAGTAATTCCCATGCTATCTAGTATCTGAGGCTAACTTTTAGAGAATAATATTAGAAAATAAATAGAAAGAATTTTTTAAAAATGAAGAACTACATAAACACACCAGATTTAAGACTGTAACCATCTCAAAGCCAGATCCTACCATCCTGGGAGCTGGGAAAGAATCCCTCTGGCATCCATATAAGGGGCCATATAAATCACGGAATTTAAACCACGTTGGAGTAAGTACTGAAGGAAAATCCCAAAGGGGCTTCTCAGTAGTCAGGCCAAAGTCTTTGAACATGGTCCTGACCCCTCTCCTTGGGCTTCGGACCTCAACTCCCATGACTTGGCTGCTAGCGTTCAGCAGAACAACCCCAAGGTCCCAAGGTCAATGTGTTCAGAGGTGTATAAAGCCCCATAGGCAAGCACACGCCCTCCCTTTGTGCTTATACATTTAAATCACAGTTTCTCTAAATGAAGCACTCTATTTTTTCCTCCTTTTTCCAAAGCCCCAGGCACTTCCATAAGCACAGAAAGGATGTCCGTGCTATGGTCACAAGCAAAGGCAACAGTGCCTGCGATCTCACCCAGCAGGAGGATGTTTGCACTCACTCATCGAGTTACCTTGGAGTCCGTCTTTCTCAGAGATGCTCCTGCATCCACCAGAAGCTGGCACACAGCCCGGTTCCGCTGGCAGGCAGCCTTGTGCAGTGCAGTCTCACCCCTAAATCAAAGATGAAATGGGAAACCACCCATAAAGGAGTTGGAGGCAGCAGGGAATGGGGTGAGGGGAGCTGATGTTGGGTGCTCCTCAGCCTCCTTCCCTATAGGCTGCTGAGACCTTGACTGTAGGGTACATTCTGGGGAGGTAGGGAAGGGGATTTCTAAAAATTCTTTGAGCTAGTCACCACCTGATCATAATATCTGACTCCAGCCCCTTTTCCAAACAGTGTTGATTAACTAGGTTTAGTAATTTTTTAAAAAAAACTACTACTATCTGATTTAGGTGATAGTCAATGCAGTATTAAACAGACTAATTGTTTAGATACATCTGAACACTGAAGCCATTCTCTCTGTGCATACATTTGAGCAGAGCGAGAAAGGCACTGGGTGAAAGAACAGGGAGCAGCGTAGAGTGCCTCTGGCCCTTCAGGCACAGCACGCAGCCCTTGGTTGATGGCCACTCAGCCTGCAGTGGAGTATCTCCTGAGAACCCAAGTTCAGAGAGCCAGGCCAACACCCACTCTGCTCTATCCACTTTAGATTCTGTGTGAGTGGCAGGTGGAAGGAAGGGGCAGCCACAGAGGATATCTGAGAGGCACAGTGAGACTCTGGGAGAGTTTGAGAGCCAGGGCTCTCCCCAGGAGGCAGCAGGCTTGAGGCCAGCCACTCAGTGTGGGAAGTGGCAAGGGAAACTGGCCATTTCCCCATCACTGACAGGCTCTATAGGGAGGAGGGTATTCCTATCCTGAGCCCAAAGGCACCAAGATGCTTAATGCCAAAGTGTTTCAGGAAAAATCAATAGCAACCTTTAGAGAAGGCAAAATGGGGTAAGTGATGGCACCACTTATAATCTTGCCAATAGGATGTGCTGGCATGTGGACCAGCTCTATGGAGCGATAGACAGCTTCTTCCACAGCTCTACTGCTTCTCTTCATCCTCCATTCTATTCATTTCTACTTTTCCTCCTCCCTACATGCTTAGCTACTCACCACCTCATTCCTCTCCACACCAACTCATCTTTATACCTTTTCAAATATGGCTTTCAGGATTAGTTGTACAGCCTATCTTTGTTCCTGTTTGGGGAGCAGTAGCTATTTCGCTACTTTAGAAATAAGGTTGAAAACAAACATTATCATCAGTTTAGGCACCATCCCAGAGCTGATGACTTTTTCAATCAGGATCCCTTCTCTGAACCACAGAAGACAGAAAATAGAGTGACTATGTTCTTAGTTCTTCAGTGGTGGTACATAACTTGTCCTGTTCTAGACTAACCGAGAGAAGTTAGGTCATTACATGTGAATAATGCCTTAGGGCAGTAGGGCCCCATTTTCTCAGAAACTCCAGTTGAGAAAGAATAAATGTGATGGGTATATTAAAAGGTAAGTGTAATTATTTAGACTTCTCAGCATTCCAAGATGCACCAGTGCAGAAGTACATTGCTTGAAGCAAGCTCTAAATGATGATTAGCACTGACTATGGAGGCAAGCATTATGACAATGGTCATCAATTTCTATTGTGTAATTTTTTATTTAGGCTATTAGCCCTGCACAGTTATGAACAAAGTTGAAAGTGGACTTTGAATTAATTAAGTTAAAATTACCTATGATATGCTCTATAGATTATATTCTTCTCCTAGATATGTTCTGAAGAAAATAACCCAGACTATGTAATAAAAGGCAACACTCACGTTTCACTGTCTGCCATATCCAATAACTCGGAAGGTCCTAAATAAGAAGAAAACAAGATGACAATCAAAAATAAGCTCAAAAACTAAACATTAACAGAAAATCTATAGTCACAGAATTAAAATGCCTTCGAAAGCTAAATTTGGGGATAGGAATAATAAGACAAAAAGAAAAATAAAAGGATCCCTCTGCCTCCTCATCACCAAACTCCCAATGTCCATGAACCAATATGTACAGAATGGTAGATACAAAAGAATGGTATGGTCTCTGCTGTCAAGAAGCTTTCAATCAAGTTTATGAAATAAAGCTGGAATAAAATAACTGAAAAATAATTAAGTGGCTAACTAGGGAGAAAGGGGCAGATCAGGTGGGCTTTAGGAATCAGGGCAATTTCTCATTCTCAAACGAGTCGCTTGGGATGGTGTCTTATGAAGCATAATATTAAGGCTGTAAGATACTATACGTATCATCTAGGGTACAATTCCACTTTTTATAAAATTTCCCTCCTCAGACCAGAAAGGAATACTATGCATATACATCAAATGACTATAGATGCATCCTTAGGAATGGAAATATTCTGTGAATTTTCCCTTTCACAATGTTTCATGTGTTCACGAATTAATCCATTCAGTCTACAAACACTGCTTGGAATGTCCACCTTTCTAGCTCTGTACCACTGCTTCTCTCCCTGCCATCTCTTGCCCTCTTCAGCCTGTGGGTATCAGCTGAGACTTTTTTTCCCCATAAAACCCTTTATTATCCCACTTCAAACAGCTTATTAAACACCTGCCTATACAATCCCTCACTTTATGTACTGACCCTGTTTCCTATAGTTGAATGGGTAATGGGATTTATCATCCAAGTTGGGACCACCCCAGGCAACGGGGGATATATGATCATGATACTGATCATGACACTTAACAAACTGTTTTAAAATAACCTATTGATTTATCTCTCCCTATAACTAGACTCCAGAAAACCCCTGAAAGTTTTGGCCCATGCTTTGTCTAGCATTGTGTCATTCCTTGGTGCCTAGTATAGAGCCTGGAGATAAGTAGATGCTTAAATATTTGCTTGAATGGATGAATAAATATGCTTTTAAGTGCCAAACACAGTCAAGGTATTGAGTATTTTAGTCTTTAGAAAGATGATCCTGGGGATTTGCTCTCCTTATTGGTAGATATCATTATTATTAAAAATTAACTTATTGTGCATAGTAAGAAGGGGTGGAAGAGGTTATCACTCTTACCATGAAAGTCATTGGCCAAGGACAACATAACAGAGATGTTATGGGATTTCATAATTCTCCTGGTAATCCAAATCATCTTGACCTCTTCTCTTTCACACCTGCTATTCACTGGGACCAGGTGAATCTTCTCTTGCAAAGTCTCTCCTATTTGTCTTTTCTGTTTGTCCTATTTGACAAATAGACTTCCTAACTGGTATCTGCCTGGAACATTATTAGCATGCAGAAGTAGTTACCAAGAAAGATAAGAAGGTCTTATATCATCTAGATTTCTAGGTTTCCAATACATTATATCTACTGCTTACTTCCAAGTATTTAAACACTGGAGCTCACAGTCTTTCATCTGGAACTACATTTCCTCAATTTGTTCCCAGGGTTCCATTTTTTTTTTTTTTTCACAAAAGCTAAAGTGGTAACTGCACACTCAACCATTTATTTCTCAGGCTTTCCCAGCTCTCCCTATCCAGAACCGCCACCTATGTAAATCTGACATGTTCTTCAAAGGTTAGTCTGTGACAAGGTCCTCTCAAAAGATGACCTTTGACAGAAGGAATGTATTCTTTCTCTCAACTCCCAAAGTACTTATTTGGTTCTACCCTCATACTATGTATTCACTTTTTGAATGCATGCCTTCCATAAATAAATTATTCTATATTTGTTGAATATAAGAACACCTCAGTTATTTTTTGTATCCTTCTAGCACCTACCCTATATTAAGGAAACAACAAAGATTTAACACATACCTCTTTGTTCCTTGAAAACATGAATAATGATCCTCATCCTCCCACACACATACCAAAACTGCAGAGTCGCACAGGACAGTGATCAGGGGTGAGGTTTCTGAAGCCATCCCTTCTTGATTAAAAATCCCAGCTCTACTACAGACTAGGTCTTGGCCAAGTCTAATCAATCTCTTAGCCCCTTGGTTATCACACATGTAAAGTCAAATTAATAATAATATTTATCTCACAGGGTTGTTGTGAGAGTTCAAGAGGGCTGGGCATGTTGGCTCATGCCTGTTATCCCAGCACTTTGGGAGGCCAAGGCGGGTGGATCATTTGAGGTCAGGAGTTCGAGACCAGCCTGACCAACATAGTGGAACCCCGTCTCTACTAAAAATACAATAATTAGCCCGGCGTGATGGTGCGTGCCTGTAATCCCAGCTACTCAGGAGGCTGAGGCAGGAAAATCGCTTGAATCCAGGAGGCGGAGATTGCAGTGAGCTGAGATCGTACCACTGCACTCCAGCCTGGGTGACAGAGCAAGACTTCATCTCAAAAAAAAAAAAAAGAAAGAAAGAAAAGAGTCAATACACATAGTGTGCTTAAAACAGTGCCTGGCACACCACACTGCTTCAACTTTAGATAGCATGAAGTGTCCTATTCTCTGTCCTGATACAGCAGGTCACACTACATCAAGATATGGGATCATCAGTGAAGGAATGTGGTATGGAAGGGTTGCTTTACTTCCACTTACATGTGAAGCCACTTGTTGACTCAAATTCTATGTCCTGAGAATCAAGCACCTGAGGCCTATTTAGCTGTCAACAGGGCACTCTTTGCAACGTCAGCAAGGGGCTTAAGCACCCAATGGTCCTCTTAAAGAGTGCCTGTCACCTTCAGCGAACATTCTAAGCTACTCCTTTTGAAACAAATTCCATGAACATGAGCAGCCTAGACTCATTAGTAGCTCTGTGCCCATTGGTACTGCTAATTGCACAACTATTTAGGCAACAGAGGCCTTGTTTACTTTTCTCCTTCATTCAGCACTGTCATTCAGTGCTCTCAGAGCCATGCCACGGTGAGTCCACAGTCATCCAGGGTCTAAGCCTCTATGCAAGTGACGGGATCCTCAAGCCTTTTAATTGGGCTAGCATAGCAATAATTTGACAATATGAAGGTGGGGACAAGGAAAAAAGCTGTTCTTCACAATTTCTGACCAGAATCACTACAAATGCAGCCAACCCAGAATTATTCCAGAGCTGATTATCCAGTCTGTGAGTCAGGCATGCCCGCGGCTACCCATCACTCTCCCTCCCTCCGTGCCCTTTCATCCTCTGCAGCTGACAGAGGTGAGAGGCAGAGGCACTAATAACAAGGCAAGAAACTTTTGCTCATAATTAATATCTAAAAAAAATGCCCATTAAAAGGTTTGGGGAATGGCTCTGAAATAATCAATTTAATTAACGTCAACTTTCCTTATTCTCCCATCAACATAGATAATCATAAAATAGCAGAACATTTTGAACACTGGCCAAGAAGAGGCAAAAGTAGCAGCCACCTGACTACAGATGGGAATGGGCAGCTATTTTTAACAGCACAGGTACATTTTCTAATCATTTTTGGCTTGCTTTAAGATAACTGTTTGCATAATGCTAGCAAGGAAGGAGTTACAGAGAGTGGATGCCAGGAGAAGCCTAAGACAAGGCTGTTCTCCTTATTTGAACCTGCACTGCCCAATGGGGAGCTATGCTTTAACTGTACACTGTGGAGTTTAACTGTACCCTGTGACTTTTAGTGCAGAAACAATAACACCTGTGATTTTTGAAAAGTTAATTTGAGTCTCACTAATAAAGGAAAGGAGACAAAAGGAGAAAAACAAGAGAGAAAAAAAATAAAGACTAGTCAGGTATGGTGGTTCATGTCTGTAATCCCAGCACTTTGGGACAGCCAGGTGGGAGGACTGTTTGAGCCCAGGAATTCAAGACCAGCCTGGGTAACATAACGAGACCCCAACTCTACCAAAAAAAAAAAAAAAAAAAAAAAATTAGCTGGGCGTGGTAGTACATGCCCGTAGTCCCAGCTACTTGGGAGGCTAAGGAGGGAAGATTGCTTGAGCCCAGGAGATCAAAGTTACAGTGAGCCATGATTGCATTCCAGCCTGGGTGACAGAGTGAGATTCTGTCTCAAAAAAATAAAGACAATTGAATTCCTTCAACGTATATGAATGGGTAACATTTGAGTTTGAGGCTTGTTTTATATACACATACATTCTGATTGCGGACACTATGCCATCTCCCCTAAGGAATTTCAAGGGAGATCATCAAATTGTCAGCAGAGAATTCACTGTTGTTTCCTCAATAGAAAAGGAAATCTCAGGTCTCTGTCTCTTCCAGGGTTTACTGAAATGTCCACCCTTCATCCTTTGGCTGACTTGAACCAGAAAAAATACTGTAAAATCCCTATTGAGGAGATATGGGTGCAGATTTCTCCATGAAAATTTCAGATGAAAACGGCCTCTGCTCTTCCAGAACCCTAGATCAGTTGTCATTTGAACTCTGCTTATGACATTCACATGGTGCTACCCTGCATTGTGGCTATTTATCCATGTTTCATTTCCCTTGCTGGTATTAGGAATATGGAGGACACAGACCATCTCTCACGTATGGATGAGTTTTGGCAAGTAACCTAACTTTACCATACTTCAGTTTTCAACACCTGTCAAATGGAGATGAGAGCTTACTGTATAGGGCTGTAAAAATTAAATATGATAATGCATTTAGAACATTTAGAACAATAGAGGTTAGCAGTGATTGTTACAGAAACTTTTTTTTCCTCAAAAGTGCCTGGGACCGAATTAAAATGTTTTAATGAATGAATGAATAAAAGACATTTTAAAATCATTTTGGATCCCAGCCAATATCACTTTAAGAGAAAGATTCACAATTGAAACATGGATTCAAAAGACTGTGCTATATGGGAAATGGTCTGAAAATTAAGGGAAAGAAAATTCTGTTAAGTGGACATACACATCAGTATTCAGGAGACGCCCAGGGAATGCGAAAGGAAGCAAAACTTCACAAATCTTTCAAAATGAGAAAGTGAACATCGTGTTAAGTAGCCAGGCCTTCCAAATTACAATGTTGCTGCCCAGTACTCATTCCATAGGCTCTTCTGTTGGATACCCCAGCTCCCGCTGATGTGACTTTGTCATCAATATTATATTTGTATTATATATTACGTGCCTTTTGTCACATGCATCCTTTAATTTGCTTCCCACACCAATGCCTCCAAATCCCCTTTGCTATTCCTTCCACTTCCCATGGCCTCTCTCTGGGCCCTCATTTCCCATTAGTCTCCCTGACGCTGCCAGCAGACCATTCCAAATCCTCCCCTGCCACAGGACAAAAGCTGCACAGATGTGGGGAGAGCTGGCACTGGGAATGCTAACAGTACTGTCATCCTGTCCCAGCAGGATGGTGGTCTGTTCTCTCTGGGACCAGAGGCAGAAAAAGGGGGGTTAAAAAAAGAGAAAAGAAAGACTGAAGACAGAAAAAGAGGGAAGACAAAATAACCCATTGAAATCAAAAAGGAAATGCATGAGTGAGATTTCTATCAGGAAAACCAGTAGGAGGCAATGGGGTAGGCGTGGGGAGAATAAAAACAAAAGAGCAGAGTGTGCAGGGTGGCGAAGGAAAGAAACAACACAAAAGTCCCTTGGAGGGGCAAACAAGGGGGGAGGGAGCGGGCAGAAAATATGGTTGAAAGGAGCTGAAAAGCGGGAAGCACTGAGAGGAATCTCAGCTGGAATCCCTGCATCCTTAGTCTCTCTCCCAGTCTCTGTGGAATTGTTAACTCTTCCTCCCCGAGTCTCTTTTCAACTCTCTAAATGTCCAAATTCCAGTTTTTCATAAAGGAAAGCAGCATGCTGTATAGATGAGAGAAGACATCCAAAGGAAGAAGATGCAAGCTGAAAAAAATTCAAGCCTCCCATGGCGCTTTCAGAACATACCGCACATCTCATGTGGCACAGCCCCCAGCCTGCTTTAAAAGAGCCCATAGAAGAGAAATCAGTTGCTGCTTGTTGTGTCTGGGAGAATAACTAATCTCAGGACTCTTGTTCAGGTGTCCTCTTGATGGTGGCGGCCCACACTCCTGACCAGAGCCAATGAAGAAGAGGGCAGAGCAGAGGGGAGAGGGGCTCAGGAGTAAGGCTGCAGGAAGCAAACGAAGTGTCAACTCAAGAGCCACAAACAACATCAGCTGTGCACCTGGAAAAGAGCCTGTGAATCCTTCAGAACTGCTATTACTAAAGGCATCATTACAGTCAGGTGTTTGAACAATTTTTCAGATTTACGTCATATGAAACCATGGGACAGACATAAACCAAATTGTAAAAAATAAGTAAATAAACAACAAAGGCTTTAAGATACTTGCAATATTCAATAACCAGGAGGAATGTCTTTCTTGATCTTTGGCATAGCGTAAAATTTTTATTTGTTATTTTTTGTTTTCATTTACGTGAATTCAAACTGATCAGACCTACCTACTGCAAATCTGATGCTAATTTAAAAATACAATGCCATAGTCTGGTATACATCCCTAAATCCCAGACTTACTGAGGCCTCTTGGAAAGGCTATTTTCTTTGTCAGGTCAGGGTATTCCAGAGTTATCATCATTACTAAGTTAGGAGAGACCATTTCAGTCAACAGAGATCACCTTAAGAAGGTGATTACAGTATTGAAAAAGGGTAATGGTTTCTGTGTACTTGTCCCTGACTTCAAGAACACTGTAATTTAAAGGAGTTTCTATCATCTAAAAGAGAGAAATGGTTTTGCTATGATAGTTTTCAATAAAATGCAAAGGTTAATATAAACTGAATCAACAACTAAAGATATTAAAAAACAAACAAAACGACAGTTGAGCTGAAGTGTTTAGCTCTTGTGGAATGAGGTGAATTAGGCTATATCAAATGATTTTACATCCATATTTCTGAATAAATAAAAAAGATAAGATAGACATCAAGAATGAAATTGACAATGTCTATCAAGGTTGATAAAAACTAATTTCAATAAGAATCAATTGCGTTTGAGTCTCCATATTCAGCTATAGTAGTAAAGTGTTAAAAATTACCATCCATCAAAAATGCAGTGATCCTAGGACTGAACATCATAATAACATTTTATTTACAAACAAAAGAGATGGATTGTGCTCTCCCATCTCCACAGTCTTTCTTCCTGTGCTATTAGAGATCCTGGTGAGGCAGGAAAGGCATAGGATGCCTTCTGAGACCTCAGAAATTGTTTGCCTGGAAGCGAAGTTAGGATGATTACTGTGAACATTGGGTTTCTTCTCGTGAGCATAAATATTAAGCTGATTAATTTATAACATCTAACCAAAGCACTGGAAAAATAAGCACCCTCACCCCCCTAAAAAAGATTGAATTCCTTTGTGTCCTTCCATTTGAGCGGAGTGGTGTTGTGTGACCCAGTCTTTGCAAGAGTCACTGCGGGTTGATGAGAAACTGATTTGTATTGGAATGTTAGGTTTTGATCAAAGCCCTCAGAGACTAATGTGCCGGATGAATTGATGCCAGGCAAAGTAGGTGTGTAGTGATCTACATTTGGGGATAGAAACTCCAAGGCCTGTGAGCTTGGATGAACGGTGCTTTTAAAGGCCCTATTTTTGGAGGCAGGGGAAAGAGAGGAAGTGAAAAGCTACTGTGTTAGGGTGATATCATCCCAGGACTCATCATTCATGTCCCTGGGGCAGCTCAGATGAGGAGTTCTGCTGTTCTCATTTTTAGTATAATCATATTTCAAATATTGCATGGGCTATACTTATGTTAAAACCTTCATTATTGTTATCATTTTTTTATCTTCAAGAGACAGGGTCTGGCTCAGCTGCCCAGGCTGGAGTGCAGTGGTGCAATTCTAGCTCACTCAGCGTCCACCTCCTGGGCTCAAGCAATCTTTCTGCCTCAGCCTCAAGTAGCTGGGACTATGGGCCCACCATGCCTGGCCATCTTGTATTTTTATTTGTGAAACTTGGGTTCTTAGGACCCAGAACCAAAGTCAAATAGAAAAACGAAGCTCTAAGGGATTCCAGGTGAGTCAGAAGCTCAGGACATTGCTCACTTTAAACTGCCGAGACCGGGACATAAGGGAGTGTGGTAGATTAAATATCTCCATGAATTATTCATGGCTCATACTACCAAACAGTGGAATCTGTTTCCCAACCTTTTAAGTCTGGGCTGGCCCTGTGACTTGTTTTAGCCAATAGAATGCAGTCGAGATCATCCAGAACGTCCCAGCTTAGCTTCAGAACATCTGGCAGCTTCCACTCTCACCCCTGGGAACCCCAGCACTACCATGCTGTGAAGGATCTTGGGAAAAAAAGACCAGGTGTTGAGAAAGGCTTAGGTGTCCTGGCCTTCCACAGCCCTCCCACCTGAAAGCCCCAAACATGTGAGAGTCCATCTTCAGTAAAGCCTCATCAAAAAAAGGAGCTGACTGCAGCCTCCTAAATGAGACCAAGTGAGACGGTGGATACAGAGAGGATCCTAGGACTAGGGGAGGAAATACTGCTTCTCCAGGAAAGGTGAAAAGATGGGTGGGGGGCTGTGGAGAGAGAGATTCCTGGATTGTGTTGTCACTCAAATAGATGGCCAGTGTCTCACCTAACTCCAGAGAGAGGGTAGGTGGGCACCAAATGGCTTAAGGTATCCAAGCAAGCATTCAATCTCTTGGGTAAAGGGTAAACTAAAGAGAGTAGATTGGAAGTGATCAAGAAGACAGCAAATAGGAGAACTTTAAACCTGAGCTAAAGAAAAATACAGTGACAGTATACATCTAACCCTCACCTGAGCTTTGTGCAGTAGAAATCCTGAGATATTAGTGTGGCTTCACTCTTGCCCAGAAAGGAACGCTTTTAACTGAAAGAGACTGAATAGCCAGGGACATAGGAGATGGAATGATACAAGCCCCAGATTTAGCACCAAAAATGCATCCTACCTACCTAGGCTTTCCAGGGCAGACAGGTTTGGGATTATCCAACCCAGCCTACAAGGAGTAAAGAAATCCTGTCATCACAGCCCTCCTGTTTTCATGGTCTTTCCTTTCTCTAACCCACCCTTTCTACCGTATTTCAGACCAAGGGTTCAAGCAGAATCTTCACAGTGAGAAGGTGCTGAAGACAAAGCAAGGGGTGTCTAACGTGATTGATAGCTTAGTACCTACCTTGCAAGGATCTTGTCAAATGATGGGATGCATTTACTATAAACAATTGGCAAATATGTGCTTGATAAATGGTAGCTATGTTATCTATTTGTGGCTTGACCGTAGGACTTAAAACAGCTCCATATATCTGTTTTAAATTTAATTATACACACGATCTTATTTTTTTCTTTAGCCTGCAATTGCTTGAAAACAGTGACTGTATTTTATTTTTGTCTGTGTACCATCTATAACAGGCAGCTCCTGTTAGGCACTACACAAATATTTGTTAAATGAATGAATCAATGAATGGAATAAGACATACTTGCTGAATTGCAAAAAAAAAAGGAGCAAAAAGGATGTGAACGTTTACGAGTTTACGAGTATGCTTACTATCTACAGGCTGAATTTGGGTACAAAAGGAGTCAGCCACAGGCTGACTGTCAGGGCTCAAAGAAACTTTTCCAATCTCTCTGTATACCAAGATCTAGCAGAATTAGACTATTTCATTCCTTCTCATTTAAAACAGACTAGCTAGGCAGTATTTTTTCCCCTTTATTCCTGTTCTTTATTCCTAGAAATACTACGGAACATGATAAATTGAATGTAACAGTTTAGATTTGGTATTCATTAAATATGTTTATGCTTCCAAAGGGTTTTTAGAGGCAGATTCTATAGTGCATGCTACTTCCTGCAAATGATCTGGCACCAAATTAGAAATCCAGTTAGAAAGCAGTCTGGAAGGTTAGTATGATCTGCCACAGACAACACAATAGTATCAGACATTTTCAAAGAGAATAAAGCATAACTTGGGTGGAAAAGATAAATGAGATCAAACAAAAAAAATAAGAAACTAGAAAGATGTAAAAAAATTATCCTCATGAATCTTCACAATGATGAACCACAAATATGGATTAGGTAGGGGATCCCAACCCATTAATTTACAGAAGAGCTCTAGAAAATAATAAAGTGCACGATGCCAGGCTGCATTTATTTTTGTCCTATATTTTAAAAAAACTAATTAGTCTGACAAATAGCCTGTAAAGAGCTTGGTATGAACACTGTTTCTATTAATTGCTTGGTTAGGATGGCCCATATGTGTCAGTGGCCTGCAACCACGACTGCCTCAAATAAGCAGGGGCAGAGTCTGCTAAAAGTTCGAGAGTATTTCTGCCATTCTGAAGACTGCCTGGATGAAGGGTATCTTAGAAAATGCAAAATGCAATGGATTTCACAGATAAGTGATCCTTGGTAAGTTCACTATGCCTACTCACCGTGGTCAAGGATGTATTTCACAATCTCCCCGTTGCCGGTTTTAGCTGCGTAGTGAAGGAGTGAACAGTGGTCTGGTCCCTGAATTAGCAGACTGCCTCCATTTTTATAGCTTTCTATTAGCTGCAAGAGAGACATACAAAAAGAAGCTCAGGCAGAAGGCGGAACAAGGATAACAGCTAACTGGTAATAAAATAAGAGTCATGTAGCAAACCACAATGTTTTCAGCCTTAGAGGACATAGAGAAAAGTCAAAAAGATGAAGTAACATTCCTGGACTGTGTTATCACTCACAGAGATGACCAGTGTCTCTTCTAACTCTGGAGAGAGCCTGTGGGTATTGAACAGGCTAGAGAAACTGAATCACGCTGAATTACTTTTTTCATTTATTTTCTGAGCACTGGTCTCTATGGTCTCTCAAAGGAGTAGTGAGGGGTAGAGTGGAGAACAAAAGCATCTCTATGTTGGCTTAGCATTCTCTTGAGTGAAAGAGTAATGATGGCTATAAGCAGGAATAGCTTGGTGACTGTAGCTAAGCTTCCTGCCTGTGTCCTTCAGTTTTTCTTCAGTCTTATGAACCTATATACCAAATATCAAAGCTGCTTCTGTTTCTCCCGTGTAAGATCACTGAATACAAGCATAGACACATACACACGCATGCATGCATGCACACACACAAACACACATCTGGCTTCCTTCTTCATCCAGATATGCAGCCCAGCCTGCAAACCTTCTGTTAATCATCCAACACATACCTAACAGGCTAGAGATGATCTACAGAGTGAGACCCAAAATGATTCAGAAAATGTAGTAGTTTCTATATGAGAGAAGACTGGAAAAAACAAACAAAAAAAAAAAACAGGATTTTGTAGCCCGAGGATAAGGTGGCTACATGAGGATATGGTCTAAGTTTATAAAATATTGAACATTACAGAAAATGTGAATGAGTCCCTCATCTCCAAACTACAGTATTTCAGGACAAGAGTGCCTGCATGAAGCTTCTAATAGGTAATTTTAGGACAAATGAGAATTAAATAACCCAGCAGGTAATAAGCAAAAGGAACATACTATCTTTCAAGAAGTTAGATGGCACACATTATAGATAATCAAACATCCCATAAGGTGAAAGAGCATAAACGACATAAATGCAAAGAACAGTCCTAGTGTTCTATACCATTGTAGGATGACTATAGTTAATACTACATTAAATAGCCTTAAATAGCTAGAAGGAGGATGTTGAACATTCCCAACATAAAGAAATGATAAATGTGTGAGGGGCTGGATATGCTAATTACCCTGATCTGATCACTGTATATGTATCAAAACATCACTATGTACTCCATTAATATGTATCATCATTTGTCAATTAAAAATACTTTCTTAAAAAAAGAACCTAAATTCAGAGTTCACGTCTTCACTCAAATACATCCATAGAATTGTCATGTGCTAGATGCCAGGAAGATAAATGTGAATACAATTCAGTCACTGTGCTCAAAGCCCTCACAGCCCATGGGGGAGACGGATAGGTAAAGAATCACACAGTAATGGACGGGAACATCACAAAGGTCTCAGAGAAGCACTAGGGAAGCATGAAGCAGGGGATGGAAAGAGCCACGGAAGACCTCCCAGGACATGGATCAAAAGCAGTAGCTGAAAGGAGGTAAGGAACATATGGGACCTCCATCCCTAAACTGGGGGGCAAGAGGGCAGGAAGGAGTAGCTAGCAATTTTCCACAAAAGTCTAAAAGGATATCCTGTTCTGTTCAACTGCGTTGTCTTAAAATGACACTCCCCTTCTTTGTGGGGAGATCGACAAAGGATAGCAGCATGGACCCAACCAGACCTGTTCAGGGTCAACTGCCTTGATCCTGCCTTCCTGTGCTGTTTCTAGACACCATGAATATTCAGTTAGTCCATGGGCACTTTCTGCAGCCCAGTTGTCCAGGAGCTATTTGTGACAGCCTTCACACGGGGGTGGCTCCAGAGATGTTCTGTTCACTAGTCTCTATCTCTCACTCTCTTTGTCTCTCTCTCTCTCTTTCTCTCCCTCTCTCTCATACAAACACATACACATGTACCCAATTTAATATTTTATATATATTGCACTTTCTGCTCAGAGGAAAGGAACAAAAGAAATCAGAGAAGAGAAAGAGGGCATGAATATTTGAGAAGGAAAATAAAGAAAATATGTAAGAGAGAAAAAGCAAAACCTTAAGCCCTCAGTAAATATTCCATCTCCCAGTAAATAAGGTGTTATTGGCCGGGCGCAGTGGCTCACGTCTGTAATCCCAGCACTTTGGAAGACCTAGGCAAGCGGATCACGAGGTCAGGAGATCGAGATCATCCTGGCTAACACGGTGAAACCCCATCTCAACTAAAAATACAAAAAATCAGCCAGACGTGGTAGTGGGTGCCTGTAGTCCCAGCTACTCAGGAGGCTAAGGCAGGAGAATGGCATGAACCCGGGAGGCGGAGCTTGCAGTGAGCCAAGATCGCGCCACTGCACTCCAGCCTGGGTGACAGAGCGAGACTCCATCTCCAAAAACAAAAACAAAATAAGGTGTTATTAAGTCATGTTTTAGTCATTTAGGAAAGAATTATAACAGAGAATGCATTAGGTTGGTGCAAAAATAATTGCAGGTTTTGTCACTGAAATGACAAAAACCGAATTACTTTTGCACCAACCTATAATAAGACAACCAGCTGGATATAGTGATTTCCCGCATTGCAAATGATTCTCTATTTAAAAGTACAAAAAAAAGTGTGATAATAAACTCAGGATCTTGGGAAATCAGTTGCCTAAACTAAAAGCATATAGAAAATAAAATGGAAGGGTTTCAAACGTACAGTGCTTTGCAAAATTTTCTGTTGTAGAAATCCACCAAGGGCAGGAATCAATTTTATTCATGCCTTTGTTTCCCACAAAACCCAATGGAAGGCCTTGCACAGAGTATAGGATTGTATGGGCTTAATCCACTGGTAAGAAACGGCCCTGAACTCATCAATATACTGCTTGGAGAGCACTCTTCTCTTCTGGGTAACAATTTCTATTGACCCTGTGATCTGTGCAGTGGCATAGGCACCATTTTCAGGATTATGTGCCTAAAGGGGGCAGTTGATCAAGATGTTTGCAACATTTTCACCATTTGTTTTCTTCTAGTAACCTGTTCAAAATGCAGCACAGGTGTCCTTCAGTTTGTCCAACAGATGTGCCTAAAAAGTTATGTCTGAGGGTAGGACTTTTCAGCTTTCTCTTAGGGCTCTTGGTTCCTTGATCTGTAATGGCACCTTACTCCTCAGGCTGAGGAGTCAGGCGTAGCCTCTGCCTTCAGGCTGCTGTCATTAATACAGAGCAGATCAGTTCCAGCAGGGGGTTTGCAGCGGCATATGGGCAGTCATGAGCCTGATGCCTGAAAATGACGTGGGACCAAATATAGCTTTAGAATATTCATAGATGATGTTGTATTATATAACAAATATTTGTATTTCCACCATGTTTAGCTATTAAAAAACACAGATCTACACTATCAGAATATTAATAAAATAGCTAACATTTTAGAGCCCCTTCCATGTAATAGGAACAGTCTTGAGAGCTTTATATGTATTATTACATTAATTCCTCATGACAAGCCAAAGAGAGAGGTAATATTATTCCATTTTACTGATGAAAAAACTAAGGCACAGAGAGAATTAGATAATTACACGAAATCACACAGACAGTGAATGGCAGAGCCAAGATCCAAACTCAGAAAGTCTGACTTCAGATTTTACATTCACCCTCAGGGCAGTGGTGACTGCTTCCTTCCTTCTGAACAAAACTCACCAGAAAACACAAGGAAGCACAAATTAAACTATTCCAAGTGGATCAGCGTTCTTGTTTGACTAACTAGGAGGGTGCTTGCTTGACTAACTATGATCTCCAAAGTATAAAACCATGACAAGGGAAGATTAATCTCTGTCCTGAAGGATGCATTTCTGAGTGTTGTCCAGGTATTTCTTACGGATACATTCATTTCAATACCTGCCTGAAAGGAAATCTTTAAATTCTTCAAATGTCAGCTTCTAGAGGGCAGGCACACTGTGCACATTGCATCCTGGGGACATGCAGTTCATTTTAAGTAACTGAGACAAGTACCCCGGTGCTCTTGAACACCATCTCTGCTCAGTTCTCAAAAGAACATCCTGCCTCTTCTACTCAGCCAGTGCAAGCAGGGGATGATAAATGGTAGATGGGAACATAGAAATTTGATGAGGAATGATGTTGATTTAAAGTTCTTAAAGCATCGCCAAAGATTTGGTAGGAAGATATCTTACCTTCATAAGATCACCAGCTATTACTGCCTGCAAAATTGCTGTGAAAGACAAAAGAGAGATGTCCCATTAGTAGAAGACCCTCTTATTAAAATATTACACAAAGTTGGATCCATATTTTGGATAAGTAGTCTACATTTGGGGCAGGAATCAGGGAAGGAAAATATCTTGGTCAAGCAGACCGAGGCCCCTTCTTTAACCCTTCCCCACCCAGGTGCCCATTCCACGTACCCTTCTAGGGCCCATGCGTGCCCCCTCCAGCCTTGGTACAGTAAATATTTTAAAAACTGGAGTCACACAAATTGGGTTCAAATCTCAACTCTGATACTTTAAGCAGTACGACACTGGGCAAATCATTTAACCCCGCTGAGCCTCAGTTTCCACATTTGTAAAAGAGCAGGTTGAAACTTAGTAGGGTTCATGAAGTCCTATGAATGTTCCTAATGCAGCCATGGATGCAGAGTAAGTGCCTAATCATGATTGCACTTGCTTCCTTCTTTCTAGTTCCTTCTACTTTGCCCTCTTGGGGTTTAAGCAATCACCAGTCTTTTTGTGTGTTTTGTGATGATAGATAAATACCTATTGCTATGAATATTAAGAGGACTGGAGACAGTAAAGAGGAATCAAGTCTATTTTAATTGTGTGCTTGAGAAAACAACCATGTGTTTGGCATTTAATTTATTGATGATTCTTATGGAAAAAAAAGCCTAGAGATAACAGGTAACTTAAACTACTTTTAAGAATATGTAGCCTTAGGGAAAAAAAATAGATGTGTCTAATGATTCAGGCACCTTACGTGGGGTGTAGAAGAGGAATGAGAGGCTAAGCATGGTGGCTCATGCCTGTAATCCCAGTACTTTGGGAAGCCAAGGTGGGTGGATCATTTGAGGTCAGGAGTTCAAGACCAGCTTGGCCAACATGGTGAGACCCCGTCTCTACCAAAAATACAAAAATTAGCCGGCATGGTGGCACACCTGTAATCCCAGCTACTCGGGAGGCTGAGGCAGGAGAATTGCTTGAATTCGAGAAGTGGAGTTGCAGTGAGGCGAGATCGCACCACTGCCCTCCTGCCCAGGCGACAGAGTGAGACTCCATCTCAAAAAAAAAAAAAAAAAAAAAAAAATCATTTTTATTTTAGATTCAGGGGATACATGTGCAGGTTTGTTACAAGGATATATTGCAAGAAGCTGAGGTTAGAGCTTCTATTGATCCTGTCACCCAGACGGTGAACATAGTACTCAACAAGAGGTTTTTCAGCCTTTGTCCCCCTCCCTGTCTCCTTCTAGAGTTCCCAGTGTCTATTGTTCCCATCTTTGTGTCCATGAGTATCTAAGATTTAGCTCCCACTTACAAGTAAGAACATGCAATATTTGGTTTTCTGTTTCTGCATTAATTCACTTAGGATAATGGTCTTCAGCTGCACCCACGTTGTTTCAAAGGACATGATTTCATTCTTTTTTATGACTGTAGTATTCCACGGTGTATATATACCACATTTTCTTTATCTGCTCCACTGCTGATAGGCACCTATGTTGATTCCACGTCTTTACTATTGTAAATAGTACTAAGATAAACAGTGAGTACATATGTGTTTTTGGTAGGATGATTACTTTTCCTTTAGGTATATGCCCAGTAATGGGATTGCTGGTTAGAATGGTAGTTCTGCTTTAAGTTCTTTGAGAAATCTCCAAACTGCTTTCCACAGTGGCTAAACTAATTTAAATTTCTAACAACAGTGTATAAGCATTCCCTTTTCTCCACAGCCTAACCAACATCTGTTATTTTTTGACTTTCAAAAAATAGATTTTAAGGCTTTAAAGTCACAAAGTTTTGGAAGAAAAATAATTTAAATGTATTTTGCAAAGTGATATTTTATTCCTATTTGAGTAGTCTCTCACACAGAGTTAGCCAAAAGTGCTGTATCATGCATTAAATTACATGGAGTCCCCAGCTGTCACTGAGCAAAACCCCCAAAGCTTTTATATTGAGTATGTATGATTCCTGGGTGAGCAGATGCAAAGGACCATAAGAATGTTAAACTCACTCACTGGCCCTGGGCTGAGTGCCTTCCCTTGAACCAAAGCTGAAGCCTTGGAAATTTATAGGAATGGTGAGGGCTACTTGAACATCAGAGGAAAAAGAAGGTAGGAAGAAGAGAAGAATGGAGAAAAACGGAGAACGTAAAAGAGAGAAGAAAAGTTCCTCGCCATAACAAGCTACGAGCAGCATCCTCTTTGCATTCCCCTGTGAACCCTAGCATAATGCTTTGCACATTGTAGGTGTACACCAATTAATTGTTGAACTGACTGAAAAGAAAACAAAGGGAGAAAAGGAGAAGAAAAGAGAGATGAAAATAAGAGAAAGGGAATTAATAAAGTGTTATGTGTAAAAAAAAAAACCCTATGAAAATATGGTGTCTCACTCTTCATTTTATAAATGTCCATAGTGGAGTTTAAAGTAAGTTAATTCTCTCGAGGTATAGTGGCCCAAACCAGCACCATAATACAGACCCTGTGTGAGCCTGTGTCCAGTGCCCTCATTGAGTTCATCATGCACAGAACTCTACTAGGCTCTGCAAGGCCTATAGACAGTGAAAAAACCACTGTTGTCAGGTTTGTAATGTGAAAAAGGCTCTCAACTGGAGTCTAATTCTAATCACTACAATTTATTGGACACATAAATTTTGGAGGTTATTCAATCGTTTTGAACCAATTCTCCACTTGCAAATGAGGTTAACAGCTGCACTGCTCACCTCTCAGTAGTTAGGATAAATTTTTTAAAGTGTTTTAGAAATAGATATGTTATATAAACAGAAGGCACAGTTTTCGGTATTTTGTGACTGCACATAAGTACCTGAAAAAGACATATGGACCTTCGGAAGGAGCCTACCAATAAGGGTAAAATTGGCATGTGAAGCTGGGCAGACATATCTCTGTTAATATAGAACCCATCAGATTAGAAGCACAGATAAATGAGCCAAGGATATGGTGTTTAACAAAAACCCTGCATTGAAGGACAAGGAAGGAGAGGCTGGAGAAAGTAAAGCCAGCCCTCCATATCTGTAGGTTCCACATCTGCAGATTCAACCAACCTCACATCGAAAACATTCAAAAAATAATAATAATGATACAACAGTAAAAAATACTATAAATTTTAAAAATATAGCATAACAACTATTTATATAGCATTTGCATTATATTGGGTATTATAAGTAATCTGAAGATGACTTGAAGTGTACAGGAGGATGTGCAAAGGTTATATGCAAATACTGAGCTATTTTAGATCAGGGACTTGAACATCTGTAGATTTTGGTAACTGCAAGGGGTCCTGGAACTAATCCTCCACAAATATCGAGTAACAGCTGTATTAGCAATCACAGATCCAAAAGAACAAATCAGTTTGGACTCTAAGATGTTCTCCTGACTGAAGTAGAATGTCCCTAATAGGAAAGAAACAAGGTTAGGAAAGTTGCATGAGGGAGCAGTTAATGCAAAGCCTTGTAACACACACAGAAGTTCAAAACATAGCCTGTGTTCTCTGCCAGGCATGGTGGCTCACATCTGTAATCCCAGCACTTTGGGAGGCCAAGGCGGGTGGATCACGAGGTCAGGAGTTCAAGACCAGCCTGGCCAAGATGGTGAAACCCTGTCTCTACTAAAAATAAAAAAATAAAATAAATTGGCCAGGTGTGGTGGTGGGCGCCCGTAATCCCAGCTACTCAGGAGGCTGAGGCAGAAAATTGCTTGAACTCTCGGGAGGCAGAGGTTGCAGTGAGCCGAGATCATGCCACTGCACTCCAGCCTGAGCCACAGAGCGAGACTCCATCTCAAAACCAACCAACAAACAAAAGAAACAACAAAATAGCCTATGTTCTCAAGACTGTATTGAAACATTTCTCAGAATTTAAAAGTTAATAAAAAGAGAGAGAGAAACAGAGAAAGGAGAAAGGAGACAGAAAAGGAAAGAAAAACGAATTAATTAACTGAAAGCATTTATGTAATAAAATTCAGTACATGTAAGCAATAAAGCAAGATGATGAAAAAACTCCCCAGGACAAAGGCTATTTAAGGACCACTAAATATATAAGTTAATAAAAATAGGACAGTCTGGGTAAAACTCTTGACAAGGTGTGGAGTTCATAGAAGGCTTCCTGAAGCAGGTGAAGTTTAAGCTGACTCTTCTATGATACATAGATTAATTAACAAAGAAGCTTTGAAAAATCCTAGCAAGATGAAGGAAGGATGTGAACAAAGAGATAAAGGTAAGTCATGGTGTCTGAGGGAATCTGCAAAGAGCTCTGTGTTGTCACATCTGAGGTGGAGAGTAGTCTCAGGTAATGTGATCCAAAGTTTCACAGGAACCACTCCAGGGAGTGAGTCTGACACCAAGATAAGGCATTTAAATTTTATTCTCCTGGTGATGAGAAGCTATTGAAGAGCTAAAAGCAAACCAGGAGAGCATATAAATGTCCTTAAGCATGTCAGCGTGAGTCTGCTTCTCCCCCTCTGGAAACAGTTAAGTTCCTACTCTTTGCTCCTTTTCTCCCCATAGCCAACATCACAGCCTCTTCCAACTTCTACCCCGTATCACTCACAAGCATTGTTATTTATGTTTGTTGGTTTCCAACAGGCTCTCAGTTTGAAGTCCCCTTGAATAGGTAGAAGATCATATGACAGAATCATAACCATGAATAATTTCCAATTCTACTGGATGTGGAAAGCATGAATATTTAAGTCAAGCAATACACCCAAGGGTAGCTATTATGCAAACATTATTAGAAACAAGGCTCACTTCTCTCTCCTGATTAATGTCCTTCCCTATGAACACTGTTGTTTAAGATTTCCTCAACATAAAAAGAGCCTGAATCTATTATTATTCAACTCCAGATAATAACCTTCTGAAGGATTGAGCTTAAAAACAAATAATGAGGTGTTATGATTACAATATTATTCTTCATAGTTTCTTGAGCTCTGAGCTCGTCTTCTTGCCTTTCTCAAAACTCCTTCATACTAAGGAAAGAATGCTCCAAAATTCAAAGAAGCAGGGAAAGTCAAGTTGTTAATGGATATAAAAGTTGTTAAGTATATGAATATTAAGTTTCTTGGAAAATTAAATCACAGAAACTTATGAAGACAGGAATGCAAGGGGGTAGGGAACTGAGAAATTTTTCATTTTTACAGGTTAGAAGTTGAATCATTACTTCATAGGAAATGGTTTATTTTTCCTTCTATGCTGTATCTTCAAATACATTGTTGTTCAGTACACATACCAAGACAGAAAGCTGGGACTAAGAAGTCAAGACTTCCAGGAGGGAACTGCCATCTTCCTTCTCACAGCCTCTCTCTCTTAAGCCTGGGCTCTCAAGAGTCTGGATGTGCTCAGACATCCATGTGCGGAAGGAAGAGATGGCTTCTGTCATGTGGAATCAGGAAAGGGAGAAGACAGCTGCTGTGATTTGAATGTTTGTATCCCTCCAAAATTCATGTTGAAACTTAATCCCCAGTGTGGTTTTAAGAGGTGGGGCCTTTTAGGAAGTGATTAAGTCATGAAGGCTCCACCCTCATGAAGGAAATCAATGCCCTTCTAAAAGAGCCTTGAGAAAGCTGCCTGTCCTTTCTATCTTTTCCACCATGTGAGGACACAGTTTTCATTTCTTTTTGCCTTCCCATTATGTGAGGATGCAGCAAGAGCCTGCCACCTTTGAAGCAGAGAGCAATTTGCTAGCACCTTGATCTTGGTCTTCCCAGAATCCAGAACCATGAGAAATATATTTCTATTATTTAAACATGACCCAGTCTAAGATATTTTGTCCTAGCAGCAGGAACAGACTAAGATCCCCACCTGTTCCCACCATGCCAGGCCCTGTTTGAGGCAGTAAGAAGGCAGCAATGTACAAAACAAATGTCATCATGGAGTTACATTTTGGCAAGAAGTACAAAACAAAATCTGGCTTATTATTAGGAAGGGATATGCCATAATTGAGTCTACATTCAGACCTCCTGGGTTTAAGTCCTGTGAGTATCACTAACTGCTATGACCTTGGGCAAGTTAGTTTACCAAGCTCCAGTTCTATCAGTGGAAAAATTTAAAAAGCAGTTCTTTTGAAGCTCTGCCTTGCAAATAAGCTCAAGGTACAGACAACCTAACCATTAAGGTACCTGGACATCTGCGGAGAGCAGCAGGGAGAACTGATGTTTTTGGCACCATCACACAGAAAAAGAATTATTTTAGACTAAGGTAGAATTTGGCATATGACTACTTCTGAAGGGACGGCTTAAGGTTGTAATTATTGCTGTACAGAAGACAATATTGGGGAATAAAAAGTATACAGAACTTGGCAAAGCCATATATATATTTGTGATTCTCAATAAAGTAACTGAAATAACTACATTGTTACATGCAAAATAGAATCACAACTCTGAGCACTTATGTCTATTTTTTAAAAGTTTAATCTTTCATATTCTGTTATTTTTTAGTTTTAAAAATAATATCCTACTACCAAATTGTTGCCTGCCCATAGTAGCAGTCAGCTAACTCTTTTTTTCCAAAATTATAGAAGAAAAAAATAAAAGTAAATATAAAAACTGCTAAACCAAGAATGGCTTGTAGAGATGTAGGGAAAAACATCAGATGATTCACTGGGAATCATAAATGCATCTAGCTTTGCCAAGTTCTGTGAACTTCTACTCCTAAATATTTTCATGTGCAAAGCAAGAGGCACAACCCTAAACTATTTCTTGAGGAGTAATAATACTCTACTTTCTAGAGCTGTATTTGGTCTTAGTCTAACCTTTCATTTCATAGATGAGGAACGTAGGGCTTGAAATCTGCACTGACCTTTGCAGGATCACACAGATTAGTTAGCAATCCAGCTGAGAGACAAAGGACTCTTGTTTCATTTATTTGCTGCCTCCCTTCCCCAGGTCTGAGTTTCTTCCACTATATGATGCTGTTTCTCCTTTGTTTAACTTGGAACAGGACAGCCAAAAATGAAAATAAATAACCCCCAGAAAAAGTTTCATGAATGCATGACATACAAAATGAAGTTAAAGTAAATTTGCAGTTTTAAGTCCCAACTTTTTGTGTGTGCCAACAGAGACACAATCCATGGCAAATGTGACACAAATAATTCTCTTGATCTTATCATGACTGAAGTCTTCATAGTTTGCCTTTATTCAATCTGTTACTTCTTGCGTGGCTACCAGATAACTTATACCATAGTTGCCCAATAGCTCACTCTCTGAGATACATATTTCTGCATAGCCTTTCCTGTATTTACCTTATCAGAAACATTCTGTCCAATTTTTCTGCTTTGTGAGCAGCCAGCCATGGTACATGAGCAACAAACTGTGAAGGCTTAGCTCACAAAAAAATGAAATTTAGTATAATCATCAAACACAGCAAAGGTAATCTAACACGCATTCACTGGTATGGATGACCACTGTGAATCATGCTAATGAGGCATAAATGGGAAGCGGCTCAAGGCTAGGAGCCTTGGATCCTCTCACGTGGGATTCCTGGAGCTTCCCGTGTGCTTCTTGGGCTTTCTTATAAGATGGTGGCTGGGTTCCAAAAGCAACAATCCCAAGAGAGCCCAGTGATCAACTCACCTCGCCTTGGAAATCCCAAGGTATCATTCCTGCTGAAGTCCACGTTTGTGCATATACAAGGAAAGAGAGCGTAGATCCCACATTTCAATGGAAAGCGCATCAAAGTCACATTGCAAGATGAGTGTGTAGGTGGGAGAAAATGCCATGGCTATTTTTGAAAAGTACAAACTGTCACATCATATACTTGAATTGTGATGTGCTTTGAGTCGGAGGGCTGGTGTTGACTTGTCAGTGTTGGGAAAGGGGTATAATCAACAGTCTTTTTACCTGTGTCACTTATGGGAATGTGTTATGCATACAATGTCATCTGGTTTATGTCAAGAGTATCTTGGCCTAAAAATTAAAAACACTGAAAACTGCTTTTCTGGAGGAACAGCTTTTTGGAGAAGAAAAAAAAAGCAGGGGGAAGACTAGGCAATGGGTGCTTGCTAGATTGAATTAAAAATTCTGTCTTAGGTGAGTCTGTCCCTAATCTCTCATTAATAATCAGATGTGGCCAGGCACTGTAGCCCACGCCTGTAATCCCAGCACTTTGGGAGGCCGAGGCGGGTGAATCACCTGAGGTCAGGAGTTTGAGACCAGCCTGGCCAACATGGTACAACCCTGTCTCTGCTAAAAATACAAAAACTAGCTGGGCGTGACTGTGGACACCTGTAGTCCCAGCTACTTCGGAGGCTAAGACAAGAGAATTGCTTGAACCCAGGAAGCAGAGGTTGCAGTGAGCCAAGATCACACCACTGCACTCCAGCCTGAGTGATGCAGTGAGACTCCGTCTCAATAAAAAAGAAAAAAAAAATCAGATGCAAGAGAAGAGACTCTCTCAATCTCCTCCCCTTTTTCCTCCTTCAAACACTCACTGAATTCTAGGTTTATACCCCTCACACTCCACCTACCAGCTTCTCCTCCATCGCTGAAACATGGTGCAGAGCACACATCTCACAGGGCTACCTTCTCATCATCCCTGGGATTAATCCAACAGTGGCATCAAAAGGCCATTAGATACTACAGTGGCCTTATATTCAAACACCACCTGTGCCAAATCCATCTTAGAGTGTGTAACCACAGATAGGAGACAAAAATAGGTTTTGTTTCTCTCTAATGACAGAATTAATCCCCCAATTCCATTAATTCCTGCTAATTAAATGCATTAATATATATTGGTTCTTTCCATCTGCTGTGGCAATCCTTTTGAAGCTCCTATTAGCATGGAAGAGATTTCTGTTTGGAGAAAAAACAAACAGCCTCTGTCTAGTGTTCCCTCCTGGCAGAAAACCTCCACCTTACTGCCAGAGGATCAGGATGCGCTCCCTTCAAAAGCAGTCCGTTCCACTTCTTTTATTCACCACTGGAATTGGCTATAAACAGCACAGGGACCAGATGTCTCTCCGAAGTATCCCATTTGCTTATCTGTTGTGGAATTGTTTAATTGTTTCACATGTCTAAGTTCCACTTCTGCAATTAAGTCATAAGCATGAGGACATTTTTTTCTCTGTGTTTTATCCACACTGTATCTTTCACTGAAATCTCCATGGGACAGAAAATACATGAAGCACTTAATAAATAGTTGGTTGATCTTTTCCACCTGGTGAATCAGCCAGCTATCATTTCAATACACTTTAAACTCTGGATTGAGGAAGACATTCTAGGGAGTGGAAGAAAGCTCACTTTACTGGCCCCTGCTATACCTTGCAATCAGTTTTGGAGTCACAAATATCTTCAAATCTCTTCGTACATCTCATGGTGTTTATTAGATGCATCTAGTAAACACAGCAAAACACCACTGCAACTATTTCATGAGATCAGAAATGTTTATGAGTCAAATCAGAGCTGTATATTAGCAATGATACTTGTTACTTCCTGGAACATTGATAGTAACCCTTAGATAAGTGTTAAAACAAACTTCGTGGGTAAATTAATTTGCTTTGAGCACTGGGTTAGTGAAAACAAGCTCATGGGTTACAGGGCCAATAGGCTCACACTCTTCCAGAATCACAGCATGTCACTTTCAGCCTGCCGTGTAACATACATGCTGCTAGTCACAAAGGACCAGCAAAGGGTCTTAAAATACCTTCTGGAAAATCTCTATAACTCAATATCAATTCTTTCTCTAGCAATAAATGAATATCATCATCTTTGTATGTAATGGGAAAACATATTTTCATATAGTACCACCATCTAAAGTAATATACAGCTATTCCCTTAAAACTAGAAAAATATAAATCCATTTCTAACATCAATATTATAGAATCCTATTAACTATTTTGTTAGGCAAACATTAAGCTTGCAAAAAAATCCAGGGAGGAGTTTTCATATTTGTAAAGCATTTTCTTTCCTTTTCTTTTTTTTTTTTTTTTTTAAATGGAGTCTCACATTCTCACCCAGGCTGGAGTGCAGTGGCGTCATCTCAGCTCACTGCAAGCTCTGCCTTCCAGGTTCACGCCATTCTCCTGCCTCAGCCTCCTGGGTAGCTGGGACTACAGGCGCCCACCACCACATCTGGCTAATTTTTTGTATTTTTAGTAGAGACGGGGTTTCACCATGTTAACCAGGAGAGTCTCTATCTCCTGACCTAGTGATCCGCCTGCCTCGGCCTCCCAAAGTGCTGGGATTACAGGCGTGAGCCACCACGCCCACCCTTGTAAAGCATTTTCATCATGAACCTAAAATAATTACAGTACACAGTAACACTCTTTTCCCCTTCTTAACATTTGAATGAAATAATATGTGTGTTGGAAACTGATGTAGCAATGCAAGAGATTTTTTAAAGAAGTTCTAGTACTCTGAAGGTCCTTCATCCCTATAATGTTGAGAGAGTTTAATTTAGATTGTCTAACTTTGTTTCGTTTTACTTTCCTGGCATTTGGATGATAAAGCTATAATCCTGAGAGGATAAGAGAAATGGAAGAACTAATGAAGTCCTTATTATCCCCACAGATGAGAGGAAGGTGCCACATAAAAGAGAAGTGCTGCTGGCCTGTAGCTCTGGTGACTTTTACAGAGAAGCACAGAGATAGCTTCAGGCCTTGGTTTACCCCTTCCTCCAACATCAGGCAGGCATTCTGCCTGAGATCAGGGTCTCTGAATTCACTGGATGTGTTTTAGCAGTGTCCTTCAAGGCCTCTGAAAGGAACTTAGGGTGAACAAGTGTACTCATGTTTCACCCAGTGATGTCTGTAAGCAGGTCTGATGTGGCCTGAGAGTAATGGATGGTTACTGGTTTCACCAAACATCAAGACTGCTTGGAAAATGATGTTTAAGGTCAGAAGCCAAGTACAGTTGAGTACATACTAGAGCTCAGAAAGATTATAAGCTTATAAGTCATCCAGTCATCAGCATGCATATTACATTTCTTCTCAGTGACTAGCAGCAAACTGACCACTCTGTAATATAAAGGCCTTTTAAACCAAAAAGAAGAATAGCTAAACATCCCTCATTGGAACAAAAGTAAAGTCAGGAAGGAGTTAATTTAGCAAAGGTCATGTTCAGAGACATACCAGCAAAATGCACATATGGCAAAAGTGTACAATTAAAAAATAAATAAAATGTCAAGAGCATACCCTCACTTATTATTGTAAATATAGATTATTTGCATTATTTATTTATTAATTTTTTATTATACTTTAAGTTCTGGGATACACGTGCAGAATGTGCAGGTTTACACAGGTATACACATGCCGTGGTGGTTTGCTGCACCCACCAACCCATCATCTACATTAGGTATTTCTCCTAATGCTATCCCTCCCCTAGACCCACCCCTACCAGGTTATAATAAAACACTAATTTTGAATCTTCCCCATATAAGCATATGACAGTTATTACTTGGAAGAATATAAAAATTAAGCATTTTATTTCAGAAAAGTAAAAATAAATCTTAATTTTCACTATATCATGCTAAATTGATTAAGCAACATTATGCCTTAGAAGAATTATTATGTAAATAGTTACTTCTGAAGCATGCTCAAGACATAAAATATTAATTTGAAATAGAATAGGCTTCAGCGTATCAGTAAGTCTTCAATTATATTTATTAAAAATCAGATTTTTATTGTCCAGTTGATAGGAAGGGAAATGAAATCAAGACTAAACCTCCTTTCTTCATAGGAATTCATGTATTCCTAAGAAAAAGAAAGAATATCCAGAAACTTAATATGTATATACTTATACATCCAAATGTAGTCCCTGATTGCTAAAGAAATAGAGTGATGTAGAGAATGATTTCCTCGAGGAGGTATAAGAAATTTTCCAAAAACGAAGATTTGCACTGGTAGAAAACCTGGGGGTAGAGATTTCTGTAGAGAACAGGCAGCTTAGCAGAATGAAGGAAGACATAAGAAGCACTTCCATTTGATAACAGGGACCTCTGAAATAGGGTCAGGGAGGAGTGTGTCAGAAATAGCGTGAAAACGAGATGCTGAGAGAACCCCATTCAGGACTCAGAGGGTAGTGTGAGGCCAAAGACTCTCCCTCCTCTCCCCTAACTCCCACCCCTATAACATGAACAAAAATTACTCGGAGACTTCATTCAGACTATATCCTCACACAAGTCCACCACCCTCTTCCCCAAAGAGAACTAGGAGTTTAAATATATAGCAGAAAGACAGCTGGGACATATGTATCCATGTGCCATGTTGGTTTGCTGCACCCATTAACTCGTCATTTAGCATTAGGTATATCTCCTAATGCTGTCCCTCCCCCCTCCCCCCACCCCACAACAGTCCCCGGAGTGCTATGTTCCCCTTCCTGTGTCCATGAGTTCTCATTGTTCAATTCCCACCTATGAGTGAGAACGTGCGGTGTTTGGTTTTTTTGTCCTTGCGATAGTTTACTGAGAATGATGTTTTCCAGTTTCATCCGTGACCCTACAAAGGACATGAACTCATCATTTTTTACGGCTGCATAGTATTCCATGGTGTATATGTGCCACATTTTCTTAATCCAGTCTATCGTTGTTGGACATTTGGGTTGGTTCCAAGTCTTTGCTATTGTGAATAGTGCTGCAATAAACATACGTGTGCATGTGTCTTTATAGCAGCATGATTTATAGTCCTTTGGGTATATACCCAGTAATGGGATGGCTGGGTCAAATGGTATTTCTACTTCTAGATCCCTGAGGAATCACCACACTGACTTCCACAATGGTTGAACTAGTTTACAGTCCCACCAACAGTGTAAAAGTGTTCCTATTTCTCCACATCCTCTCCAGCACCTGTTGTTTCCTGACTTTTTAATGATGGCCATTCTAACTGGTGTGAGACGGTATCTCATTGTGGTTTTGATTTGCATTTCTCTGATGGCCAGTGATGATGAGCATTTTTCATGTGTTTTTTGGCTGCATATATGTCTTCTTTTGAGAAGTGTCTGTTCATGTTCTTTGCCCACTTTTTGATGGGGTTGTTTGTTTTTTTCTTGTAAATTTGTTTGAGTTCATTGTAGATTCTGGATATTAGCCCTTTGCTTTTTGACAACAGGAAAAAGCCCACAAGATAGTTAAAGAAGATAGGGTGACTAGAGAGGCACACGGTCAGAGAAACAAAGCAAACAGTTAACAGAAATAGTCATGGTTTAAATCGCTTTCTTGCAGTCTTATAAAATACCTTTTTTTTTTTTTCTCAATGGCTGAAACAATTGTCTTCACTAGTGAGGGTGACAGGATGGAAATGTCACCAGACAAGGAAAACTGAGTGGATTCTGGCAGATTTCAAATTCCCTTTTCAATAATCATTGGGACTTTGCATTGTCAGGAGAAAAGCTGGAACCTGCATTATTAAATAGTATTTTGTTCCCTTGCCAAAGAATGTAGAAGCTGCCTGCCTGCAATATTTATACACTTGCAAAGTGGATTTTAGTGTTTTTCAAAAAGTGGGTCTGTGGCAAGGTGTGTCAATAGAAACCCCATTTGTCATCCCAAACAGAAACAATATACTGGAATTCATAAGCAGAAATCCCTACAGGAACTCCTTAGAGAGCAGGGCACAGGTATCTCCAAAATACTTTCCAAAAATTAAAGGTGATGTTTTTAATTTTTCCTCCTGTGTTTCATTGCTCAGTGTTCTGTCCTGACTCAGAAGCCTGTAAGTGTCTCCAGAGCAGAAGAGGCCTTAGAAGGCAGCCAAGCTCAGCCTGCTCCAGGGGGAACCCCAGGCCTGATGCAAGCAACTCCAAACCATGGCTTTTGCAATTGCCAACCCTACCACCCATTCAAAAGTGGCAATTACTTAGAATGACACAAGTTGATACAGTTTGGATCCGTGTCCCCACCAAATCTCATGTTGAATTGTAATCCCCAGTGTTGGAGGAGGGTTCTGATGAGAGGTGATTGCACCATGGGTGTGGATTTCCCCCTCAGTGTTCTCATGATAGTGAGTGAGTCTTCACGAGATCTGGTTGTTTAAAACTATGTGGGGCACCTCCCCCTTTGCTTTCTCTTCCTCCTGCTCCAGCCATGTAGGATGTGCCTGCTTCCCCTTCACCTTCTGCCATGATTGTAAGTTTCCTGAGGCCTCCCCATCAATGCGTCCTGTATAGCCTGTGGAACCATGAGCCAATGAAACATCTTTTCTTTATAAATTACCCAGTCTCAGGTAATTCTATATAGCAATGTGAGAATGGATGGACTAATACACAAGTCATTCTGTGTCCATTGGGCTGTAACCTGCAGGAAATGTGTATTTCAAGTAATCCTAGAGAACAATAGGCTTTAATCATCCCAAAAGCCCATGCAAATGAGACATATGTGGCCTATTTATAAAAAAATCTATATGCCCATTTTTTGGCTGTCTGACATTCATGGTTGCTCTCACTTTCTCTTGCACACTTCCTCTCCCCCTGTCTCTTTCATTTGTTGATGTTTCTAAGCAAATTGTATGCTACGTCTTTGTCTATATTATCTAATTTAATCCTCACAATAAGCCTATTAGATACATACTCTTATTATTATCATCCTCATTTTCAGGATGAAGAAATTGAGGTTTAATGACATTAAGTAATTTGCTGAAGACCACATGGCTAATATGGAATAAAACCAGCATGTAGACCCAGGAAGTGAAATATTTATGAGATATGAGAAAGCCTGTCTCTTTAGCAGGGTACTACATTGCCTGCTTATCTGGTTGTATAGACTGTCAAACAATACTATGGGGTCATTAGGTAGTAATACGAGGTCCTTCCTTCCCAATATTTGCCTGGTCAGGCCAAAGGGATGTAGTTTTAGTGGTCTCCATATCCCATACTTTTCTGGCTCTGAAGAGGGAAGTTGTAGAAAATCAAATTGCTCTGCTGGACGAAGAAAAGGCTTCAGCAATGAACTTCTGGTAAGTATTATGTGAAGTTGTGCTTGCTGGGGAATGGATGTTACAGGATGCTAAGAAAGTCACACCCTAAGATTTAGGGCACCCAAAGTGAACCCAGAAACTGAGGATTGACATAACAAGTCTGGCAAAACAAGGAAGCATTTAGTTGACTTAATTAGCTTATAAGATGGCTGGACTGGTGAATATTTTAACAGCTTTATCCAGGACAGTCCAGGCCTAAGCAGCTGTAATTGACAGGTTGGGCAAACAAAAATGCAAACAAAAAATACATTCAAAGTACTACAGCATACAGGTTAAAGTAACATATCTAAGACTAACCTTCTAGGAACCAACTGAAACAGTGACAACACATTCTAATATTTTGCAACTGGTAATGATGGTAAGATATGTTTAGGCTAAGTCCGTAATTCAGGGAAACCAGTCACCAGCCAGTTCTTTGCAAGAGGAGGCCACCAAAATGATAAAACAAGCTCTAGGTAGAGGATAAGACTTTTGATTAAATATTAGGATTTCTAGTCAAATTAAAAACAAATATAGTAACAGCCTCACATGAGAATTATATTACGATAAGTTTCAGTGTACCAACCCAGCCCCTTAGTTTCACTGGGTGTTAATATAACTCAGATCATATAAGTTCATACAGTAGAAATCATAAACACAGTAAACTTTTAACAATAGGCACAATTCAATTTTTTGTTTCTGCTATCACAGAATATTACACAAAGACCAGAGTGAGAGATTTCTCAATTCCTAAATACTGTATTGACTTATCTGTGGAAACAAAATCTATGATAGCTTCACTTGTTGCCAGACACATCACCTTGTCTGATGGCCCCTTCTCGTCTTTCCACTTAAAAGCAAACTAGGGGCCGGGCGTGGTGGCTCACGCCTATAATGCCAGAACTTTGGGAGGCTGAGGTGGGTAGATCACATGAGGTCAGGAGTTCGAGACCAGCCTGGCCAACATGGTGAAACCTCATCTCTGGTAAAAAAAAAAAAAAAATACAAAAAATAGCCAGGCGTGGTAGCACACGCCTGTAATTCCAGCTGCTCTGTAGGCTGAGGCAGGAGAAGCGCTTGAACCTGGGAGGCAGAGGTTGCAGTGAGCTGAGATCATGCCACTGCACTCCAGCTTGGGTGGCACAGTGAAACTCCATCTCAAAAAAAAAAAAAAAAAGTAAACTAGGACTAGGACACCAGCTTTCTTCCTTTTTCTAACTCCTTTCTTTCCCATTACTTTTTTATTTTACAATGTGTTAATATTTCAACTTAAGTATTCTGTAACCCCAAAAACAACCCAATGCAATGTTGTAGGTAAATTTTAATAAAGAGTATTCCCTCAGCTTGGCATGGTGGCTCATGCCTGTAATCCCAGCACTTTGGGAGGCCAAGGCAGGCGGATTGCTTGAGGTCAGGAGTTTGAGACCAGGCTGATCAACATGGTGAAACCCTGACTCCACTAAAAAGACAAAATATTACCTGGGCGTGGTGGTGCACGCCTGTAATCCCAGCTACTCGGAAGGCTGAGACAGGAGAATCCCTTGAACCTGGGAGACGGAAGTTGCAGTGAGCCGAGATTGTGCCACTGCACTCCAGCCTGGGCGACAGAGCAAGACTTCATCTCAAAACAAAACAAAAACAAACAAAAAAGAGTATTCCCTCATCTCCTCCGACCACTTACAATCAACCTTCAAAAGACAACTAGCATTCCAAAAAAACCAAAACAATCAAAAGGATTATATGGCTACAATCAAAAGTGAGATTTAGTAAAGGGAAATGACAGATAATAGTAAGGTCAGGACACATAGAAAGCAATATAACCAGATTTTGGAAAGCCCAGGGGGGTTTGTTTTGTTTTGTTTTGCTTTTTAATCAGCAGTGAATTATCTATTTTCCTAGGATTTGTGAAAGAAGACTAAGAAAAAATACGCTATCATTTTTATTCTTTTCCTTTCAAAACACAGTCTATAGGGAACACCCAGTGAGACTACCACAAAAGGCCATCTTTTCAGCACATAGTAACTGAATCTCTTTGGAAAAAGACCAGGAGTGACCTATCTTCTACAACAGTGAACAATATTAATGAGGCTGCAATGGGATTCAAAGATGTGTAATGAAAGTTTCTGTTTGCCAACACCACGTACTGCAGCAAATTTAACAGTAAGACTTATATAGAGAGAATCAGTTCTGTGCCAAGGCACAGCACAGAATAGGGCAATGTCTCTATTCACTGAGTTTATAGTCAAATAAGAAGAGCAACATTACCCATGAGGAAAGAAAATTGGAACACACTCAAAAACACAAAACAGTAGGCAACAAGGAAGGACAAATCATGGGCATTTAAGTTGTCAGGAAAATTCATCTTTCTTTGTCCTTAGCATCTATGGAGGTGGTTCCAAGACACGGAAATTAATGAGCATTGAGGTGAGACCTGAATGAAGGACAATGAGGGTGCCTGCCAGAGAGATGGTAGGAGGTGATAGAGAGCTTATGGCTAAATAAAGACAAGAAAGGCGAGGTCTAGAGAGGGTCCCACAAGCAGAGTAGAAGTAACTCTCTAAAGCTCTAAAGCAACATGAGCTAAACCAGGAAGAGAAAGAGCCTCAAAAATGAGCACTAAAAAGTTTGAATCTAATTAGAAAGCCAAGGGGGATTCTATAGGAAAAATCTGATATGGGGCAAAAAAAGGACACTCCAGCAACTTTACATTAATGATAGCCCAAAGTCATTGCAAAGTGACGTACTGTGACGGTCAATATAGTAAGCTATACCTAGCAATGCAATTAAAGATCTGCACATATTTCCATCTATAACATCAGTCAAGTTTACTTTTTTGAGACGGAGTCTTGCTCTGTAGCCCAGGCTAGAGTACAGTGGCACGATCTCGGCTGTCTGCAAACTCTGCCTCCTGGGTTCAAATGCTTTTCTTCCATCAGCCTTCCAAGCAGCTGGGATTACCAGCATGCACCACCATGTCGGGCTTATTTTTGTATTTTTAGCAGAGGCGGGGTTTCACCATGTCGGCTAGGCTGGTCTCAAACTCCTCACCTGAGGTGATCCGCCCGCCTTGGCCTCCCAAAGTGCTAGGATTGCAGGTGTAGGCCACAGCACCAAGCCAGTGTCTAACTTTCTTAGTCTTCTTTACTCTTAGTCATCACAGTCATAATAATTATCTTCCTACTTGTGATATCTCTTTAAGGGAATAGCTACCTTTTGAGAATTCTACTATTTAAAAAAATGAATGTTATTGACAGGAGATTGGATCCCTATTTTCTTGATTATGAAGTATGGGGCTACAAGAAGTGGATCCAAAATATATCTTCGAATGTTTTTCTGTGTCAAGGGTTTTTCTCACTTATCCCATCTTTAATAATCACTTTCTACCCAATAAAAAGACCTCATACAATTATGAGGTCTTTATTTAACAAATAGAATCATGATTTCCTATTACATGAGCTCAAATTTCAGCAATGCTATTGACAGACAGTACAGAGAAATGGTTAGGAAAAGGATCTGGATCCAGATCACCTGAGTTCACATCCTAGTTCTACCTTTTACTCAATAGGCATGTGGCCTTGGACAAGTCATTTAATCGGTTTGTGTCCTAGTTTTCTCATCTGTAAAATGAGAATAATAGTAGTATATACAAGACATTCCAGAAATAGGTAACTCAAGTATTGTACAAAGTCTTCCAGAGATTATAAAAAGAGGAAACCCTTCCTAATTCATTTTAAGCTATGAATATCATATACATACTACATAATAGAAAGCAAAATTAAAGATTAATCACACTTATGAACATGGATGTAAATATCTAAACAAAATATTAGCAAATCAAATCTAGCAATGTATAAAGGTGGTAAATATAATAACCAATTTGAGTTCTTCTCATAAATATGATATTGATTTCTATTTAAAAATCAATTAGTAAAATGCACCGTATTAACAGACCAAGGGGAAAAAAATTGTCATCTCTAAAGATGAAGAAAAGAGTATTAAATAAAATTCAATATCTGTTGAATTTAACAAATTAGAGTGAAGGAAAAGATCCTTATAAGAAATATCCACAAAACAAGTACTGCCTCCTGCATCATGACCAACTGGCAGTGAACTTCTTACTTAATTGTGACTTGTGGATGGCACTCACTTTGGGATCAGGAACAAGTCAATGATGCTGACTATCTCAATTACTAGTCAATACTGCACTGAAGGTTTTAACCAGTGCAGAAAGCACCAGAAATCTGTATACAAAGCATAATGATTGGAAAGGACAAAATTCTTTGTAGATGAGATTGCCTATATAGAATTCTCTTCCCACAAAAAGACCCTTCAGATAAGATTTATGAATTTAAAACTTTAGCAGGAATATTGATAAAGAAACAAGATTTTAAAATTCAACTGCATTTCAATATGCCAGCAAAGACCACTTAGAAAACATAATTTTAAAAAATACAACATACAAATTGTCACTAAAAATATAAAGTACCTAGGAATATATTTAACACAAAAATGACCAAATCCTTCATGAAGGAAATTATAAAACTCTATTCACAGCCATTTTAAAAAGCCAATTAAATGTCAAGAGATGTGGCTTGGAATAGAATGATGCATTATCATAAAAATATCAATTTTCTTTATACTAATTTATAGATTCATGCAATTTTCATAAAAAATTTCAACACAAAACTAGATACACTAATTTTATAATTTATATGAAACAGGAAAAACTCAATTATAACCAAGTCACTCCCAAAGAACAAACTACAGGATATATCCTCCAACAGATATCTGGACTCTTACCAAAGTTATAACAACTAAAACAATAGTATAGGGATAGATATATTCATCAATATAACAGAAAACAGAACCTAGAGACTCACATTTACAGGGAGACAACAGACTTTGCAAGTCAGTGAAGAAAATAAATGAAAATGAAATAGCTGTTTATGTATATGAACACAATCAAAATTAAATTTGACCTTCACCTCTTACCAAACCACAAAAATCAATTCCAAGTTATCAAATATTAAAGAAAGCACTCTAAAAATTTTATGAGACAATATCTTTATGATTATGCTTTGAAAGATTTCTTTAAAAAATACCAAAGGCATAAACCATAGAGAAAACATTAATGATTTTACTACAGTAAAATAAAGAATATCCATCTATTCATCAGATGACATCAAAAGGAGCTTGCAGATAAACCACAAACTGGAGAAAATTTGCAACACACATAGGCAACAAAACAATTTTTACCTAGAATACATTAAAAATTTCATAAATCATTAAGAAGAACACAACCAATCAGGTGGAGAAAAGTGAGTGAAAAAAATAAAAAGAACTTTCACAGAAGAGTAAACACAAATGGCCCATAAGTAAACGAAAAGATGCTTGATCTCATGTGTAATCATTGATTACAAATTAAAATCACATTGAGATGCCATTTCATACCTTCACAAGACCAGCAAACATTTTTAAATTAGTTAATATCAAGTGTTGGTTAGGATGTAGATCAATGGGAACTCTTATCCACTGGAGTTGGGAGTGTATATTAAAATGATCACTTTGGAAAACAATGTGTTATAATGCTATAAGTTAAATATGTGTATAGTCTGCCACCTAACTTAAGCTATTCCCAGGTTTAAGCACATGGATACCAGAAAGAGTTACCAAAAAGACAATGTTCATAGTAATATTGTTTGCAACAGCAAAACAAAAACAAACCCCCAAGAAACGTGTTATTTATGTAAATATTCATTAGCAGATTGGATATATAAATTGTTATATACTCATATAATAGAGTAGTATACAACATGAACTATTGATGAAATGCATATGGCACTCATCCATAAGGATGAATCACAAAAAATATTCTTTTGAACAAAAGAAACAAATCACAACATGATTCAATTTGTACAAATTCGAAATACGTAAAACTATATATACTCCCATACAGGAATACATATATGAGTTATATATCCACGTATACATTCATATGTAGGATGTGCATATATGTAGTATAACAATAAGAATAAACAAGGACATGATTAACAAAAAGGCAGAATAGTAGTTATTTCTGAAGGAGAAGGAAGGGGACATAATTAGGAAAGCAAATGACATGAAGCTCCCAAATTCCTACAAATGTTTTACTTCTTAGTCTGAGGGCCAAGTACACAGTAGTTCTTTTTGCTTATTATTTAAACTGAGCAGATAACATTTTATATATTTTATGAATAGTATACATTTCAGTAATATACATGAAAGAAAAGTGAATTGATGAGGTATAGCCACTGATGCCTCAAAGAGATTGGGCCACGCCACAGTGTGTTTCACTGCATAACTGTATTAATCCATTCTCATGTCGCTAATAAAGACATACTCGAGACTGCATAATTTTATAAAGGAAAGAGGTTTAATGGACTCACAGTTCCATATGGCTGGGGAGGCCTCACAATCATGGCAGAAGATGAAGGAAGAACAAAGGGACGTCTTACATGGTGGCAGGCAAGAGAGAGCTTGTGCAGGGGAACTCCCATTTACAAAACCATCAGATCTCATGAGACTTATTCACTATCACGAAAACGGTATGGGGGAAACTGCCCCATGATTCAATTATCTCCACCTGGCCCCATCCTTGACACACAGGGATTATTACAATTCAAGGTGAGATTTAGGTGGGGACACAGCCAAACCATATCAGTAACCTACTGCCAAGCACAGCCGTCTCCAAGCCTGACAGTGGATTCATTCTTAAACACTTTACACTAGTGATTGTGGTTGTGCCGATTTTATTTCCAAATAGCCATTACTGAAATTCATGTCCACTATGTTACTGTTGCAACAAAAAAGCTGCCTTAGAATCTGACAGCCATAGTTGACAACAGGTCTAAGAGGTAGGACAGGAGAGGGATGCCTGCCTCAGATGTTCCAGTGGGGCATGCGGCAGATTGTTGGCACCTTCTTTTGAGAGGCAACTAATGCCTTTTATTTTGTAAATGAATGGACATTTGTTGGAAGATGACCTGCCCTGACTGTGCTGGCACAGGTAGCAGTGGTAAGTACAGCATTCCAAGGAGCCTGTAAAATAAGCAGGCTAAGGTGACAACGGAAGACGAGTTCTCAGAGCCAGGGAAGCAGCCTGGGCCCAGGAGATGGCTCCAGGAGCAAGTTAAATGATGAAGTGATAGGCATTCAATACAGAGGAAACGCAGAGGACAGTGCAATCAATCACTGCCAAGCTTATCTTCTGACAAGGAGTAGGGCTCCAGCTTCCAGATGTAACATTAACACAATGTTTCCACTGGGGTTTCGCATGGCAGGTTTCCCTGAAACTTCAGTTTTACTCAGTTAACTAATTATGAGAAAATGTGACATTGGTATTTACTTTTTCTACAGGGACAAATCATTCCCAGCAGGAGGGAGAAGTTGTTATTTTTGTTCTGCTTTGTTTTGTCATTAAAAAGAAATTAACTTACACGGTAGTAAATATACTCTTGTTAGAGGGGGGAAGAATTATCTCCATAGTTCTAACCATTGAATCACATCTTTGGTTTTCAGGGACATGGCCAATAAAGAGAGTTAAGAGTTTGGTTGTTAGAACTGGGTCTGAAAATTAACTCTCTCACCTACTAGCTATGTGACCTTAAGCAAGTTATTTAAGTACTCCGAGCCTGCTTTTGCAGCTGTGAAACTGGGGGTGATGCATCGACTACAGAGTGTTATTTGTGAAAGATGAAAGGCCATAAGGCGGTTGGAGCACGCAAGCACAGTGCTTCTGCATAATAAGCACTCAATACAATTTAGCCTTTATTCTTAATGACCCCGATGCGCTATTATATAAATATAGAAACAGTTTATGTGTCATTTAGACCTTGTGTTGCCAATTCTATATGACCACACATCTAATCATCAACTGAGCCTTTACTCTGGCACTATAAGCTAAATGGTGTATTAAACATTTTACTCCTCCTCACCCTGATGTAATAAAAGGTTTCTGGAGAAAATTTAATGATAATGAAAAAAACGGTTATTCTCTCCCGTCCTCTTTTAACTTTTCAAGGGCGGAACATAATCCCGAGCAAACATCACAGATAAACCTGTGCTTCCTCTTCTACTGCCTGGATGCTAGCGAATAATACTATGTTTGGGGTACTTTTAACAAATCAGAAAGTGGGCCAGGCGTGGTGGCTCACGCCTGTAATCCCAGCACTTTGGGAGGCCGAGGTGGGAGAATCACAAGGTCAGGAGATTGAGACCATCCTGGCTAACATGGTGAAACCCCATCTCTACTAAAAAATACAAAAAAATTAGCCGGGCGTGGTGGCGGCCGCCTGTAGTCCTAGCTGCTTGGGAGGCTGAGGCAGGAGAATGGCGTGAACCCGGGAGGCAGAGCTTGCAGTGAGCCGAGATCACGCCACTGCACTCCAGCCTGGGTGACAGAGCAAGACTCCATCTCAAAAAAAAAAAGAAAAAAAAAAAATCAGAAAGTGATTCCACAAATGATTTCTCAGTTGAACTTGCTACAATCCCATGAGGTACGCAGTTTACGATTAGCCGCATTTTACAGACAAGGAAAAGAAAACAAACAAGATAAGGTAAAGGACAAAGCCACTGTATTCAAGCTCTCTATGCAAGAGTATCATGGGAATGAAAAATACCACAGTTATTGGACATTGCAAAATTAGATTTTTCCAAGAATAAGTTCTTGTCTTACAGTCAAAGTGACTAGTTATTACAGAGGGAGGACTATTTGAGGAAAGCAAACAAAATAGAAAATCAAGAGACATAAGGTTTTATATTCCAATTTTACAATCCATGTGCCCAACATGCCTTAAATTTTCTACCAATAAATTTGAGAAAGAAAAATTGCTACTTCTCACCTCTCCTACAAGTGTATTGCAATGCCATTATTGTGTACAAATATTATGTAAGATTGATGCTATGACATTCAAGAGGTTTTATACTAGCCATAGTACATATGAGCTCTTAAAAATGTATAAACAGAAGGAAATATATTTCGAGTGGTGGATAGAAAATTCTGGTAATAAAGAAAAAAGTTTTTTTTCAAGAATATATGGGCTAGAAAATGATGAACAATTACATAAGATTAGGTAAATCATCACTATAATTTTGCATTATGTACTTGAACTATTTTTGGAAGTCACAGAAACAAACTAACAGGTATGAACATGTAAGAAATTTTTTGAAGCCATGAAATTATAATGGCCTTCTAATTTCAATAATGTTTCTTCAACTAATCACATATAAGGTTCTTAAAATAATCAATTCTGAAGTGCTCTTAATCTTCCAAGCAAGTCTTTCTGGCAGTAGTCACCCTTTAGGACTTCGAAGGACCCTGACATATGCCCCCTATTATTTCATAACCACTTAAGAAGTCCTAGTGGATTATCGAATTATAATTCACAAGTATCCCTCACCCACCATTTTTGTCTGAATGGGGAATAAATTCTTATAGACAGGAAGGCAAAGACAACCAAAAGTCATTAAAGGAAATCATAGTTCAAAATAAAAACCAAACACAAGCTTCTAGTTTATAATGTGAACATGGAAGCCCACGGGCCTATATAAATGGGCAAACACCTAGTAATACCAACAGCAATCAGCAAAATAGCACATAATAGCAGGCTAACATTAGGTGGTCAATTGCCTAATTCTGACTTAATGGGCCTGAACATAATTTTCCCTATGATTCTTCATAGAGAATAATACAACTTCATTCCAGTACTAAGTCAGATTTCACAATGTGGCAGTAGAAGAGGCCAGCCTAAAACTCCTTCTCTCTTTTCTTAATTCACTCATTTAACAAACACTTTTTCCTTGTTTGCTCTTCGTTGGAAACTATATCAAAGAACTCATAGTCTAATAGGGATAAACGGGTAAATAAAGCATGAAATTTGTGCACTAAGCCCTAGAGTGCAGAAAAATATTTGGCACAATGATAAGCAGATCAGCAAGCCCTCACAGAGGATGAGGTGAGGTGCGTAGAAACCGTCTATATGGCAAAAGAAGTAGCCTCCTGTCAGACAGAACAGAATGGATAAAAGCAGGGAGGTACGGAAAAGATGGTGAGCTCCAGAAATTAGATGTAGAATTAGATGTATTGTCACACGGCTGGAAAACAGATCATGGGTAGGAGAAGGGAAAAGATGGTAAATGAAGCAATAAGCAGTGGAGGAAGACAAAGATTCCATCATTTAGTGCTTACTAGTCCATGTTAAAATACAATATTGAAAAGCTGAACACAATTATTGGTCGGCTGGAAAGATTTCATTCTAGAGGCAATAGGAATAGATTTTTACTATAGAACAATCATTTTGGTGCTAGCCCGGTATACAGTGAACTAGGGAAAAGAAATCTAGAGGTATGGATACCAATTATGAGAGAATTTCCAAAGTCCAGGTAAGATACAAAGGGGCCCCAAACCAAAGTTCCATATAGCATATTTGTAAAACATAACTATATAGCATAACTGACTCATTGTAGCCACTTAACAGTTTTGTGACTGATTGGATAAATGAACAACTCCAAAGATGAGATGGAACAAAATGAGATATTTTCTCTTTTGAGTGAATTAGCTGTCTCTTAAAATTCAAACAATTCATCTCAATTGGGTAACAACAAATACCACTGACTGCTTGCCTTCCTTTCAGACTTAGAGTGCTCTTCACAAATGAGTGATTGGAAGATTATCCCAATGTCCAGTCTGGAAGGGGCTGTAGGGAATATCTACCATAAACTCTCATTTTTTTTTTTTTTTTTGAGACGGAGTCTTTCTCTGTCCCCCAGGCTGGAGTGCACTGGCGCGATCTCGGCTCACTGCAAGCTCCGCCTCCCGGGTTCACGCCATTCTCCTGCCTTAGCCTCCTGAGTAGCTGGGATTACAGGCGCCCGCCACCACGCCCAGCTAATTTTTTGTATTTTTAGTTGAGATGGGGTTTCACCGTGTTAGCCAGTCTCTATCTCCTGACCTAGTGATCCGCCCGCCTCGGCCTCCCAAAGTGCTGGGATTACAGGCTTGAGCCACCGCGCCCGGCCATAAACTCTCATTTTTAAGGATAAAAATCTGAGTCATAAAAATTACAGGAATAGCCCAAAACCACAAAAAGTTTCTGACTGAAATCAGGCAGAATAAATTAAGCCTTCACAATATTTGTGAACCAGACAGGTTGGAACAGATTTGAAAGATATCAAATTCAGCTAGGGTGATTTAAGTTTTTAAAAGTGTTTGACATTTTACATTCAAAAACCACAAAGCCAACATCTTAAGAGACATTTGCTTAAACAATTATTTGCTCTGACAATGAACTGCAAAGACCAGGGGTCAAGTATCAATCCTGAATTGGTATAAATAAGACAGATGATTCTTACCGTGATCTTCTGAAGAGACTGGTGACCTAAAAGGAAATAATAAGCATGATCAATATTTTATATGACAATTATAACAATAATCAAGAATAATTTCACAGTAATTATACCCTCAAATTGAATTAAATGGAAAGTCAATATAGTAGACTGTGTAATTAATGTGTTGATTGCATGGTATATTTCAGTCAACAATTCCCAACTCTTACCTGGATTGGTTGGATGTTACAGGTTACTAAAATGTCAGTCTATGCATGGTGTCCTAGGACTGCAAAAAACTTAGCTAAGTCTAGATTTACCACACAAAAAAAGAGAACTCATAGAAATGTAGTACAGATGAAATCCTGTGATGTGTATTGCCCAAGGACGGGGCTCCAGCCAGGGATATAAAAAAGCACTAGATTGGGTGTCCGTAGATACAAAGAGATCTACTTGAACAGCATAAATTGAGACAGAGGTAAAAGAAATAGCATGCACCCTTATCATGACCAGTTTTTGTTTTCACTCTTCATGGAATTTGCTGTTTGAGTGAGCTGACCCTCTACTTGCTGCATTATGTCTCAGAACCCGGGAGAAACAGCATGAGGCAAGAAGGCAATCACTGAGGTTCCTCAGAACTTTATCAACAACTTTTGCAAACTATATGTGAGTTCTGCTCTAATTATGGTAATCAGATCTCAGATGAAAAATCATATCAACCCTAAAAGGCTTGCTTCCCCTCAGGTGACTACTAGTTGAAATACTTTGAGTAGTATAGACCTAAGTTTGGAGATGAATTCACCTCCAGCTTGAAGACTATGGCTTTGACTCATGCTTATTCTTTTCTGGGGAGAAAGAGAGAGACATATAACATTATATTCAGAGTTGCTGAAATTTTGAAGGGAAAGGCAAGACATCACATACTTCCCCTATTTTGAAGAAGTCATCCTCTCTGAATGACTGGCTCACTCAAGTCCATAGCAGGGAAATGATCAAAGACAAACTCAGGAGTTTGGCAATAAAGCTGCCAATTACTATAACTAATATTTATGAGACATGAAGATAAACCTCAGGGCAAGAATCATTCAGTTGATACAAAAATGGTTGAAAATAATTTTTAGCTACTTTGGGATGCTTGATATGATTTTATCTACTGGTTAGTAAGATTATTGTTTATTATATGTGTGAACAGTAAAGAATAAAGACACAGTGGTAATGGAGAAAAGGCCTTGAACCTCAATGAGTGGCAAAGTATCAATTTATTTCAACTGTGCAAATCTCTTAAAGTAGACTTTTTCATGAAAACTACAGAGTCCCAAGATTTGGTGGGAAGAAAATTAGCTTCTGGGAGACGGACATGGGGAGTGGTGAGCAGAAACCTGCCACAATCCCTAAGTCAACGCTGCCCGAGAAACACTACTTGGCCTCCCTGGGTAGGGCTGATTCATCCTCCCATTGGATTCCCTTATTTTTTATCATCCACATACCAGCCTTTCTCACCGGGTTGTAACCCCCTTGAAAACTAAGGCTGTATCTTATTTAGAACAAATGAGCCCTTAATTAAAATGTGTTGAGTTGAATTAATCTCAGTTCTGTCACACTGATATTCAGACTGACACATTCTGGAGCTTCCCAAAAAGTCATCATGTTACTGTCAAACCATCTTTAAGACAAGTTTGCCTGCTCCTAGGCCAGCTGCAAGGAAAAGTCCTAGAGACTTGAAGTGCCTGAAGCTCCAATTGGTTATAATGTGGACACTCTCAGAGCCAAAGGACATCAAAAGGACCCAGAAACAGAGGCACCCATATTCTGCCTTAATTATTAGAAAAAATAACGTTAGGGGGGAGTATTGAATGAGAAGTGAAATGAAATTAGAAGTTGAATCTAAAAGAGAACCTATATTTTAAATAAGATGAGCTAATTTCCTCAAGTGTTTAGGTCATAACACAGTCAGCCACAAGGAAATATCTTTCCTCCTGGTGTTTGCTGATGAGAAGTAAGTAAAAACGTGTCTTGGATTGTTTGCAATTAATTTGTCACAGAGCTACAGGAACAAAGCAAAATTCATGCCAAAGGACAACTGAATTGTCTCAGGTGGAGGGAGAGCTTATGAAGCAAGGTCTTTGCTGGCTTTCTGCAAAAGCAAAGCCCTGATATTAAATCTGAAAAATTCCAGATGGCTCTGTTAGAGTCCTAAGGGGATGCATTCTGCAGTATGTCCAGGCAGTGGATAAAATATCAATTTCAGAGTGTTTTGTGAAAATTAGTCATGTTGAGTTTCCATGTTGAATGTCTCCCATATGCCTGGCTTTGTGGAATTTTAAGACATATGGAGTATTTCCATCCTCACTCAGTATTTCACCTTTCACTAAAACAAGTTACTGCATTGTACTACTGAGACATGCACATCATCCATTATTGCTGGAAATCGGCATAAAAAGTTAGCTCACGTGTGGATCACCTGAGGTCAGGATTTCGAGACCAGCCTGGCCAACATGGTGAAACCCCGTCTCTACCGAAAATACAAAAAGTAGCTGGGCATGGTGGCAGGTGCCTGTAATCCCAGCTACTCAGGAGACTGAGGCAGGAGAATCACTTGAACCCGGGAGGCAGAGGTTGCAGTGAGCCGAGACCACACCATTGCACTCCAGCCTGGGTGACAAGAGTAACACTCTGTCTCAAAAAAGAAAGAAAGAGAGAGAGAGAGAGGGAGGGGAAAGAAGTTAGCACAGGAGAGAAGAAATATTCTGAAATCAGCAATATAAGTAGTTATTTTAACAACAGAGGTTGAATCCCAGAAACAGATAATTATCTTAAACCTGACAACTGAGGCATGCAGGAAAGCCCCCCGGTTATTCTTTTCACCACACCTGAAAGACATGTGGTTGTATCCCAGACTGTTTATTTTTCCTCCATGTATACTTTATCTTGGAGCAAGCACCTGCCCTTACAGTGTAAACTATTACTAGCATTCTTATAGCTGTCCTCTTCACTTCTTTCCTGATCATGAGTCCTTTAGCTACACAATATTCATATTTGTTTCTGCTTTGTTTTTATTTATTTTGGTACTTTTTACACTTTATTTTGCTTAAATGCAGCAAAATAATACAAAACAAAAATTCAAGGCCATGCATTTAAAAATATTTCTCCTATTAAGCCTAAATCATTATTATTCAGGTTTGACTCTCTCCATTCATGTTGATTCAATTTATTACTTGAGACCCTATTATTACCAGGCCATGTGCCAAGGGAAGGAGACACAAAGAACAATTTCAGGGAACTCATAATCCAGTGAAAAAGAAAAATACGTAAACAAATGATTATAATGTAAAAAATATATAATGATCAAAATATATATGAGGCAAAGAGGTTGCACAGAAGACAGAGAGATTGATTCGGTATGAAAAGTGTGAAAGAAGGCTTAGAAAAGCAAGAATCATCTGAACTTGGCTTTGAAGAATAAAGAGGAGCTTATTAGGTAAGTTAGGAAGGAGAAGAACTCCAGGCAGAATAGCAACAGGTGTGTGAAAAGGAGTACAGATATGAAATTGCATAGAACCCTATCAGATATACAAGTAACTCGGTATTGCTAGAATGTAAAGGAGTAACAAAAGCAAGGACTTGAGAAATAAGTGGCAGGGGCCATTTCATACATGGCGTGTGGGGCCCCTATGAAGTGCTTGCAATTTACCTTCTAAGCTAAACGGAGCAAGATTGTGAGGCAGTGAAGTCACACATTCTGGAATGCTCAGGCGGTGGAGAGTGAACCATAAACGAACAAGAAGACAAATTAAAAGGCAGAGGTCAAGTAAAAGACTATGACTGAAAAACTTCCATGTTAGTAACACAGAAAAAAAAATTCCTCTGTCCTTCAATTTTTTTGAAACCCATGGAAAATGACAGGGAGGATGAGAAACAGTAAAGGAAATACCCTCTTTGATTAAACTAGACATTTATAAGCCCAAACCATCATACATGAAGAAGAGCTACCAAGTACAGTAAAATAGAGCTAAGTTTTAGGGAAATAGATAATTTTGATTTTAGTCAGCTAAAGAGATATAAACTACTTTATACACAACAAAACCTACGGCAGAAAGCCTTCCACTTTGAGGTAGGGTGTTCTGCTAGCCAGAAGTAGACCCAAACCTAGAAGAGGGTGCTGCTAAGCAAAAGTTTGAAGACAACAGAGACAAAGTCAAACTTAAGAGCAGCACACCAAATCACTAAGCCCAATTATCCATTCCAAACTAGAAGCTCCAAAAAAAGAAAAACAAAACTCACCCAATGCAAATATTACGAGTAATAATGGAAAAGAACCAGCATGACATCTATGCAAAAATACCAGAGGAGAACACAAAACATAGGCAAAGAACACACTAAAAAGATGATGGCATAAAGCAGATAAAAATGATTAATAAATCTTCATGTAATTTAGAAATGGAGGGAAGGAAGGAGAGAAGGAGAGAAGGAGGGAGGGAAGGAGTGAGGGAGGGAGGGAGGGAAGGGGAAAGGAAGAAGGGAGGGAGAGAAGGAGGAGGGAGGGAGGGAAGGAAGGGAGGGAGGGAGGGAGGAAGGGAGGGAGGAAGAGAGATACAAATAAATGTAAAGATACAAATAAATGAAAAAGATACAAATAAATGGAAAGGCATCTCTTTCTCATGAATTAAAATAATTAATATTGCTAAAATATTCAGATTTTAAGCAATCTAGAGATTCTATGTAATTCCTATCAAAATACCAAAGACATTCTTCACAGATTAGTAGAAACAATCCTAAAATGTGTATGAAACCACAAAAGACCCTGAATAGCCAAAGCAATCTAGAGCAAAAGAACAAAGCTGGAGCCATCACATTACCTAACTTCAAAATATTTTACAAAGCTATAGTAACCAAATCAGCATGACACTGGCATAAAAACAGACAAATAGAACAATGGAACGGGACAGAGAGCCGGAAAATAAATCTACATGTTTACAGCCAACAGATTTTCAACAAAAGCTCCAAGAATACATAATAAGGAAAGGACAGTCTTTTCAATAAATAGTGTTGGGAAAAGCAGATATCTAAATGCAGAAGAATATAATTGGACTCTTACCACACACCATGTGCAAAAATCAACTCAAAGTGGATTAAAGACTTATAAAATATAAGTCCCCAAACCATGAAACTGCTAGAAGAAAACAGAAAAGCTCCAAGACATCGGTCTGGGCAATGATTATTTTGGACATGACCTCAAAAGTACAGGCAACAAAAGCAAAAAGAGAAATGGGATTGCCTTAAATTCAAAAGCTTCTACACAGCAATGGAAACAATCACCAGAGCAAAGAAACAACCTACATAATATGAAGTTTCCTCAAAAAACAAAACAAAACAAAAATAGAACTACCATATGATTCAGCAATCATAAGGTAAATATTAAAAGTAAGTATTAAAAGAATGTGAAACCAGCATGCTGAAAAGATAGCTGCATTCCCACATTTATTATGGCACAATTACCAATAGCCAAGATATGGAATCAACCTAAGTGTCCACCAACGTACAAATGGATAAAGAAAATGTGGTATATATACACAATGAAATACTAGTCAGCCATAAAAAAGGAAATCCTGTCATTCGCAACAACATGAATGAACCTGAAGGATATTATGTTAAGCTAAATAAGCCAGGTAGAGAAAGACAAATACTGCATGATCTCACTTATGTGGAATCTAAAATGTTGATTTCACAGAATACCAGAGGCTGGGGCATTTGGGGGTGAGGGAGATGGGAGAGATGCTCATCAAAGTAGACAAAGTTACAGTTAGGAAGAATAAGTTCAGGAGATTTATTGTATAGCATGCTGACTATAGTTAAGGATGATACACTCCATTCCTAAAAAATGCTAAGAGAGTAGATGTTAAGTACTCTCACAACAAAATTTATAACTATGTATGGTAATGCACATGTTAATTGGCTACATAAGTAACGGTTATATATACTTCGCAACATCATGTTGTATACGATACATAATAATTTTATGTCAATTTTAAAATTATTTTTAAAGAACTAGAATAATACCTGGGCACAATGGCTCACCCCTGTAATCCCAGCACTTTGGCAGGCCAAGGCGGGCGGATCGCCTGAGATCAGGAGTTTGACACCAGCCTGGCCAACATGGTGAAACTCTGTCTCTACTAAAAAAAAAATACAAAAATCAGCTGGGAATGGTGGCACATGCCTGTAATCCCAGCTACTTAGAGGCTAAGGCAGGAGAATCACCTGAACCCAGGAGGCGGAGGTTGCAGTAAGCCAAGATTGCACCATTGCACTCCTGCCTGGACAACAAGAGTGAAACTCTGTCTCGAAAAAATCAAAAATTAAAATAATATATAGTTACATATTTTTAATTATATACATATCTTTATATATATGCATATATATATTTTTTACTTTGAATTTACTCTTCCATGAATCTTGATCTGAATATTTGCTGGTAGAAGTACCCTTCCTAATATTAACCCTACTTATGAGAATATCCATATTGTCTCTAAAATAAAGACAACTTTTCAAACTAGGATACGCAGAGAAACTTGAAAAAAAGGGAAGCTCTGGGAAAACAAAATGCTATTTTAGATAGAATATTATGTAATTTAACTGGTAAAAATTAAAATATTTTCATACTGAAACCAGCACAGTCATATTGTGGATCCAAAAGCAAAAGTCCCTTGAATTTTTAAAGTCACAAACTTCAAAAAAACAAACAAACAAACAAAAAACAAAACAAGACAAAACAGAAATCTGTGTTGAGGCAGTCAGCTTCAGACTAGTCTCCAGGTTCCCAAAGAAGTAAGTTTGTTTCTCTGGAAAGGGGTGTTGTCATGGCAGTCTGAATATATGAGATTATCCAACTAAACACAGCTACACTATCTTGGAATGAATCATTTTATTAGATTAATATATAGAGATATCACAAATCAGGGAACAAGACATTCAGCACATATTGGCTCGTGGCTGCTGCATTAGAGACAGCACTCTATCTAAACTCAAGCATCTCTAAGAAACTCAAAGATACTTTTTTTAGATTGCCTTCAATCCAAAAATTTTCCTTCAAAGCCTTTTATCTTTCTAGTAGATCGATTACAAGGCTTAAGGGCACTGAAAAATGTGCCCAGTTTTCTACCAGCAAAGAGCAATACATAAAAGCAAACGAGTATTATATTTGGGAAGGCAAAGGTCTTTATAAAGTATTGCACCTCTTATGATGTTTTATCGTTTTTAGTCAATAAACCTGGAAATGAAATAATGGGTGTCACGACTATTTCAGTCTTTATATCTGGTATAATATACTTTACAATAGGTTTTAGATATATGCATTTTCTCGGTAAGCTCCATGAAATGATCAAAACTTACAAGCTGATCCTAACACAATATCCTTTTTGTTTGAATAACACTGCCCAGTTTTCTTTCTTTTTATTTTTTTTAGACTCTATGCATATTTTGCTTTTTTTTTTTTTCCATCTCATGGCTTTAACTCAAAAGCACCCATGGCCTTCCTACGTGGCCCTTCCTCAGAATGGCTACATCATTTCCTTCTTTGGAGATAGGATGTCAATAGATTATCCATTAGTCTTACCTAAAGAACAGAGGATAGATTAGATAAATATTGGCGATGTATCTACATGGAACTCTTACTTTCTGTAAAGAAACATCTACAAATGAATGTCTATCTCTATTCCCAGTGTCCCCAACATATATATCTTCTACTCAGCGCTGTTAAACATCACCTGGTAGGGAGTTGGCCAAGGGATGGGTCCACCACATAGAGATGGGCTTAAGACAAACATGCAGGACAGGTGTGACAGCGGAGTTTAAATAGGCACAAGAGCATAGATTCATATTCTGAAAACACTCAGCAGTGGGATTCCCCAGGACCACAGACTGTGGATGGAGTAGAAGAGGTGGGAGATACTCATCCAATTCACAGGCCTGACTGAAATAACCAAGGCCTGTTCATTTTCCGGTTACCATCCTGCAGTAACGATAGGAAACAAAGCGGGAATGCTGGGCAAGCTAGACATTGTGCTCCTTCTACACCCTACACAGCACACTACAAATAAGTACACCACTCCTTATTGTGAAGTTCTTGTTGGGGAACAAAGCAGCACACATATGTCCACACACTGAAAACAACTCACTATATGCGTATTTCATTCAATTTCCCTTTCATGCCTGTCTTTCCTCTTTACTGTCTAGCTTTGGGGATGAGAACCACAGCAAAAAGACCACTTTCTATAAACATCAGGTGATCATCCATCCTACTCAGGAAGAGAAAGAGAAGCTCTTTATATCAGCTCTGAATGTTCTGTCTCTCTCGTTTCAGTCATTTACTTGTATTTCTTTTCCCCCCTCCTGACCACAGCCCTGAGAGTTTCCTGGACTTTCTCATTTACCTTTGTCACAGTTGGGTGGAATCCAGCCTTTCCTGGATAGAACAGCCTCCCATCATGTGCTCACACCTTTTTCCTATGGTGAACATGTAAGAATGTTCATGCCTGGTCAGCATCCCCCAGGTTCGACTTTCCTCCCTGCTTCTTGAGCCATGATGCTTGTCCTCTGTTACACTCCTGTGTCGTCCCAAATGAAAACTGATTTCCCAGTTGGGCATTCTCTGCAGGCACATTTCAAGGGTCCACATCACAACTGCAGAATCATCATCTTTGTTTTTCTTCTGTTTTACCGTGAAGTGGTGATGCTACACAAATTACATCTATTTCCTAAAACCGTTGGTAGACAAGAATCTTCATTCAAATCAAGTGAGCAAAGGTATGATTTACTGTGCTGTGAAAGCATGGCTGCAGATTATCATCTCTGGGCAATAGCTTTCTTCCCTTGAGCAGCTCTCAAGGGTGCATTGCCTATCCTGGAGAACTAGTTTGCCAGGCCTATGACATTATTTGGAGGACCCGAGGGAGAAAGAACGAGACCATGGATCTATGTGACATCTTCACCATTATCACTCTAGCCCCGAAGCATCTCTAATTAGGTAAAATAGGACCAGAAATCCCACAGCACTGCAAATCTCCATCGACTACATAATCCTCTCTTTGTTTGCTTTTGGTCCTTCTAATTATGAATATTTCTCTTAAAACAGTGAACAAAGCACATACAGTAAAAGAGAGCAGGCGAGAATGAGAGTGAGAGATGAAAGTTACAGCAAACACACAGAGTGGCATTGAAATGAGAGAAAGACAAACACATTCTCTATTCAAGTGGTCACAAACCCATTCAGGGAATGCCAAGCAGCCTCAAAGGTAACATTCACGACCAACAGAGGGAAGGGGTGCAGAAAGAGCAAAATGGAAGAAGACAGAGATGAGCATTTGTGTGGAGGGAAGGAAATAATTTCCAGCATGTAAATAATAAAGGCTGCTTGGTGAGTTCCTCATTTGATACAAATTTCTACCAATTCCCTTTATTGTCATAATTTCCCAGTCTTTAAGACTCGCCTACCCAAATATATGCCTTGATGACCCCCATGTGAGCTGTGCTTGAAATATCTTGTTGTTTTTTTTTTAAACAGATTCCTATATTTAGATATATTTGGCTTTTAGAAAATAGCACTGTTGAGGTTGGGGAGATATTGGTCAAAGGCCATACAATTACAGTTCAGCAGACTAAGTTCAAGAGATCCATTGTACAACATGGTGACTTTGGTTAATGATGATATAACATATTCTTAAAAAATGCACAGAGAATGCATATTAAGTGTCCTCACCACAAAAATAACTGTGTGATGTAATGCATTCATTGATTAGCCAGGTTTAGCCATTCAGCAATGTATATGTACTTCAAAAAATCATGTTGTACACAATAAATATATGCAATTAGTCAATTAAAAAGTTTAAAAACTAATTTAAAAAAAAAACACTGTTTTACCTTCAGCATTTACAATTCCATACTTTTCTGTATACCCTCCTCAGTTTGCTGAGTCGCCTGAATGTCTTTCGAGTTTAAAATTTTACTGCCACCTACTGTTAACTTTCAAGAACTGCAACAAAATGAGGGCAAAGGAGTTTGAAAACTACGAGTAGAGAGACTGAGGAAGAATGGGCAAAAGTGGACAGTGGACACAGAAAAGAAATAGATAAAATAAAGAGATGAAGTTGGAGAAAATAATACTTCACAAGCTTATTCATCCTGATGATGTAGCCATCACATTTTAGCATTCTGTAGACAAAATGAAAAAAGAAATAATTAAACCCAGCACAGTTGTGAAGCAATAAAGGATGGGTGGCTTGCCTTTAGAAATCAGTCTCTGCAATATAGTTGCCAGCCCACTTTCTAAAAAAAAGCGTGAAGAAATAGAAAAGGCACATTATTCTAAAAGCTAGCCAATGGAGACATACCCGGGGAGCCAGGAGGAAGGACCCTTTAGAAAAAGCCGAGTCGCCGGCTTTATCCTAGTGACTCTGGGAACCCTGGCCAACAGCTTCTGTTGAGACATAATCCATCTGGATTTTGTGAATGTGGACTTCTTTTTTTTCTTTTTAAGCATAAGTTGAAACATGAGGGAGCTCTGGATTGTGAAGGCAAGTCACAAGAGAGCCACGTTTAGTCTTAGCACGTGGGGCTTATAAGCAAGGCACCTCACTTCTCTCGTGATCCCGGATATGCAATATCTCCCTGTGGTAATTGAGTAAGGGCTCAGTCACAGCTACTTATTTTTAGGAAATCCAAATAAGGACTTCTGATCCCAGTTTTAGAAAATGGAAGACAAAACTAGGCGGGGTTGGAAGCTGATTTGGCACCTCTGAAGATAACTGTAACATACCCCAGAAGCTTTCCGACAACATCTCCTCCCACCCCACCCTTCTCAGGAGAGGGTGGGAACAGAATCTAAACAGTGTCTGCTTCCTCCTGACTCTAATGTGTCTAAGGACAAGAGAGTTTCTCAGTTATAGATCAGTTCAAGGAGCTCCGTGAAAAAAATATAATGAATGCAGATAAATCATAGTAATATTGAAAGCAAGAAATTAAAATGGGCTCGACAGACTGTGAGAATAATTCGATGACTCCAGTGTTAGATATTAAGAACTGCTATGTACTTAACTCTATTCCAAGAGCTGTGGGAGGTACTTAACTTATAACATTTCATTCCCACCTTTAAGGAGATTCTAAGGCAGTCATGGAGTAAGACCAGCATCTCACAGAGTATTGGAGAAAACTGTTAGAGGACTGTTGTTTTTATGGGTGATGCCTGGCACAATCATCCAGAAAAGTTAAAAAAAAAAAAGGGGGGGGGGGCGAGAATGTGGTCTCTATCTCTCCGAATTCCAAATAAGTAGTGCTAGCATGGTGTTGAGATATCTCTTGTTCTCATCTTCTTAGAGTTGGGGGTTCAGAGGGCTCCAGAAGTACCACAAAGAAGTCCCATGCCCGATATAACTCCCTAACCACCACCATTTCCAGTGATAATATGACATCCCTCTCACATTCCTCAACTCCACGCTGAATATGGTAAGTGACTATTGCTCCACATCCCAGCAACTTGAGATTCGCAGGCAAGTAGTTTTTTGAAAATATTTCAAAATGATCACTCTTTCATACTCTAGATCTGTTTAATCAAATTATTCACCTAAGGCAGATACATTGAGAAAACGAGTGTTGGTGGAAGTTGGAGAATGCAGCAAATGGACTAACAGTTTATTTTGGAGGTGAATGCCTGGGAAACAATTCTTCCTTGCCACTCTACCTACCACTGTGCTCACCAACAGTGCCTACAACTTCCTATACCCACGCACACTTACCTTTTACTTTCTCACTTGTGAAATACCAACATTTCTCCAAGTCAGGCATTCAAGTGCGTCTTTATTATTTTGATCTGTGAATTCCCTGGATCAAGCATACTTATATTCAAATTTGAAATATATAAATGGAATCCACAGCCTAACAAAAATGGTCAACATTTTACATATTATTTTGTTATCATTATTATTTTGTTATAATTTGATAAGTACTGGGTTTAGTATAGCAATATAAATAGACATGTATCTATTTTGGTTTGACAGAGCACCTTTTCTATCACGGGATGTTCTAGGAATGGAACATCCTTCTATTCATCCGAAAAGCCTGCCTTGTTGAATGCCTACCATTCTAGGTATGGTGCAAAGTGCTATGGAGACAGAGGGAGAAATGCACAGTTTGGTCATCCAAGGAACTCACATGCTTTAAAGAGGGATCCAATCAATACTGCCTCACATTCACAGTATTCCTGAAGTGTGAATAAATAAGGCTGCCAGCTTTTACAAATGTAAAAAGAGAGCCACTTAACACTAATACTTCCTCATGCTGTAATCATTGGCAAAACTTGGAACTCATGGCAATGAAAGGCAAGAATTTCCTGGGATTATTTCAAATAAAATGGATATTTAACATTAAAGTAAGTTTGTTTGTTTTTCTTTCAATGTCAGTCAAAGTAAGATGTGGTACACAGGGAATTCTGTTCTAACTCTTCCACTAACTGAACTTGGAAAGGTAAATTTAAATCCATTTCCTCCGAGTGGTTTAGGGCCTCCATATGCATAAATGATTGAGGAACAATTCTAAAAATAACAAAGGAAAATCTCTTATTAAATATTTCACACACCCATAGGAATAGAGTGTTATTATGTGCTTGCCAAATAGAATAATTCATCAATTCATTTCAAACTCGAGGTAAGTCAAGAAGAAAAAGAAGAAGGAAGACATATGTCAGCTATCCTGTATTTTTCCAGCTGGAATGAGTATCCGGGGTGAGCAAGATTGAGACCAGACAAAGGTAATCAGGGATGTCAAAGGTAGGTAGAAACGGGACCCAACTATCTCAGTGAAACAGATGCCAGGAGCCATCTTTATCCTGACAGCACTGATTTCATCTCTAAGATATATTTCAGCAAAACCTGCGCCCCACTAAGAAGATTAATTTTCCTCCACTTATCTGATTGTGAAGCTCAAAGAATATTTCCAAAATCAAAATCGCTGTCCAATAGTCTGTCTTCCTGTTGAGAACCTGAAGCTTTCACAATAAGCACAATTACCCTTTTTATTAGGCTCAGGCCATAACCTAATGTTCCCAGAAGAAACTGAATAAAGAAAATAGTTGAGGACCAGAGGGGAATGAAGTTATTTCTCCCATAATCAGCCTAGAACATCTGAGTTTTCAGAACACAGGAGGTCTCTGGGCTTTATCTTCTCGATACAGTGATTCAGAATTGCAATTGCAGACTATACTAAAAAGGCCAGTTTTTCAGTTTAAAGTATTATTAGATATCTTGATATCTCCAAATAATTTCTCAGTTGTCCAAATTTCCTTAAGCACACATAGCATATGGAGATGTTGAACTACCATTGAGTGTTTTCCATTATTTGAGAGACATTTCTGGTTTACACAATGAGGAAGGACAAATACTTATTCATATGTAAAAGATGAAGAAAATACACATAGAACGCTTAATAAGCCTATTTTTTTTCTGTGAGGCTGACATTTTCGTTAATTCTTTAAATATTCATCCTTTCTAGGGTCAAAAAAGTTAAATCTTAAAAAAAGCAGCAAATTATATTTCCTCTTGTTTCCAGAACACTCTTATGCCGCACAGCACTTATTAGTAGGAACTGTAATAATTGGTCTAATATTTTCCCCTTTAAATATAAGCTCTTCAAGGGCAATAATTATTTCTTCTTTAGTTGTATATCTTCAGTGCCTGACTTCAGTCACTGAAGGTGCCCAATATTGATTTGTTCAATACATGATTGACTGAATTGTTTACCCTATTTCTTAGGATTCAAATGAAATCACAAATCAGACCTCACACATTGTAGTTAAGCATTTGATAGCATTATCTTTCCTTGTCGACAGAAATCCTCTGCCAATCATAAAAACCCATTAGCCCTGTGTAGCTGATCGGGTACCAGACACCTGCCTAGACACAGTTATCTGGACTGAATATCTGCCCTCAGTGTGGTTCACTACACTGTTTCCCCTGTGTCTTAGTCTAGTGGCAAGATACTATTTGTGTGACAGTCCACTTTAGTTCTTTCAGGCCTAGGACTTGGGGACATTGAGAAAAAGAACACCTCTTTCAGTCATTTGGGGGTTTCTTACGAACTACAAAATCTAAGAGCCGGAAAAAGGTTACTCTGATTCAGAAACAAAAGCAGTGTCTCCTAGCCCCTTTACCTGCTTGCTCTTAACCCATCTGACTCAGAGGTGAGTCAGTCCTTTTCTCAAAGAAAACTTAAGAAGAATATATCAGAGTTTTCATTCCATGCCTATTTTCTTATCTCATAGATCCTTAAGTGGCAAAATTCTTCCTTACAACTCAAATAGATTTGGTCTGCTAAAATTTAAGTAAATTCCCTCCTTATTAATCTTCTGCCAGATGAAATATAGTCTTGCCACTAATCGTGGTGGTACAATTAAAGATAAGAGCAAATACATTTCCAGAATCATGTCATTTTAAATAGAACTTCCTTGGGCATTGAAAACCTTTTTTTTTTTTAACTTAAAGACAAAATCATTATGGTCCCAGCAGTAAAAATGTCAGTCAACCACTTCTCACCAATTCATTTCAAAATTGGTTCTTAAATATTTGTTATTATGTTCACAGGTTTTGAACACTATACACGTTGTGTATCCTACTTTGGAATTATAGTCTTTCCTATAGGACCTGCATATAAGTAGGCATGTGTATATCTTCCTTTAAAATTATAATGTTTCTAAATGGAAACATTTAATATAATTGCAACTAGTTCCAGTAATGATAGAAATCTAATTCATCCTCTTTATATTAATTGCCTCTCACGCTGCCTGAGAAAAAGGGAGGTTGATGGATCTAAGGGACTACTTCAAAGTTTAAAACCATGGGAAAATGCTGAGAAGATCCAACAGAGCCCGGTCAGTTGCAATTTGGAGGGGAAAGGGCCGCTTGGCACAAAAATGCCCTGGGTGCCTTGGAGGAAGAGTGATATGGGGAAAGCCTTGGGGGTATATTTCTTTCTATTTTCAGTACTTTTTTCTTTTAAATCAGACTTCTCAGAATTTTGTCTTATTTATCTTTTCAAAGAATTTTTTTTTTATTTTTTATTTTTTATTTTTTTGAGATGGAGTCTCACTCTGTCACCCAGGCTGGAGTGCAGTGGCCCGATCTCGGCTCACTGCAAGCTCCGCCTCCCGGGTTCATGCCATTCTCCTGCCTCAACATCCCGAGTAGCTGGGACTACAGGCGCCCGCCACCACACCCGGCTAATTTTTTGCATTTTTAGTAGAGACGGGGTTTCACCGTGTTAGCCAGGATGGTCTCGATCTCCTGACCTCGTGATCCACCCGCCTCAGCCTCCCAATGTGCTGGGATTACAGGCGTGAGCCACCAGGCCCAGCCAAAAATTTTATTTTCTGTTCATCATCTGTCTGTTTTATTCTCCCTGTCATTGATTTCTCTTGTTATCTTTATTATTTTTCTCCCCTCTCATTTCTATTACACTGGGATTCTTTTTCCAATTTATCAAATTGAATGCTTTGCTTATTTGCACGCACTCATTTTTCCCTTGATAAATGAATTTGCAGTCCTAAATCGTTCTATGAATACCATGTTAGCAGTGTCTCAAAAACTCTGGTAAGTAGTATTTTCAGTTCTAAGAATTGAAACTTTCTCTTTTGATTTCTTTTTATACAGTGAGTTATTTAGCACTGTCAACAGGATTTTAAAATTGAACATTTCCTCTCCCCCAAGTTGACTGGGGCTTTAAAGCTTAAAGAAACAGATGCTGATCATACCTAGATTATTACAATAAGTGTTCAGGGCCTTTTCAGTTACTGATTCATCAATACTCTAACTGGGAAGGTAAATTCTGCAATATCGAGTAAGCTGAAACTGCATATATATTCTGCAACACAGAAGGGCACAGGATGTTTGTGGCATTTTAAAAAATAATAGAATATTAGAAATCAATATCGAAATAGAGAAATAATTTATAGCATATGTATGATGCAATATTCTATACCAAAAATTATTTAAAACCCATATATCAATATGAATGAATTTCAAAAATACAATGCTGAGTGAAATGGCAAGTTTCAAAATATATGCATTATATAACACAGGCAAAAACAAAAATACAAGTTGACTATCCCTTAGCCAAAATGCTTGGGACCAGAAGTGCCTCAGATTTTTTATTTTCTTAGGATTTTGGAATATTTGCATTATACTTACCAGCTGAGCATCCCAAACCCAAATATCTGAAATCCAAAATGTTCCAATAAGCACTCCCTTTGAGCATCATGTCAGCACTTTAAAAGTTTTGGATTTTGGAGCATTTCAGATTACAGATTTTCCAATTAGAGAGATTCCAACTTGTATGATACAAAACAAAACCATAAAACTATATTTTTTACACTACTCTATGTTGTTTATGGCTTGAAAGAAAGACATAATGCAAATATAGAAAAACAACGACATAAATAAATCAAGGTGGTTGGTACATGATGGCCTTCTATATAATTTTTACGCTTATTTTGATTAGAATAGTTTATATATATTTAATAATTTTAAACTGAAGTTTACCACCATTATATTTTGTTTCAATCTCTTCTTTTAAAGAAAAGATGCTTAAAAATTAATTCTCAGCCATATTTACTTCTGGGTAAGTTTGCAGTTGTATATTTAATGTGCATGCATAGTACCCCTATATTGTAGGATTTTTCACTTTACAAATGTAAAAAAGAAATAGAGGCCGGGCGCGGTGGCTCAAGCCTGTAATCCCAGCACTTTGGGAGGCCAAGGTGGGCGGATCACGAGGTCAGGAGATCGAGACCACGGTGAAACCCCGTCTCTACTAAAAATACAAAAAATTAGCCGGGCGTGGTGGCGGGCGCCTGTAGTCCCAGCTACTCGGAGAGGCTGAGGCAGGAGAATGGCGTGAACCCCGGGGGGCGGAGCCTGCAGTGAGCCGAGATCGTGCCACTGCACTCCAGCCTGGGGGACAGAGCGAGACTCCGTCTCAAAAAAAAAAGAAATAGAAACCAAAGTAAACCTCTGTGGCTCTGGTGCGCTAACTCTGTATGGTCCCTTTGGGAAGACAGTGTAGGACGATGGAAAAACCATAGAGTCAGAAGTCAAACCGACCTCAGGTCAAACCACACCTGCCATTTGAAGTGACCTAAGAGAAATATTTTACCCTCTAGGAGCCTCAGTTTACTTATCTGTTAAGCAACAGCTAAATTTAAAAATTATTGAAAGAAGATCATTTAATTATGATACAAAGCAAGTGGGAAGTAGTCCATCAATAGTAGTTATTACTAATATTATTAGACATTTCCACAACTGCAATTATACCTATTTGTATCAGAGATGACGTCTGAAGGCAATAAAAAGATACTCTAAGAAATAAATGGACATAATAATTTTAAAAGTTAAAGAATTAATTAAAAAGTTGAGGTAAGGCATCTAGTTTGGTTTTGTTTTAAGTGATTTAACACAACAATTTTATGATGCTGTGTCTTTTATGAGACAGGAATTCAGACTGAGCCTAGTAGAGATGACTTGCCTTTGTTCCACGATGTCTGGAGATGCAGCTGGAGAAGCTGAAAGGTTGGGAGTGAATGTTTGCTTGTTTTCAAAGTAATTTTTCAGGTTTTCTTTAAAAGTGTCTACTACTCTAGGGCATTTTAGAACTAAAGTAGTATAAATGACTGCAAAAACTTATAGCTGTAAATTGAAGATCAACCAAAAATTAAGAGACATCCCTAAAAGGATAATATAACCCAAACAAACAGAAAGAGTTGATTTTCACATCTGCTTTTAAGAACTTGGCTATTATATAAAGCGGTAAATTTATTTGTGATCCTTGGGAAGAATATTTACTATCTTATATTCAATTATTTTATTTATCATGATACATACATCAGTATGTTATATATAGAAAAATCAGGACCTAGAAAACTAGATTGAGCTCATATTCTGCTTTGTGGAAACAGACTATATACATGTACAACTAAAATACTCATCTGGTTTGTCTAGGCTTAATTTCTATTTCTGTAGCTAATTAAAACTCTAATTTTCCAATAAGTCTGCCCACAGATAAATGGCCACTTTTTTAGCTATTCTTGGGTGGCTGACTCACCCTGGTTCACAAGCCTCAATTCTGTATAAAAAGGAAATGGAAAAACATCCTGAATTGTAAGCAATCAAAATGCCATCAGAAACTAACAACACAGTTTAATTAAAAAGAAAACTCTATAGTAATTCATTTTTGTTCCTTTCCCCTCTTCACACAAGAAAATAAGAGGTAATACAGAGAAGCAATTAAAATGAAGTCTCCTTTTGCACTCAGGGTGTGTGCCTCGAAACTTTGCCAATGAAATAATTAGCTCCAAATTTCCCATTTTTTTCCCTTTTGTAATATTGAAATTGCTTCTGGTCTTTGTCCAGAAACAAAGCACTTTCTTTGCCTCTTTAGTTAACCCTAGGCTTCTAAGAATCTTTAGTAATCTTGTTATTCTATCAAAAGGCTAAGACTGTGTGGTTACAAGGCCATTGTCACTATTTGATTAAGACCCCAGGTAAACTGGAAACCAGCCTAATTTCATGAACACACTGGATTTGCATAACCTCTGAGATGGATTGATTGGCCTGAAATTAAAGAGTAGGTGCATGTGAGTGTATCTGTCACCAGAGGAAATGATAGGAAGGTGAATTCACTGAGCACAAAGGTATCAACACTGCTGTGGAACTTCAGCATGCATCCTACACTCTCACCATGATCAGACCTCAGAAGAAAGCACACGTACTGTTCTGATCTACAAACAAACGCTGTACTGCTTACCCACAGAGACTGCAACCACAACATGGGCAGCACCCACCTTTAGCCAACAAACCCACGTGGCAATATTGGGTAGAGCACACATGCACAGGCTCAGGACTGAGGACCAATGAAACAGCAAGATAACGTGTTCACAAATGAAAAACCACGTGTCACTTTCAAGCTACTCATGATCACTCTCATGCATGTCTTCATGATGTGGCAAACAGGGATGTCTGATAAACACTAAACTCCAGTAAAGAAGACACTGATGAGGTTTAAAGTATGTGGAGGTCCACGTGCAAGGGGCTCAAGGTGGCTCAGGAGCAAGAGAATGGAAGGTGGAGCTCCATGAACGGTTTGGGGTAGATAAAAGTGAGCAAGGTGCATGGAATAAAAACACAGAGTAGCACCTGCATGAGACAGCCTGAGTACCATTGAAAAGAGAATCCTGCCCACTGGTGCACAGCCCACAGAACATCCTCTACCAGCAATCACAGTAGCGCAGAGGAAAAGAACAGCGAGAGAACTCTTACTGTAGCACGCGGGAGTGGCTGAGATCTTTCAGATCTGAGTCCTCATAATAGGGAGCTATCATCCCCAGCCCACTGTCACTCAGCATGCGTTTCCGCAGGGCAGGATTCCACCAGTCTGAGATCCTGAGAGAAAGAAGGGCACCAGACAGTTAAGCATTCAAAGTCAGCCATGTGACTTCGTTTCCACTTTCTGAAGATGAATCTTGCCAGTAAATGTGAGAAGCAAAATTCATCTTTACGGAGTGTTTACCAGATACTACACATTTACTATTTCATTCATTTATCTCAACAATCATGAACTATCTGCATGATTCTGTCCCCTTTACAGATGAGAAAACTGATTTTCAAGAGTAAGTCATTTTAAATGTGACATGAATAAGAAGTAACAGACCTAGTGCAGAAGTGCAGATTAGAAAATAACAAAGCCCATCCTGTTTCACTGCTTCCCTGTTCCTGGTTTAGTTCAGGGTAAGCAACTGGTGAGAAATAAGAAAGGCACTGATTCAAGCCCTGGTGGAATTTCAGGCTACTTTATTTTTGGAGATAGAGCTAACAGAGGTCTAGCCAGGCCAAAGCAATTCGTTTTGGCCATTATTTGACATGAAGAAAACGACCATACAAAAAATTAGCTGGGCGTGGTGGTGGGCACCTGTAGTCCCAGCTACCCGGGAGGCTGAGGCAGGAGAATGGTGTGAACCCGGGAGGCGGAGCTTGCAGTGAGCCAAGATCGCACCACTGCACTCCAGCCTGGGCAACAGAGCGAGACTCCATCTCCAAAAAAAAAAAAGGAAAAGAAAAAGAAAATGACCAAGTGAACAAAGACCAGGGAAACTTGGCAGAATGGACTCTCTCCTTGCTAGATCAAGAGTCAGAGCTCAGGTTAGGTGGGGTAGGAGGACACCCAGACTCTAGCACCTGCTGCTTCTACAGTAGGACAAAACATTCTACCTGCTTTCCCCACTACTGATGGGTCTGATGCATGGATGTGCCCTGCGAAGGTGGCCTTCCCCACCACCTTTGGGGCTCCCAGGGGTGCATCTGGCTACCCCTTGTGCCTGTCGGCCTTCCCCCATGCTCTGACATCGCAGCTCTGGCTTCCTGAGAACAGCTTTCTATCAGTTCCATGCAGCCACTTGAGTCCTCTCTTGTCTCCCCATAGACTTGGTACATATTGAACATCAACTGCCCCTGGCAGAGTGGGAAACCACTCACAAATAGCAGCAGTGACCCAAAGAAGTGAAAAAAAGTAAATCAAGTGACAATGGGAAAACAGGAATGAAGATGACATTGCAGTTGTGCTAGCCTAGTGGCCTGTTTATTCATACTATATGAGTATGTGTACACGATGTGCATTTACTATTTGGGCACATTGTGTATGGTTTCTAGAGCAATTCTTATTTCAATAATGCAGGCCCCACAGACCAGTAAAACACTAAATTTCACAAGGACAACGATTCTTATCTGTTTTAATTTTTGTACTGTTATTCCCCAAGTACTTACACTAGGACCTGGCACACAAAATTCTCTAAATAGTTCTGAATTATTGAAATAACTTAGAAATATTAATTACATTTGGGTGGTGGAAGGTGGTAGTTAAATGCATGGGCTCTGGCATCAGGTAGCCCAGGACTGTATCTCATTTTTTCTACTTATTTTCTGTGAAATATTAGGCAAGTAACATAACCCTTTAGGTCTCAATTTTTTAATCTATGAATTAAGGATAATTGTACCAAATTTTCAAGGTCACTAGAATGATGATGATGATGATGATGATTACTGTAATAACATTCTATTTAATGCGTGTTTTAAAAATGCCAGGAACGACTTTAAGTGCTTTACCTGTATCAATTCTTTTAATCGCCAAACAATTCTCTGAGTGAGGATTATTGTTATTTGTATTTTACAGATGAGAAAATAAGCACAGAGCACTTAAGATGATTAAGTCACTATGAAGCGGTGGTAGAAATAGAAGAGAGACACGGGACAGAGCTCTTAAAAAGGGCTTGATATGTCATAGTTATTATTATATAATCTACATGTCTCCAGCAGCCTGGAAATAGCAAAGAAGAGGAAGAGGAGAAAATTTGTCAAATCACCTGTGTCAATTGTTAATGTAGATAACAGAGTTACTACAAATGTATAAGCACAAACACAAGTACTAGTGCTTTCTAGGTTTGTTAGGAAGTGTTGCTGTGATGGGGAAAGAAGGCTTGGACATGGTGCAAATCTGGTTTTGTGTTTCTACAGGGCCATTCATAAGACAGACTTATAATAACCACTCTAAGGAAACATAACAAGAAAATCTACATTTCAAAATCATTTGATGTCATTAGAACGATGTCAAGTTCAAAGGCGAACCAGACATGGATGTCACCCTGAGGCCAGCCTCATAGGCAAGGAGACGCACACTCACCCCGAGGCTTGCTCCACCACCAGGTCAGGCATGCCCGGAGGTGTCCCCGCTGGCTGTGACACCACCATATCTGGGTCCAGAATAAAAATCTCGTCTTGGGAAATCTCCATCACAAAGTGCAAATGTTCCTAAGGAAGAACAAGAAGTCTGTTGCATGAAGAATAACAAAACAATTATTCTTGGTCTCGAGGAATAATGAAATTCTGCAACGTGTCAAAGGATCACACTGTGTCGTCAGAAGCTTGATCAGTTAGTGATCCTCCTGAAAGCTGGGCTATGGCAGGCAGGGGGAGACAGGGAGAGATGAATCCCCTTGGTTCAGGATTTCCACTTAACCAGCATTTTATTTTTAGGTATATCTAGAAATGGTCTTGCCTCATCTCCTTCCCAAATACTATTAGAGAAGTGACACCCACATACCACTGGCCCAGCAGGAGTGTATGATAAGTGGACTTCTACCCCATCATCTGGTCAAAGCTAAGCAGCCTGGTTAACAACTTTATCATTAGGTTCAATACTGTACATTTTTTTCCTAGGAGAATTCGCGTAATGGGAGGAATTATTAACTTGGGCAAAACCATTTTTTTTTTCTCATCACTGACCTCTAGGGATCGGCAAACATCTAGTTATACACTTGGGGTCTCAAACTTGCTAAACAGAAATGAGCTTAGACAGACATGAAATTTGGCTAAGAAGGAGTAAAAATATATTTGTGAATGAAAATTTGGAGTACAGGCTGGGGATAATGTCTACAAGTCGACTTATTTTCTGTACTCATTTGCAAGATCAAGCCACATCATCTTGAGTCCATAAATCATAAAACATGTCAAGATAAATCAAAGGTTCATAGCTTAGGTTATGAACACCATTCCAAAATTTGTGTCTCAGTGTTTTTCGTTAAGAAAAATTTATGAGATTAGCTACCAATAAAGTACATTAACTTGGGAATTTTTCACTTTCACAAGCAGGCTGGAAAAAAACTTACCTGAGATCTGTCTATTCGATAAAAGCGATCAGCAGAAGTTGCTAAGGGAAAAAAAAAAATGCAGATGGCACTCAGAATGTTCTGTAATCTGGCACCAAATTTATAACCTTCTCTTCGACTATGCCGGTCAAACCCCTACATGGCAGTCGTGCTAGTCTCCTGGCCAGACCCTAAACCTTTTTTTTTTTTTGAGACGGAGTCTCGCTCTGTCACCCAGGCTGGAGTGCAGTGGCGCGGTCTGGGCTCGCTGCAAGCTCCACCTCCCAGGTTCACGCCATTCTCCTGCCTCAGCCTCCTGAGTAGCTGGGACTACAGGCGCTCGCCACCACGCCTGGCTAATTTTTTTCGTATTTTTAGTAGAGAAGGGGTTTCACTGTGGTCTCGATCTCCTGACCTTGTGATCCCCCTGCCTCGGCCTCCCAAAGTGCTGGGATTACAGGCATGAGCCACCGCGCCCGGCCGCCAGACCCTAAATCTATTGAGAAAACCTCAGCATGTCCATGCCTCTGCCACTGCTATTCTAAGGCTTGGAAAGCCCTTCCATTGCCTCTGCCATCTAAATCCTACTTGTCTTTAAAGAACCAGCTCAAGTGCTTCTGCTTCTGTGAAACCTTTCTCAGTCCCAACCTCCCAACCCCAGACAGAACGTATTGACCCTGCCTCCATGCACATTTACATTTTTTAAAACTTCTTATACAGACTATCTTCACAGATAACTATGAGACTAAGAGACCTGCCTCTTTAAAAATCTGTTTCATTTAATCTTCTTTGCCTCCTGAAATTAGCACAGGATCTTAAAGTCAGGAATTGGTATGTATTTATTAAGTAAATAAAGCTACAGGAAGCTACAGTTACACAGACTTCTCAGGGAAGTGACTTCCCACTTTGGAAAATGGCTTGAAGATTCAGGCCGGGGACCATATGTGGTCTTACACGAATCATTTCACTTTCAACCTGCATCCTTTGAGCCATGTCTGAAGGAAGCCAAAACAGCAAAAAAATTATTTAAGCACTCTCTAAAATAGATTGAGCTGCACCTATGGCATGAGAAAAAAAAATCTAAATTAGAAATTTTGGGTTTCTAGAAATTATTTTAAATATTCTTAATATTAGAATGAATATTTCTAATATTCATTCTAATATTAAGTTCTCAGGTGGGAGAACTGCTTGAAGCCAGGAGTCTGAGACCAGCCTGGGCAACAAAGCAAGACTTCATCTCTACAAAAACAATTTTTTTAATTAGCTGGGGATAGTGGTGTGCCCCTGTGGTCCCAGCTACTCGGGAGGCTGAGGTGGGAGGATTGCCTGAACCCAGGAATTCAAGGCTGCAGTGAACCATGATCATGCCACTGCACTGCAGCCTGGGCAACAGAGTCAGACTCCCATCTCAAAAGAGAGAAAAAAAAAAAGCAAACCAAAAAAGGATTATGGGCCGGGCGAGGTGGCTCATGCCTGTAATCCCAGCACTTTGGGAGGCCGAGGTGGGTGGATCACGAGGTCAGGAGATCAAGACCATCCTGGCTAACACAGTGAAACCCCGTCTCTACTAAAAATACAAAAACTTAGCTGGGCGCAGTGGCGGGCGCCTGTAGTCCCAGCTACTGGGGAGGCTGAGGCAGGAGAATGGTGGGAACCTGGGAGGCGGAGTTTGCAGTGAGCTGAGATCGTGCCACTGCACTCCAGCCTGGGCAACACAGCAAGACCCCGTCTCAAAAAAAAAAAAAAAGAATTATGTGCTTCTCCCTTAAATCCATCTAACAAAGCCCAAATATTATAAATAGACTTTCTACAAAACAAAAGCACAAGAAAGAAAGACTCAAAATGCAAGTACTTATTTAAAATTCACAAACATTTAATGAGTAGTTTCTCTCCAAAGGGGATAGAACTAAGAAACCAGCCAATCATCGTCCCTACTCTCTAAAACCTAAGAATAGAATAAAATCTGCCTTGGAGAAATTCACTTTACTTTGTTCTTTTAAACCATGACTGCGATTACCTTTTAAAGGTTTTTTTAATAAAACTATGGAGTAAAACTACTATCTGGGCTAAGACTGTTAGCCACAATAGTTGTAGTTTTATCTAAGACTTTAGATGGAACAACATAAATATTTTCATAATTTTCTGAAATATAAGTTGTTCCTCTGCAAATTCAGGAATGACAAATTATTATGTTTCTCATTGCCATGGAATAAAGAAGCTGGAGGAAAGTTCTCCGAGGCAGCTGATGAGACATTAACAAAAACCTGCATCATGATTTATGTGGGTTAGATCTCATATAGACACAAGTGCCCATCTTCATAACACTAGAAAAATATGCATATGGCATTCAAAGTGTCCTGTGATCTGGCACCAAAGTTATAACCTTCTCTTCCACTATGCCAGTTAAAACCCTTACATTCCAGTCATGCTAGGCTACTGGACAGTCCTTAAATCTTAATAGATCTCTGCTGCTGCCATCCTAATGCCTGCTCATACACTCACAAATCCTGTCATACTCATATTCACGTTTATATCCTCTCGGATGCTCACCTAGATAAACAAAAAAGGGGTCTACAATGAAAATCATGTATCCATATGAACAAAAGAGAGAATGGGTAGTAGATACATTCGGTAGTATGTAAGCATGAATATACAGAGGTGAGAAGGTACTGCAATATGGGTAATTGGATAGAAATGTAGTATTAGGCAGCATCTAGGAGAGAGATATTTGAGATAAAAAATGGACTCATTAAACAATCGTAAGATAACTAACCTATTATGCATGCAATATGTCATGCTAATCTGAGCAGATTTGAATGCAACTGAATTTTTCCACCTTTTTCCAGAAATGTATACATCATACTGCAATAATGGTCTCATAAAAATAACATGAATGTTCCAGAAGATGCAAATAACATATAAATTAGTATCCATCCTATGCATATAGAATGCAGCTACCGGTCTGAATTAATTTAAGGCAGGCGGTCAAGCTTTAAGAAAAGAGGGCTGATGAAAACATCGGCATGAGCAACTTGATGCTGAGTTCAGCCAGAGTTAACCAAGCTGTGTTGAGGGAAATGACTTCAGGAAAGGACAGTGCAATATCAGCAGGCTCACATTGTTCCGCAGGCCAATACCAGCCATGTGGAGTCACATGAAGGCTTTCTGAATAATCTTTTGGAAAACTAGAGCCCACCCTATCAATTGATGCCTTGCTCTTCAAGTTCCCCAACTCCCACAATACCCGCAAGAAATGCAGAACTCACCATCTAGGAAGCACCACCGAGGGGAAAGCCTCTGTGCTGAGAGAGCCCTGGGGAAGGAGGTTTCATGGTCCTGGAAAGAGACACACACATTCTCGTGGCTGCATTTCAATAACCTGATGGGCTTCCCTCACTCAGCATTCTGCCATCCTTTCCTACACAAAGCACTGGTGAGAAGAGCAAATCACAATTTTTTTTTCTCTAGGAACAGATAGAAGGGCTCTGCTTTGAAATTCTTTCACATAGAACTTTTGAAAATGACTCCCTCATAAAATTACCAGGAGGTTTTCAATTATTCCATGAAATATTTTCAATTATTCCATTAAACATAAATAATCTAATTTAGGACATCTACTTCCTTATGGGAATTTATTTCCCTTTGTGAAGCCAAGGAATGAGTGACAGCTGGCTGTCATTGACACATAGGTCTAAGGCACTGGCACAGAATGGGAATGTATCAAACGTTATCTACTGGCCACATGGGACATACGGTACGTGAGAAAAAGCAGCAGCCATCCATACACAGGGACTGTTCATATACATGGAAACAACGAAAATCAACCTCACATATTGAGGTCATCTCTAACCTCAGCCTTCTCCACTGAACCCAATTACAGAGGAGTAGACAAGGAAGAAAAGCAGCGCCAGGTTAACCCATGACAAAATCACTCTGTCCAACACTCATCCAGACAGCAATGTGCTCATTCACCTGAGCATTTTCTAGGCGTCTCACTTCTATGACCTCCCAATTTCCCCTCTCCTATTTAACATCAAGTCTGCCTGACATAACTGCCATCATTCTTTCCTCTGGGTTTGGATAAAAATAGTTCTCTTCTCTCCAAAGCCAGTCACTTAATTTAGACTCTGGACTATCTTTCTTTCTCCTTTGAACTTTATTTCTGTAGCATTATTAAAATCCACTCATTAATTCTTCTGCTCTCAATAGTTCCCTGTCTTCCAAAATAAATTCCCCTCAGCTGATCTTGTTACATCTATTTTGTTAATTTTTATTTCATTTATATTTGATTTTTTGAGACAGGGTCTCACTCTGTCTTCCAGGCTGGAGTGCAGTGGTGTGATCATGGCTCACCACAGCCTCAGTTTCCTGGGCTCAGGTGATCCTCCAGCCTCAGCCTCCCGAGTAGCTGAAACTGAAGTGGATATATCTTTTGATAATCTTCTTAAACTCTCCTTTCTTGCCCTTCCAAACTCCTGAAGCTTATGTTTATTATCTCCTGCTGCAAGTCTCACTTACACACCTCAGACATGACCTCTAGAAGTCTGGCCTCTGACCTCCCAGCCTTCCAAAGCTGCCCTTCCAAGAGATTGCCAGGACTAGCTTGCTTCCCTGATTTACCACAATTCTCAGTTCCCAAACTTCCTTGAAGTCTCAGAAGCTTTTATTTATTATAAAGAATTAAGGCTACATCCACGAAACAGAAGAGAGAACTGGCAGATTGAAAACTGAAAGGATTTTCTCTTTAAGATTCCAAACTTTTAAAAATTAAACATTTTCTCTACTAAGAGAAGCCTGCCAATGATAACTGGGGAGGGAGGAGAGCACCTTCCAGTTTACAACATGTGATTTGGAGCATTCTAGCCCTGGTTTGCAGTGGAATTGAAATCACTGACAGAAATGGGACAAATGAGGGAGGCCAGGTCTCTGTGGGGAAGACACTGGGAGTCTGGCCCTTATTAGGGATTTGAAATGTTCAAATGTAGGGAGCAGCACTGGGGTGCGGCTGTGCAGACAGCAATAAAGACTTGGCAGCTGAAGCCGCAGGTGTGGATGATCTCGTGTGTACAGAGGGGACAGGAGAATAAAACAGGAATAACATAGAAGAAGTAATAAGGACCCAATCAGAGGTTGTACTGACTTTCTTGGGAGTTAATCAACACTCCCTGCTGCCCTACTTGATCCTCAAATAAAGCCTGGGCTTAAATCACTTGTTCTCAAAGTGTGCATCAACTAGAAACTTGTCAGAAACACAAATTTCCAGGGCCCACCCCATGTCTGCAGAAGCACTATGGGTGGAACCCAGCAATGTGTTTTAACAAGCCTTTCAGATAGGTCTGAGGATGTATGTGAAAGAACCTAAAGTTACCGAACAAAAGGGATGCATATTAGTAAACTAGAAACCTTGAGTGTATGGAGTTTTACTCTAAATGAATTCTGTGAATTAAATAATTGATAGAGGAAAAACTGGTCTCATTCAGGAATGCTACCAAAATCTATATTTATAAATATAAAATATGTATATCATTTATATTTATAAATATATCCATATAGCTATGCAGAGAAAAATACTTACATATATTTTGTTTCTACATATTTATATTATACATGTTTATATTATATAATATATATAATATATAGTATATATAATATATATAGTATATATAATATACATATATTGTATATATATCATATATACATGTGTGTATATATACATTATATATTATATAAATAAGTATAATTATATATATTATAATAGTATACATTATATTATATATAAATAAATTATATTTATTATATAAATAATATAATTATATTATATATTATATTATATAATGTATATATTATATATGTATATATGTATTATATATTATAATATATAATATATTATATGTATTATATATTATATGTATGTATAACATATATACGCATATATAATATATACATTATATATACACTATATAATATATATACACTTGTACATGTGTATATATGTTCCTCTTTTTTGAACTAGATTTTCATCCTGATTGTTGAGCTAAGTGAAATCTTGACATGTGCTTAGTAACTATTTATATGAGAATTATGTGTAACATTTTGAGGATTATATTTTGACACATGTGACAACTTGTTTTAAAGGAACTTAAGGTACTTAATGCATTTTTGAAAAACAGATAAAGCTACTGACGTCTGTCAGTTGGGTGAGAAATGTAATTATAGAACAAGAAATTTGGAAGTGATTCAAAATATTTAGTGGCAACTATGAAAGCTAATAAATAAAGAGATTAAACAGAAACAGGATTATCTTCTCTATGAATAAAGGGACTAAAACATCAAGGACACTTTCTGCCTTTTGATGTTGAATATGCTGCAGAGGACACAATAAAAACATATCCTAATTTCTGTAGGTAAAAATCAGGGGAAAGAATACAGGAATGCTTGATTTATCGTTTTAAAAACCTAAGGATCCATCACACTATCTCTAGGCTATTCTGATTACAGAAAATTGGATGTTATTTAGTCTAGGTTAGTAAAATCTAGATTGAGGCACTGCCTCAGCAACATGACTACCACAGGTTGGTAAGGAAATATAGATGGTATATATCTTTTTATGTGCAGGTGGCTGTGTGTCTGGAGAGTTTTATGCCCATGCCTGACTTTTTTAATGTAGTTTGCTTTTGTTCACTTATTTACTCTACATTTTGATCCATGGATGGAAATTGCAAAAATGTTTGATCTACAGAAACATCTGATATAACTCCATATTCTTAAAGAGGTTTTGTCTAAAGATAACATTACAATTTTGTTTGGTGAAAACACACTGGTCGCCATAAAGCTCTTTAAAATACTTTAATGGGTCTTCAAATAGGTTCAACAATTCTTGAACTCTCCAAAATTGTATGCTAGATTTGGTATGTCTATGTGTATGTTCATTTTCCTGGACAGAAAAACCACTGCTTTCTAGATTATCAAAGTGATCTGAGATTTCCAAGATGCTAAAAAAGCTATTAACTTCAAGAATCAAAAATTTATGTCAGAGAGAATTCAACAAAATAAGAAGATTCTGATCAGTAAAATACCTTATGAGAATAGGAATCACCAATGCAAAGTTACTGGTAATTGTAATACCAAAACACTAAACAACAAAAGCTCTCTGAGCTTGTGGCTATTCTCCTAGTAGCAGACCGAAACTCGGTCAATTTTTACATGGAAGGACTCAACTTTTTGCTTATTTCCATCCATAGTCTCTCCCAAGTGTTTGTTTTCAGTGCCTTAAGTTCTTCTACTTATGTTCAGTTTTATAAACAAAGGAAAAATGTATTTATATTTACCATTGTATGGTATTAATAATTGAAGTTAAATAATACATCATTAATTAAAGGCACAGGAATCTGATTTTAATAATTGGATACTTTCCTGGTGACCTGAAGATTAAACTGCAATTTTGGGAGTTGTTAGAAAAGCAAAAGTAGAGTTCTAACTTCTCTGAAATGCTTCCCTGAAATAGATTTGCATCCTCTTCCAACTTTTGTGAAGCTCTTTCCACCTTGTTCAGTTAAAAAAAAGGTGAGTTCTTAAAGAAACAGCTACTCACATAATAGGTCCTATGCTAAAAGTCATTTAAATTCCAATGAAAAACTGTAATTACTATCTGGGTAGATTCATAATGCAACTAAACTACTCATTTAAAAATTCTACATATATAAAATGTACAAAAGTGTCAAGTCTCAAAAAAAAATTGCCCTTGAATCTAGTCCATGTACATATCTAAGCAGATGAAAATGCTTCACCTACATCGGGACACAAAAAATTGGAGATTTTTTTGAAGTCAATGTTAAAATGATGTTCCAACATAGCAGACTGACAATATGCAAAATATACCCACAAAATATGCCAGTAATTGGTAAAAGAAGAAACAAGAAAATCCAGGTACGAAGCATAAATGGGTGCTGAAAATATATCTCAAAGATCCGAGACATAATAAGAGGTGAAGAGCAGGCTAGGGACAGAAAAGTTGGTGGTGGTTGAGGTGCCGGTGGTGGATGCTGGATTTCACTTGAGTTGAAAAACAGAGCAAAAAGATAGTGAGAAAGTCTGCTTCGCAAAACTGAAATTTTTGTAGGATGTGATCATCATTATCACAGACAAGCTAAGAATTGAGATGCCAAAAAATGTTCCTGTCCTTGAGGTGTTAAAATATTGTAGGGGAGACAGATCTGATGAATGAGATGGAAAAACAAGGCGAGAGATTGTATGGGATCCAGCCCCAATTAAGCAGCAAGCCCAGAGGCGGCGGAAGGCTGATAGGAAGCGCACCAGCTTTGAGAGGCACGACAATCCTGGCACCCTACCCGCTACTCGCCGTGAGAGTTTAGGATAGTTTCTTATCCAGTTTCTTGAATACCTCATTTTAAAATGGCTACAATAATATCTATCATAAAGCGTTCTTTTGAGGAATTAATAACACATAAAGTGCTTAACCCATTGGCTGAAACATGTTCATGTGCAGATATAATTATCCGAGAGATAATTATATCCCATGCTAGGCAGCTGAGACATTATTTTACCTAAAACAATTCTGCCCTTAGTCACATGAGGGTCTCAATGGACACAGGCCACATTTCAGACCAGATCATTTAGATGGTGCTACCCCTAACACAACACTATTTATCCATAAATACATTTGCACTCAGATTCTGAGTTTTAGAGAAAAGAAAGAAATAGGACAAATTTGTATGAGTGAACACAAAGCAAAGTGGCTTTAAACAAAGGCTGAAATCATGCCATTTGTTGGTCTGGTGCTTATAGGGCTTGTCTTAATCAGCAATCCAGGGCCTCTGTTCACAATATTAGATGTTATATAATTGTCTTAAATACAGGATATTGTCTTGAAGGCTGAATGTCTTCTATCACCAACAGGCATACATTTCAGAACATTTTATTTCACTGATGTCTCCCTTCCCCATTCAATAGTAACTGCCTACTTGCTATTTCCTTAGTTTCACCAAAATTAACTTGTCACTTGCTGATTTGGGCTGTCAGTTGTCACAAAACTATACATTATTCTTTTTCCTGTGATACAATTGTGATCAGCCTTTTTAATGTGTATTTATTAAAGCCAATGAAATGCAAGGCATGTGACTGGAAGGTCACAAAAAACGAAGCATGGACCATGTCTTTAAAGGGTGGCCACTACACTAGGAACCAGTTTAGGTGCTCTGCATGCTTTCTTTCTGGCTCCAATTCTTGGAGTTACTGTAAGTCTGATTTACCAAGTTTCAACTTCTTTTCCCAAGGGACGACTATTTTAATTATGATTTCAATTTATTTCCTGGCTGCTGCCAACAACCACCAATTTTGGAAGAAGGATTTTGAGCCAGCTGCCAAAAGAATCAGAGCTTGGTAATTAAAAAAAAAAGAAATAGAAGACAGCAGAAGAAATTCATTGTTGGCAAAGCAAATGGAAGGCTCAGTTCACATTTAAGAAAGCCCTTTCCTTTCAAAGTCTCAAATTTGGGGCTAAAAACCTTTGTTCTGGAGCAGTAGTTTTCAAATAGTCCTGGTGCTGATGTACGGCCAAGAAGTGCCAGTAGATACAATCCTGAGTCATCCAACCCAGTTTCATAGACACCAGCTGTCACGACGTCAAGCAGAACAGGTAGCTCTTGACTCTGGCTCTCCTTCATTCCTTCCTACTCTTAGTCTTCCACCTACAGCTTCTGCCCTGACTCATCTCCACTGTCTGGCAGTGAAGGATAAGAAACACTAATCTGGACAAGCTGTCAAAAAATCACTGAACCACATTTTGGTGATGGTAATTTTCCTTTTTTTTTTTTCTTTTTACGGTATGCTCATTTTTTGCTTCTGAGAATTTCCCATAAACATGGCTCTACTTCTGTATTAATGGTGGCTATAGATTAAATAAAGCTTAGACTATTCCATTTTTTATTTCATCTACTGAATATTTTATACTTGATAAAATTTCTCTCAGCCATATATGTTACTATCAGAATTCACAATTGGAGTGTTCAAGTCTCACATAATCATCTCCCTTAGTTTTAGGGTTACCTGGACACTGCCATAGAGATAATTTAGAAATATTAGGTTACAGTCTCAATAATAGGTTAATTTTAACCCATAATCATCCATGTATGTGCAGGCTTTTTTCATTCTGTTATTAAGAAGGCTGCATAATCTAGCTCCTACCTACCTCTCCTGCAATCCTCCCCACTATTCTTCCTGAACCTCTTCTCCTGCATCTAAGAGCTGACCACAATAAAGAACTGCAGTGGTGAGAATTTAAGTAAACTACCCAGAAGCCTCAAGCTATTCAGTGGTGGAGAGTACAGACTTCTTTTACTTCAGAGCTCATGACCTTACGCACAGGGTTTTACAGCTTCTAGAGGAATTATGATTTCAGGTTTTGAAGGAAGAGTGAGGTTTGGTATAGATCAAGTTTGAGAGCTCAGAATTTTCTAGACTCATCTCAAACAAAAGCAGGAAGAAAGCAAACCTAGAATGATCTAAATGGCTATGAAGACCTCATTCTACTCTAGTCAAGGATCTTCCACAGATGTCAAACTAAGTTTCCTCTTTCTTACCAGTTTGCTCCTGGTAGCTCAGAGTTCCTGCCCCCACACATTCTGCAGTCTTGCTGTCTTCCCACTTCCCACCACTGCGTTCCCTGCTGCCTAAGAATTCCACAGAAATATGGTAATCAGTGGGAACCATAGGCAACCCCAACCCAGACACAGGAACCAAGACTACAACCATGTGAATAAGAACCCAATTACAGATTTTGGGTAACTTTGCTGTATGCGTTATGTAACTTATAAACTTCACACAAACACAGCCAATCTTAATATGTTTTTAGCATGTGACATGGTTTTCATTTCTGTTATGATTTTATTTTTGAAGTACCATAAACTTTATTGCAACATTGTTTGCAAACAATGGTAACAATACTACACAACCTAAAAATGTCTATCCATAGAAACAGGGTTAAATATATACCATGCAATAGAGTAATAATTTTTAAAGACTGAAATAGAGTTTCATCTATTAGCAAGATGTAATTTCCACGGTACATAACCGTTAAAAATAAATTGTGATATAATATGTATAGTGTGCACATGCAAATTGTAAATACATTTTTATTTTTATTATAATTTTTATTTTCATTGAGACAGGGTCCCACCCTGTCACCCAGGTGGGAGTGCAGTGGTGCAATCTCAGCTCACTGCAACCTCTGCGTCCTGGACTCAAACAGTCCTCCCACCTCAGCTGCCCAAGTAGCTGGGACTACAGGCACATGCTACAGAGCCCGGCTGATTTTGCGGTTGTTTTTTGTACAGATGGGGTTTCGCCATGTTACCCAGGCTGGTCTCAAACTGCTGGGCTCAAGCGATCTGCCCATGATGGCCTCCCAAAGTGCTGAGATTAGAGGCATGAGCCACTGTGCCCAGCTACATTTGTGTATTTTTAAGCAACAATCCCCACATATGTATTCATGTATGTCTATGTGTGTAACTTTGTATAAATGTGGGAAAACAAAAATGCACACCATAAAGGTCTACATTGGGTGGAGAGTTAAAAACCAAGCAGAAGTCTAGAATTATGTACAAATATCAAAACTAAGGTAAACCAAGATTATAAAACCTGGCAGATTGAAGAACACACATAGCTTATAAAAGTCAAGAGATATACCATGAGGACCTTGATATGAGAGAGAAATGCATATTGTATGGGTTAAAAATGGAGCAGGAATAAAGAGAAGCAGAATATCAGACAGGAATTCACAATTTACTGCAATAGTCCGTAAACTTTTTATGCTCACACATTCTTAACCTATCATGACCACACAGATGAATATGTTCTTACGTACACAGGGTACAAATAATTCCTGCATCATGCCTATCTATACACCTCTCTCGTACTAAAAAAAAAAAATAATAATCAGAGTGTAAGTGAGTGATAGTGATGTTAATAGAGAGGTTTTACTGAATTATCTCTAATTCGTGTTTAAAGTAACTCTCGTTACTAATCCATACAGCTCACATCAGGTAAACACTTTCTCTGTTCTCAGAGGGCCTGGAAGACTGGTTGAGTGGGTAGCCCTGGCGTTAAGGATTCCTGGTTTCAAGGGCATCCTCTGGTCTCTGCAGAAGGGTGAAAAGCAGTGCAATGTGGACTGTGAATTAGACTTGAAGGAAACAGAAACAGGAAGTAAGAAAAACAAACGGCTCCTTGAAAGGGGGTGAATATTGGTTCCAGGACAGACCTTAGCTTCATGGAAGCTCTAGGTTGGACCTGGCAATGTTCTCATCACTACACAAGAACACAAATGGTTAGAGTATGTTTGATTTGTTAATGCTGCACATTAAATAAATGTACAGCGACCTATTTTCCAATAGAGAGAAAAAAATACAATCTTAAAAATATGCGTCTTTCAAAAGCATCTGACAGTAGATACTGAAGAAATATGATTGTATGAATGCAGCTATATTTCCCTGAGCTGTGCCTCTAACCATCACATCCATAGCTTTCAATGGTAATTTAGGGTCTCTAGTCTCCCCAGTCCTCTCAAATTGCATGATCAAATCAATGATTCATCAAAGAGATAAGATACTTGACTTGCCCATTTTGGATCTGTTATTTTTATTCATATAAATGGTGTGATTTAGATGAATGCAACTGTCATTGCTCTGTAATGTAGGCCAAATGACATAACCTTAGATATACCGTGATCCTTTCTATTTTAAATATAATAATCTTCTAAAATTACATGCCCCTTAAATGAATAATATTAGCAAAAACTGCTCATTTCAAAAATCCCTGATATGTGAATCTTCTCTTATGATATATGTTAATGGAAAATATGTTTCTTGTGCTAAAAATATAGGCACATGCACAAACACAAAACTGACATTCCTCATATATATATATTTCTGAAAGCCAACTGGCATAAATTATATAAAATTGATGAGAAAATCATCTGAACCACTATTTGGCATGCATATGCCAAAGTTACCCTTAATTTACATGCAATTGTTCATAGCTGATGCACACATAATTTAATGAAGGCACAGCAGCCCCATCACACACTAGTAAGTTTTCCAATTAAGCAATATCACCTAGTGTTGAACTACGCCTTCAATATGAATGAAATTCTTTTTCTTTCATAAAATTGAGAAAAGACATAAACAGAAACAAAACAAAAGTTCTACAGCTTGGAAATCCCTGCTTCATTTAATAATGGCCAATCAATAATTACCTTACTTTTAAATTTCTCTCGTTACCCATTCAAACTTCTCATCTGTCTGCCCCAACATCTCCCACACATAAGCCATCTATCCGTTTTTTTAACATAATGTTGCATACAAATATGTATGTATGTGTCTCTGTCTAACTACAGCCCCAAATAGACTTGCTACTATTTATTTTAATATCTTAAAACCCCTTCATCTCGAACCTATTTTACCACCCATGACTCCTACAGTGGAGGAATACAGAAATGGCATGGCCATTCTTCAACCCAGATTTGGAAGATGAAGAAATAGTGACAGTGGGGTAGAAGATAGAAATAAGCAATATTCTAACGTTTTCAAGAGTCCCTTTGTGTGAGAAAGTTCTCCATTAGCAATAATGACAACTCCAGTACTGCCTTCACCCGTAACAGACAACAGACCTGACCCTAGGAAAGTCTTATTTAATCCCTCATTTGACCCATTTCTGATAGCTTCAATCTAGTCCAAAGGAATGGCGTTCTCCAAAGCTTCTAGCTGGTACTGTTCTTCTCTCTCAGACAAGATAAATCAATTCCCAGGAAGACTCTCTAAATCTTGTTTCACTCTATCTATTGAAGGACTCTTCTAGACTCCAGAAAACAAATGGAGGACAAAGAGATTTCAGAGAAAGGAGAGAGATAAATAAGGACAGCCAGAATAAAGAGAAAGGGGATGAATGAAATATTTATAGGAAAATGCTGTTTGCCTAGAACTAGACACAACTTTGATGGAATACAACACAGACTGGTCCTCCAGAAGAGCAGGCATGTAGGAACAAAGGAGATCAGAGGAGGAACAACTAATGTAGACTCCGATCTGACCAAGAGGTTTTTTTTTTTTTCTTATGAAAGTGAAAGACATCTGTACCACCCTGAAGAATGAAAAGGCTTTTCAATAACGTTTTCTCTATTTTTAGATATTCCAACCATTCTGGTACTATTTTTAAATGAATTAATTCTTAGAGAAAGTAATCACCTGGCTGAATCTATTTTTGCACCTACAGATGAATCCTATGGTATTCACTAAAATCTCAAGTTATAATTCCTACCATTTAATGCCCCATGAAGCATCACCCTGGGGAAATGGGGAAACCCAGGGTGTCTACAAAAAAAACCCTCTAATTGCTCCTAGTTCTCTCTTTATTCTACCCTACTACATCTATAAATGCCTCCTTCTATTCTCCATCCCTATTTTTTCTTTTGATCCTCTTCTTTATTTCTCCTTTCCCTTTCCTCAACTAGGTCTTATACCTATCTGGGGTTCTCATTTATGTACTGAGAACCGTCAGAGTGACTCAGGGTTCCTCAAGCTCTACACTATTGACATTTGGGGCTGGATAATTCTTCATGGTAGCAGGCTTCTCTGTGCACACGATAAGATGTTTAACAGCATCCTTGGCCTTTATACAATAGATTTCAAAGTCTTCAGACCTTGCCAAATGCCCCCACAGGAAGCAAATTCTTCCCAGCTGGAAATCACTAGAATGGCATATCTGCCTCTATTCCTTAGTACCTTTGTGATTTGGGGTTAAGAAGGGATATCATGATTTCGAGGGAGAAAGCAGAGAAGGAATTATCTCAAAGTAGGTGGCCTCAGAAAGCATCCTTATCAAATAAGCAGGTGGAGTCCAATTCTTATGTTAATTATTGTTCATTTGGCAACCTCAAGAATATACTAAATCTGCAAGTGCAATACATTTTGCTTGTAAAACGTTATTAGTTATGGGTTACATCGATGCTACTAGGATGGAGGGGCCTTTGAATTTTGACCTCAGAGATGGTGTAGGCAGGAATTTTCAGCAGGCTATAAATATCTAACACATTCTTGTATAACCCATAATACCTTGTTAGGTTAACATGAGGTGTCATTTTTGAGCTTCAGTGCTTTGTTGGCAATTCACTACGCATTTGGAAAAGGAAGCAACCAAAGCAATGAAATGCTTAAGTGGCAAGAAACTGCCATATGTCTCACTAACAAGGTGTCTTGGGCATGTGTACACCTTTCTAAATGCCACTTTTCTCTTGAGATTTTTCTGGTCTTAGAAAACAGTCAGCTAAAATCCTAGCTGCAAATTAGTGAGCTGACAGGAATTTCTCAAGTTTTCAAACATACTGGTATTAATTTTTTCTCTTCACAGTTAATCCTCCAAGCATATTTAATGCCATCTCATAGACAAGAAATTTCATTAAAAGGCATTTAAGGCATTTTGTCGTTCATGTTTCTTTTTCACCTGTAACACTCCTTACTCCCACCAGGACAAACTAGGGAATTCCGATATAATCAGTTTCTGCACTAAGAAATGAAAGATTTAGTATTAAATTTCCTGCCAGTCACTTTCTACATAAAAATTAATAGCATCTATATCCCATGTGTTTTATAATACACACACCTAGAAAAAAAAATATAGAAATCAATCCATATCTTTTCAGCCTCTCAGTGGCATTTGACACTGTCCATTATTCCTTCCTCTCTGAAATACATTTCACTCTTGGCTTTCGTGATACCACCTTCTCCTTGATTTCCAGCTTCCCTGCTGCTCATCTCAGTTTCCATGATTCTTCTTGACCGATTGCTGTCTTTAACCTGCACTCTTCTTGACTCATGAATAAACATAGATAGAACATTGGGCCCTCCTCTTTAACTGAACTCCTCCCTAAGTGATCTCCTCCGGCCTTGTAGTTTTAAGCACCATCCATCCATTTGCTGATGACTCCAAAATTTCTATCTCTGGGCCTGAATTTTTTCAGTGAGGTTTACTACTCATATACCCAACTGCCTACTCACCAACCCTCTGGGATCTAATAGGCATATCAAAACTAATACAGCTAACACAGAACTCTATTTCCTATGCCTCCAACTCATTCCTCCTTTGATGATCTTAGCCAAACATGAAAGTTTATCTCTCCCAGCTTCATGCTTCAACCAGCTCTCCTTGCCCTGCTCAGGAAATTCCTCATTAGCTTCTCCCTATGCTCTGGCCACGTTAATTCTAACACAGTCTCTTTTTCTTTCCTGTTTAATGAGCAAATTCTGGGCTTCTTGGATCTTTTTTGTTCCAACCATTCCTTCATGCTCAAAGGCCCCTGCTTTTTATCACTCTGCTCGCTCCTTCATTGTCCTAAGGAAGGATATGGGAAAAGATGACACTCCTGACACTCATCCCTGATCACTGCATTCGTTATCCTAGATGTTCAGCGCACAAAACCTTTTGATGTGGCATTTATAATGCAGCAGTTTTGACACCAAGATTTGACTTGACTATAAGTAAACAAAATAATGCCGTAATATTTTGACAGAAAAATATCATTAATCCTTCTGAGTGTTATTACCAAACAATACACGCAATACATAACTCACTCATATTGTAGTATCTTATCCATCCATTGATCTCCATGAATAGTTACAGATAGGGCACAAAAAATATGCTACAAAATGCCCACAATTTTAACTCTCACACCAAAAATGACTACATCATATAAGCCAGGAATAATAAATAAAAGTAGTTTCATAAACCTAGCTAGGATAAATCTAACATATTTTGATGAAGTTGTAAAGGTTCAAAATGTCCAAGAGGAAAACGTATAAACTCTTAAAGACAATATACTCACAGTCTTCTAACTACTACTGCCAATTGTTAGAGATCAGCTCTTACCTTTAAAAGCACTATGCTTTTTTGGTTTTAATTTTTATTTTAAGTTATTGGGTACATGTGCAGGATGTGCAGGTTTGTTACATAGGTAAACGTGTGCCATGGTGGTTTGCTGCACCCAGCAACCCATACCGTAGGTATTAAACACAGCATGTATTAGCTATTATTCCTAATGCTCTCCTTCCTCCCACCCTTACAACAGGCCCTAGTGTGTGTTGTTCCCCCCTCTGTGTCCATGTGTTCTCATTGTTTATCTACCACTTATAAGTGACAACATGTGGTGTTTGGTTGTCTGTTCTTGCATAAGTTTGTTGAGGATAATGGCTTCCAGCTCCATCCATGTCAGTGCAAGGAACATGATCTCATTCCTTTTTATGGCTGCATAGTATTCCATGGTGTATATGTACCACATTTTCTTTATCCAGTCTATCGTTGATGGGCATTTGGGTTGATTCCATGTCTTTGCTATTGTGAAAGCACTATGCTTTTTAAAATAAAATTTACACCTAGATAGTGGCTCTGGGTAAATATGCAAATAGTCACTCTGATGAAAGTTGTGCTCTATCTAAAAAATTAGGTGGAAATTTGTCTTCTAGTGGTTGGTAAAAACAGTCTAGAAGAAGTTCATTTTGTTTTGTTTTTAATGTAAACATATCCTAAGTGACTTTTCTTCCTTTCAAGGCCAGACAGATGGAAGAAAGAACTCTAGAATTGTGGGATACGTTGTCTGAGAAATAAATATACAAATAAGAACACAAAGGCCATTCCTGTCATTAAGCCTGAAGATATGCTGCTTCAGCCAAGGGCAGAGGGTATCATTGGTAGGGGGAATACCTAGAAGGCTACAAGGTATAGGTTTTTCTTTAAATTGTTGTGTTTTCTATTTATGTTAAAGGATGTTAAATTGGAAATTTCAGGCATAGGAAAATAGACATAAAAATCCAAAGTGAAGTGCTAAACCAGGATTTACACATTTATAAATTTAGGCATAGTTATATTCCTCCCCACATGGAAGTATAAAGGGTTTGAAGAGATTTATTTGGAGAGAATTGGCATGCTGTGATTCCCACGTATCTTTCCTCTTAACAGGACAGGGTAAGGAGCCTCTCAGATAAAAGGGCTTTACTGAGACCAGTCAAAGAGCTTCGTTTGGGTTCCTTGCAGTCGGGAGTAATACTGTGTACTAGGGTCTACATCATGTCTGAGAAATCTAATGGGTAAGAAGATGGCTGAAGAGATCTGTGCATCACAAGTGGGATGAGGAAGTTGGAAAGAAACTGCACCCCCAAACTCTACTGGGATAAAGAATAACTGAGTGTTCTCCTACAGACTTTATATGGGCCATAGAGAGAGGCAGACTGGGTTTACTAGATTGTCCAAAAGACCCGGGATGAACCACTCAGATTACATTTTAAAACTGTTGCTTGATGGTTGTAGGAAGCAGGGAATTCTCTTTTTCTGGAGGTGACAGAAAAAAACAGTCCTGGTTGCTAATGGCAGTCATCTTGGACCACAAAGTCATCTAGCCCAGAGGTAAAATTGACAGGAAGAGGAGAACAAAGCGGAAGGACCAGCAGGAAAGTGGAGTGTGAGCCATGACCAAATGGGATGAGAAATCCACCTTGATCTGGACTTTTTGCTTATGTCAACCAAGAGACCCTTTCCCTGCTAAGCTAGTTTCAGCTGAGTTTTCTGGTATTTGTTACTGAAAGCACTCAATTTTATAATCTTTTCTAAATGATCTAGGAGAAAATCCACAGTCTAAATTTGTGCTAGACTAGGGTGGTCCAAAATCAGGAAAATGCAAAAGAATCAGAATACCATTTTCACTAGGTTCTTAGAATGAACTCTATCCCTAGGGAAGATGTGAACTCTAAATCAAAATGAGACATTAATTGAAAGATGGACTTCATTTGGCCGGAAGGTAAGAAACAAGGAGAGTCAATTATTTGTTACCTGGTAATGAACTCTCTGGGAGCCAGAAGAAACTGACTGTAGGTCCTAATGAGAAAATGAAAAAAAAAAATCCATACCTTAAAATTAGTTTGAACAAGCTGCCCCACAACTCAATCTCAGCTGAACTCCCAATTTAATATTACTATGCTCATCTGGAAAGTATCTAACACACCCAAATTCATAAAGGTTAAATAAAGAAGGTAATGCCAGAAATAATAAAAGCAAACCAAGTTGGACTGAGAGAAGGTCATTAAGCTGTTGAAGCCTATAAGTCCTACATAGCGTTTAGAGGTAAGTGATATATTATTATTTCAATCTCCTATATAGGAGACCAGAAGTAAAAGACAGGCAATTTTGTTCTAATAAATGGGGATTATATTTAATGTGCATATAAACTTTTGGCTTGGGAAGAAGGTTTTGGAAATCCCTTTAAACACTTGGAAAGCTTTTCTTTACCTTAGACCAGATACGTACTGTCATGGTAACTGTTTATATTGATAAGTCGCTTAGCAAATAGGGGTTTTAATAGACTACAAAGAGAAAATCACCAACCGCCTCCACACTATCACAAAGTGCAAATTAACAGGGTTGAAATTAATGAGGTTTTACTGGCACATTGTGAAAGCCTGACTCCTTTCATAAAGTTTTATAACGAACTTGTCACCATTGTCATGCCTCCTAGGCTTCCTTGCTAATGAGTGTAGTGATTCTATTTACAGATGTCAGCAATCCTGGGTACCTTTGTCCTTACATCTGTTTCCCACAGGGTTTCATCATATTACTTTCCATTAGTTTTAAAAACTTTTCCTCTTTATCTGTTGAGTTGCCTCTTTTTTTAAAAATCCTGCTTTTAGTTGAATATTGGTGCAATAAGCATGCTATTAAGTTAGTTAAGTTGGTTTTTAACAACGTCAATTCATCAATCATGTATTAACATTATTCTACTGTGAAGTCTTGTTAACAAAGCTCTACATGTGTTAATTTTAAAAAAAGGTAAAAAGGTTTGGTACCAATTATGATTCATTTTTTTCATTACAGGTTTCTGGAGTGAGATTCTGCATCAAAATACAAACATTATTTTGGGAAATGAGATACTAGAAGTTTGGGAACATATTAACAGAATTGGACTTGAGTCACTAAAAATTCATATATTTTAACTTGTTTAAGCAGCTATCCTCAGTCAAAATAGCTTAATGAAGCCGTAAGTGTAAAATTTGTTGACCGTCTTTCTCTCATCCATATCAGCATTCAATATTTGTCTTCTATTTCTCAAAATCAGTAATTTTTCACATCACTATGTGCCTCCCACCTGAATTTATTTCTACCAAGAGAAACAGAATCAAATATTCAGGGCTAAGTGGTTACAACTCAGAGGGATTTTAAACAGTATGTATCTACTTTATTTACAATATTTACCTATGTATAACATGTTGTCTGGGACAGAGTTGCTTATCAAGGGGTATCAGACCACCCAACAGCTTTAAAAATACAAACGTCTAGGCCACACCCAAAAAAACTGACTCTAATATACATCTTTCATCAAAAAAATGATAAAGAAATCGTCATTTATGCTTTTTGCAATTTGTGGAATGGAGATGGTTAAGACTCCCCCTCAAATTTTTGCAAAAACAACCAACAACAATTGTAATGATGAGTTTGGGTCTCCTGGCTTTGCTGGTGCAGTTCGCATTTATGGGAGTGCCATATACGGGGTCACTTCTTTTCTGTTTCTCTAAAGCAATACCAGATTGAGAAAAAAAAATCGATTATTCTTTTGTGTTCTGACAAATTCCTATGAAATGTAGAGGATTTTTCTTTCCCGTAGAAGTGTTATTTATTTTTTTGTTTACAAAATCTAGCTGTCTCTGACATAAGTGTCAGACACAAAACATTACATATCACTGTTTTCTTTCATTATTTATCAGTCCCTGTTGAAATTCTGAACATCTCAAATATACAGGTATGTGTCTGGTAAGATGACAAGTTCCAAGCTATAGTTATGGAACACACCAGGGCAACAGCACCCTGTAGTTAACCCAGTCAATGCTTTCCCATTTCAACCATCTGAGGAGTGAACAACAGAGACGGTGGGAGAGGGTGACATACAGCGTATGCTTCAAGGACAAAGCCACCACATTTCCATTTCCTCTCCAAATGCATCATTTCAGAAGCAAATATATATAGCTGGTAATTGTTTACAAAAATGGAAAGTTGAGGAGAACAAAAAATTGGCTAAATAAACTCACCTCCTGTAGGCGGTCTATGTACATACGGCAAGTCTCCAAATCACAGTCTCCACGCACAACTAGAATACCCAGAGGTATCGCTAAGGGTGAAGGAAGAAGAAAAATCTAAAATAACATATTTGATTTTTCTATATCAGCATAAATGTGTTTCTCATGGTTAAAAAACAATCTCATAAACATTATGGGTTTTTTAGATATGTCCATAAAAAGAAAGAAGTACTTTCTCTCTATACCTTTTTTATTATTTCAGTCTCTTCTTGTTTGCAGTTGTCACACACTTTCCTAGCATGATCCATGTTGCCCCTTGCCACCTGCCCCTCATCTCATTGTATTTCACTGGCCCTGAGATGAAGTGCATTGTCACAGTAACGATGGATTGGCAGAACAGGGAGGCTGCTCGTGGCCAGTTGATAATTATGCTTGCATTTTTTATGCTTATGCATAGATTTATGCTTGTATTTGCAATAGACAACATGAGGATGCAGTGCCAGGGAGGAATTAAAAATTGAGGATTCTGGACATTTACTCCTTTCCTTCCTGAATGCAGAGAACTTCATCTTTTTGTCTGTCTACAACAGTTTCCTATTTATGAGACTTGAGCTACTCAAAGCACTGTTGCTACCTGGTGGCCAACATCAGAACTAAAGGCATAAAATGTTAGAAAGAAAAGAACAAAAAACAGCTTCTAGAAGAGGCAAAGCTTAAAAATCCAACTAATTTTAAGGATGGCCAATGTAAGAGTGGTAACAGCGGGACCTCAGAAAATAAGACAAGACTAAGTTATGCACCTTATAAAATATCCTACTTAGGTAGTGTCAAACACACACAGCGGCTTTAGTATACAGAACCTACTTCAGATAGAATCACAAGAGTCCTGAAATACTGAAAAATAGTCTTGTTTCCAAAACTTAAAAAAAAAAATCTACAAATTTCTCATTTTAAAAGTACAGTTACACTATTAAATCCATGATTTAACATAAAACCTTCAAAATTTTGAATTAACCAACTGGAAAGTCGCAAGCAAATGATAAGACAGTGGTATTCTCTAAGAATTTTTTACAATCATTCACTCATTGAATGTATATTTAAAGCCATCATCAATAAATGTGTCTGAAAATACAAAGTACTAGGGCCTTAAAAATTCAATACACAGAAGAAGATACATTTAAAATGCATAAAAAACCTTGAAGAATCTCCAAGTAGTAGAGAAGGCATATATGTAAACAAAAAAATGATAAGTATAACATAGGCCATATTAAACGTATGAACTTTGTCATTTGAAAACTATAGGAAAGAGGGGCTAATTCTTGCCTTGGCGGAGGGGTAGATTTTAGGCACTCTGAAGAAGATGAAGCCTCATTTGATGTTTTAGCTAGAGGAGCAAAGGTGGTCTAGAGAAAAAGAAATAGAGTTTGTATCTCAATGTTACCTCCTAGTTTGGTTTCTGCTAGGGAGACCTAATCGATCCTACCACCCCATCCCTTTATGTTTCTAAAGTCCTGCATACATAAATCTTTAAGGCATCCATGATTTTGTGGAACTATGGAAGCCTGTGAGTGAGTGTGGATTGTTTACCTTCACTTCCCAATGCCTAGTAAAGAAATGGTAGATATTCAATAAATGAGTATAAAAAGAGGGAGGAAGATGGGCTTAACGACTGTTTGGATGCAAAAGAGAAAGTCTGTCTTTCAGGTGCAAGTCACCTGTCCAGGGTAGACAAGAAGCAAGGTAAGCAAGAGGCAGTCAGTAGAGGATAAGGAGCACTCGTAAGTGTCATATCTTTGGGGAAGTAATAATCATTCTAAAAGAATATTTCTCCTTCATTTAAAAGATAAACAGAAGCATCAAAAAGTTTTCAGCATGGCAATCATGCATCTTTGCAGAAAATGGAAGGGAAATTCAATAAGGAGATCTCTTAAAAATAGTGATTAATCATCTTCAGCTAGACCTACTATAAAGACTGAAATAAGTTGATCCACCAAGATAATAGCAGAATAGAATTTCTAATATTTGAGGAATGATGAGAAAAAGTTGGAATTTTGACATAGATAATAAATCTGGAAGTGGAATATAGCTATCATTAACATGAGCATCCACATTGGAATCTTGCTTAATGATATTTCCTTTTAATATTAAATGTGCAAAAATAGAAAATAGATTTTAATCAATGTTTATCCATTTGCCTAAGTTAGGAGATATATTTTATAGATATGCAGGAATCCCATCAACACCTCTGATTTCCTTCTATTATCAGTGTTTGGAGTTAGTCTGGTCCAAGCATATATTCAATGTACTTGGTAGCAGACATTTCAAACTACAATTAGAGATATGAATTCCTCAAGATATGAATTCCTCAAGATATGAAATCAAGAGGAATAGCTAAAAAGAAGTTTTCAAACACGTGTCATTCATCTCTAATATGGGTATAAAATCAACAACTTTGCCTGTTCTTCAAGGAGCAAAGTAAGAGTAACTGCTTTTGATTGAACAATACTTAGCTGTTAATTGTGAGGAAAAAAGAAAGAAAAAAAGGGCGTTCTCTACCACAATTTTATAGCATGATTACCAACAACTGTCAAATCTATTCCAAGAAGGTAGCAATATTCAGTAGAAAGGATCTGCAGTCATCCACAGCTGGGTTCAAATCCCAGTATTGCTTTGGTCTTGCAAATTACTCAACTTAGCTACTTAGTCCATTCTTCTGAGCCTTGGTTTAAAGCCTATGGTGTTTAGAATAGATGTCATATAGGATTTTGTGAAGATTCAATACAACACTATATTTAAAAACAAATTATCAAAACATCAATTTTTATTCTCCCTTACTCTTTTCACTATCTTTTGAGCATCTGTAGCCAGAAAATAGACGTACCCAATCATCTATCTTTTAATTTAACGTAGTACTACAAGGATTAGCTAGCAGTAGTTTCATAAGTTATATTCCAGTTTTCTAAAAACTAACTTCTACTCTTTCTGCCATGTAAAAAAACAACTGTAGTAGAAAAATATTGTAATCTGACACTTCCATTTGGGCCTTTACATGGCGAAGAGAAAGCAGAAACTTTTCAAAAATTACCATCTTCCTTCTACACTATTGTTAACCAACTGCCAAGCTTCCTTGACATTTCCTCTATTTTACTCAGGAGTACTGAGAGCACTCACCACCTGAGCACTAGTGTCACTATCCCTGAGCCCAACAATTCATCTTATTTTGGTAGCAGAGACTTTAAGTCCAGGAAGCATGAGTCAATACTCAACCTTCATAATGGAACTTTTATTGCAGGGATCAAATGGAATTCACAAGTTCTAACTAAGTGAAAAGAACAAGCTGTGTTCTAGAATAAGATGGCAGATTTAATGCACATATTAATCTCTCACCAGAAATACTACTAACCTACAGTAAATAGATTTTTAAAAGAAACGAACAAAAATAAGGAGAAAATAACAGATGAAGCAGATGAAAAATTGGTAACTGACTCAGAGCCCTTAGAGAGTCAAATCCTAAACCACTAGTGGGGATAGACATGAACCAAAACAATTTGTACTGCAAAACCCTCAAAAGGCTTGCAAACTGGCAGTACCAGGTGCCTCAGAAGCGAGGTTAAAGGAGGTGGTTAAGATAAAAGCAATGGATGTTAGATCACCAGATATCCACCACCCATTGTGGAAAGGTGCAGTTACTTAACAAAAAATGAAGATTAATTGATCATCTGAAGACTGCAGTGATCCCCAGCTTTCTTCCCACACTGAATTCCCCAAAAGCTGGCAGCCGGAACCTTACTTTCTTGGAAAAACACTGGAAAACTCATCTCAATGGAATCTGACAAAACCATGAGGAAATATATTAACATGAGAACAGGCCCACTACCAACATTTCTAAGGCTCAAGGCAAGAACATAAAGACCTGCATTCCATATTTCTATATATTTATAAGTTTAATGTGAATTCCCAAAACTGTTAAATGAAATATGTTCTATCTTCCTATCCTGATAAATATTCCTTTGTAGTTACCTAAATGAGATGCTGAAACTCATAATTCTTGTACTCTAAGGAATATCAGAACAAAACACAGTGCTTGTGGTCCATAGTCAGACCTCCTTCTCTTTCCACTCCATGGATGTTCAAAACATGAAAGACCTTGTGCGTATGTATACAGATATTACAGACCACACCCCCAAGCTTTCTCCAAAGCCCATGTAAACTGCTGCCCCAAAGGGCCTTCCTTAGTCCTATGCCCACCCTACATGACTCCTGTGAGACTAGACCAGAAGAAGAGGCCTACGCAGATCCTAGAAGCAGGTCTGGAGCTGTTGGGGCAGGAATTCTAAGAATCCAAAGCCCAGTCTAGAAAAGGGTAGAGAAATCCCTAGATGAGCCCTTTTCCTTAGCACTTTTGACATATCATCCCATGAAGCAGAGCAAAGCCAGAAATGGGACATATCTGGGACATCTAAAGCTGAAGCACCTCTCCCATAGGTCTAAAGACAGCACTGATTCATCATTCCCAAGAAACAGTTCGCCCAGTTCCCCCACATTGAAGCTTGAAGTCAATAAGCTTTATGCATGAGCTCAGAACTTCCAGGCAGCTTTGATGTTTCCCACTTTTAATAATGAAGAGAAAGGCAAAAGTGATCAGAAAATTGAGAAATATTTCTAATGCAGAAGCCAAAGATCAAAATAAACAGGATCCTCCAGGCAAGATAGCTGAACAGACACAGCCAGAAGGAACATCTGCCATCGAGGGACCAGGACATCAGGAAGACTGGCACACTCTAAACAGATCTTCAGAAGGAAGGTATTGAGAATGGCTAGAGGGAGGACACAGATGCTGGGCTTAAGGGGGAGGAAGCTGGAAACCGTGCAGGGGCTACCATACATCAGTTCCTGGCCCTCGGTGACCCCTGGGGTAGTGGTGAGTTGAGCAGGGAAGGAACGACATACTCTCACCATGGACTTATAGAATCCTGGCAGCAGGAGACCACACGACCCCCACAGAAACTTAAGCTAGAAGGCACAGTTGCTTAGAAAGGTGGTAGGGGCAGGGCTCCAGCCAGTGTGGAGCCCAGAGGGTTTGGTGCAGCAATGTCCGCAGTGAAGCATGACCAGGGATACCCATCCCCAAGGTGTCCCATGCTCCCCTAGGAAACTTTAGCCTTAGGCAAACTGTCAGACCTGAACAGAGAAGGGCCAGTCTGACCTGAGTGATCCCTGTATGCTGGCGTCTCCTGCTTGCAGTGCAGCCGCAGATGCCCAACTGGGATGTCTCCCAGGGACATGCATAATAGCTCCTGTGCTGGCTGACTGTGCCTGACAATCAAATAGCTCCAGCACAGTGGCCTCTGCCAAGGCACGTCAGCCCACCTGCACCCTCCCACCACTGCAGCATCCTTTGTACCGCTTTGCTGGCATGCGCTCATCCAAGGCCACCCCCATATCATTTTGCCAGTGTGTGTGTGCCAGCAGACCTTGCCTACCCTTCCCTGCTGGAATGTATCTACAACCCACTGTGCCACTGTTGCCAGCATGAGAGCAACCTGCCTCCATTCACCCAGCTGTACCCCCACTGTTAGTACCAGTACACAAATGAAGATCAGTAGCCCCACTCCCTGCCCTATGCTGCCATTGCCTCCAGTGTGAATGCACACATGGAGACCACCAGCCCCACACCCACCAGTGCCCCACCGCATCCACTATTACTGCCACCTGCAAAAGCCTGCACGGAGGCTGGAAGCCCCTGGCCCACCAGTGCCCCACTCCAGCTGATGAGCATGCATCTCATCACACTGCTGCTGCTTCTGGCATGTACAAATGAGCACAGATCTCACATCCACCACCCAGTGAAGCTCTTTGGCTGTCACTGCCCATCAGGACAACAGGTTCCTAACCTTGAGGAGCCAGAGAAGAAAGCGGGGGACCCAAAATGAGCCCACCAGAGTTAAAGCACACAGCTCAGGAGTGTTGGGCTGAGCATTTGCCCCCTAAAATATTCCAGAAATGAAGCCAGTTGACCAAACCCACCTTATACCATAACCAAACACCCAACACCACCAAAGAAAATAAAAGCAAACAAAAACCAAAAACATCTGAAAGATAGCAACTTCAAAGACTGTAGGAAAATCAGCCCACAAAGATGAAAAAGAACCAGCGCAAGGACTCTGGCAACTCAAAAAGCCAGAGAGTCTTCTTACCTCCAAATGACTGCACTAGTTCCCCAGCAATGGTTCTTAACCAGTCTGAAATAGCTGAAATGACAGAAATAGAATCAGAATATGGACAGAAATGAAGATCATCGAGATTCAGGAGAAAGTTAAAACCCAATCCAAAAATTCTAAAGAATACAATAAAAGGATACAGCAGATGAAAGATGAAATGACCATTTTAAGAAATAACTAAATTGAGATGCTAGAGCTGAAAAACTCAAGAATTTCAGAATACAACAAAAGGATACAGCAGATGAAAGATGAAATGACCATTTTAAGAAATAACTAAATTGAGATGCTAGAGCTGAAAAACTCAAGAATTTCAGAATACAACTGCAAGTTATTAACAGAATTGACCAGCTGAAGAATCTCAGAGCATGAAGACCAGTCCTCCAGAATAACTCAGACAAATATGAAGAAAAAGTAATGAAGAAAAATGAACAAAATGTCTGAGAAATATGGGATTATTTAAAGAGACCAAATCTATGACTTATCAGCATCACTGAAAGAGACAAAGAGAAAGCAAGCAACTTGGAAAACACATTTCAGGATACCATCCATGAAAATTTCCCCAACCTTGGTAGAGAGGCCAACATTCAAATTCAGGAAATGAAGAGAAACCCTGTGAAATATTACACAAGAAGATCATTACCAAGACAGACAGTCATCAGATTCTCCAAGGAAAAAATGAAAGGAAGAAAGTTTAACGAAGCAAGATGGCCGAATAGGAACAGCTCCGGTCTACAGCTCCCAGCGTGAGTGACACAGAAGACGGGTGATTTCTGCATTTCTATTTGAGGTACTGGGTTCATCTCACTAGGGAGTGCCAAACAGCGGGTGCAGGACAGTCAGTGCAGCGCACTGTGCATGAGCCGAAGCAGGGCAAGGCATTGCCTCACTTGGGAAGCGCAAGGGGTCAGGGAGTTCCCTTTCCTAGTCAAAGAAAGGGGTAACAGACAGCACCTGGAAAATTGGGTCACTCCCACCCTAATACTGTGCTTTTCCAACGGGCTTGGAAAACGGCACACCAGGAGATTGTGTCCCGCACCTGGCTTGGAGGGTCCTATGCCAACGGAGTCTTGCTGATTGCTAGCACAGCAGTCTGAGATCAAACTGCAAGGTGACAGCCAGGCTGGGGGAGGGGCACCCGCCATTGCTCAGGCTTGCTTAGGTAAACAACACAGCCAGGAAGCTCGAACTGGGTGGAGCCCACCACAGCTCAAGGAGGCCTGCCTGCCTCTGTAGGCTCCACCTCTGGGGGCAGGGCACAGACAAACAAAAAGTCAGGAGGAACCTCTACAGACTTAAATGTCCCTGTCTGACAGCTTTGAAGAGAGTAGTGGTTCTCCCAGCACGCAGCTGGAGATCTGAGAACGGGCAGACTGCCTCCTAAAGTGGGTCCCTGACCCCCGAGCAGCCTAACTGGGAGGCACCCCCCAGTAGGGACAGACTGACACCTCACTGGGCCAGGTACTCCTATGAGACAAAACTTCTAGAGGAATGATCAGACAGCTGAATTTGTGGTCTCATGAAAATCCGCTGTTCTGCAGCCACCGCTGCCGACACCCAGCCAAACAGGCTCTGGAGTGGACCTCTAGCAAACTCCAACAGACCTGCAGCTGAGGGTCCTGTCTGGTAGAAGGAAAACTAACAAACAGAAAGGACATCCACACCAAAAACCCATCTGTACATCACCATCAACAAAGATCAAAAGTAGATAAAACCACAAAGATGGGGGAAAAACAGAGCAGAAAAACTGGAAACTCTAAAAAGCAGAGCACCTCTCCTTCTCCAAAGGAAAGCAGTTCCTCACCAGCAACGGAACAAAGCTGGATGGAGAATGACTTTGACGAGTTGAGAGAAGAAGGCTTCAGACGATCAAACTACTCTGAGCTACGGGAGGAAATTCAAAACAATGACAAAGAAGTTAAAAACTTTGAAAAAAAAAATTAGACGAATGGATAACTAGAATAACCAATGCAGAGAAGGGCTTAAAGGAGCTGATGGAGCTGAAAGCCAAGTTTCGAGAACTACGCGAAGATTGCAGAAGCCTCGGTAGCCGACGCAATCAACTGGAAGAAAGGGTATCAGTGACGGAAGATGAAATGAATGAAATGAAGCGAGAAGGGAAGTTTAGAGAAAAAAGAATAAAAAGAAATGAACAAAGCCTCCAAGAAATATGGGACTATGTGAAAAGACCAAACCTACGTCTGATTGGTGTACCTGAAAGTGACGGGGAGAATGGAACCAAGTTGGAAAACACTCTGTAAGATATTACCCAGGAGAACTTCCCAAATCTAGCAAGGCAGGCCAACATTCATATTCAGGAAATACAGAGAACTCCACAAAGATACTCCTTGAGAAGAGCAACTCCAAGACACATAATTTTCAGATTCACTAAAGTTGAAACGAAGGAAAAAATGTTAAGGGCGGCCAGAGAGAAAGGTCGGGTTACCCACAAAGGGAAGCCCATCAGACTAACAGCTGATCTCTCAGCAGAAACTCTACAAGCCAGAAGAGAGTGGGGGCCGATATTCAACATTCTTAAAGAAAAGAATTTTCAACCCAGAATTTCATATCCAGCCAAACTAAGCTTCATAAGTGAAGGAAAAATAAAATACTTTACAGACAAGCAAATGCTGAGTGATTTTGTCACTACCAGGCCTGCCCTAAAAGAGCTCCTGAAGGAAGCACTAAACGTGGAAAGGAACAACCAGTACCAGCCACTGCAAAAACATGCTAAATTGTAAAGACCATCGAGGCTAGGAAGAAACTGTATCAACTAACGAGCAAAATAACCAGCTAACATCATAATGACAGGACCAAATTCACACATAACAATATTAACTTTAAATGTAAATGGGCTAAATGCTCCAATTAAAAGATACAGGCTGGCAAATTGGATAAGGAGCCAAGACCCATCAGTGTGCTGTATTCAGGAAACCCATCTCACGTGCAGAGACACACATAGACTCAAAATAAAGGGATGGAGGAAGATCTATCAAGCAAATGGAAAACAAAAAAAAGGCAGGGTTGCAATCCTAGTCTCTGATAAAATAGACTTTAAACCAACAAAGATCAAAAGAGACAAAGAAGGCCATTACATAATGGTAAAGGGATCAATTCAACAAGAAGAGCTAACTATCCTAAATATATATGCACCCAACACAGGAGCACCCAGATTCATAAAGCAAGTCCTGAGTGACCTACAAAGGGACTTAAACTCCCACACAAAATAATGGGAGATTTTAACACCCCACTGTCAACATTAGACAGATCAATGAGACAGAAAGTTAACAAGGATATCCAGGAATTGAACTCAGCTCTGCACAAAGTGGACCTAATAGACATCTACAGAACTCTCCACCCCAAGTCAACAGAATATACATTTTTTTCAGCACCACACCACACCTATTCCAAAATTGACCACATAGTTGGAAGTAAAGCTCTCCTCAGCAAATGTAAAAGAACAGAAATCATAACAAACTGTCTCTCAGACCACAGTGCAATCAAACTAGAACTCAGGATTAAGAAACTCACTCAAAACCGCTCAACTACATGGAAACTGAACAACCTGCTCCTGAATGACTACTGGGTACATAATGAAATGAAGGCAGAAATAAAGATGTTCTTTGAAACCAACGAGAACAAAGACAAAACATACCAGAATCTCTGGGACACATTCAAAGCAGTGTGTAGAGGGAAATTTATAGCACTAAATGCCCACAAGAGAAAGCAGGAAAGATCCAAAATTGACACCCTAACATCACAATTAAAAGAACTAGAAAAGCAAGAGCAAACACATTCAAAAGCTAGCAGAAGGCTAGAAATAACTAAAATCAGAGCAGAACTGAAGGAAATAGAGACACAACAAACCCTTCAAAAAATTAATGAATCCAGGAGCTGGTTTTTTGAAAAGATCAACAAAATTGATAGACCGCTAGCAAGACTAATAAAGAAGAAAAGAGAGAAGAATCAAATAGATGCAATAAAAAATGAAAAAGGGGATATCACCACCGATCCCACAGAAATACAATCTACCATCACAGAATACTACAAACACCTCTACGCAAATAAACCAGAAAATCTAGAAGAAATGGATAAATTCCTCGACAAATACACCCTCCCAAGACTAAATCAGGAAGAAGTTGAATCTCTGAATAGACCAATCACAGGCTCTGAAATTGTGGCAATAATCAATAGCTTACCAACCAAAAAGAGTCCAGGACCTGATGGATTCACAGCCAAATTCTACCAGAGGTACAAGGAGGAACTGGTACCATTCCTTCTGAAACTATTCCAATTGATAGAAAAAGAGGGAATCCTCCCTAACACATTTTATGAGGCCAGCATCGTCCTGATACCAAAGCCTGGCAGAGACACAACCAAAAAAGAGAATTTCAGACCAATATCCTTGATGAGCATTGATGCAAAAATCCTCAATAAAATACTGGCAAACCGAATCCAGCAGCACATCAAAAAGCTTATCCACCATGATCGAGTGGGCTTCATCCCTGGGATGCAAGGCTGGTTCAACATACACAAATCAATAAATGTAATCCAGCATATAAACAGAACCAAAGACAAAAACCACATGATTATCTCAATAGATGCAGAAAAGGCCTTTGACAAAATTCAACAACGCTTCATGCTAAAAACTCTCAATAAATTAGATATTGATGGGACATATCTCAAAATAATAAGAGCTATCTATGACAAACCCACAGCCAATATCATACTGAATGGGCAAAAACTGGAAGCATTCCCTTTGAAAACTGGCACAAGACAGGGATGCCCTCTCTCACCACTCCTATTCAACATAGTGATGGAAGTTCTGGCCAGGGCAATCAGGCAGGAGAAGGAAATAAAGGGTATTCAACTAGGAAAAGAGGAAGTCAAATTGTCCCTGTTTGCAGATGACATGATTGTATATCTAGAAAACCCCATTGTCTCAGCCCAAAATCTCCTTAAGCTGATAAGCAACTTCAGCAAAGTCTCAGGATACAAAATCAACGTACAAAAATCACAAGCATTCTTGTACACCAATCACAGACAAACAGAGAGCCAAATCATGAGTGAACTCCCATTCACAATTGCTTCAAAGAGAATAAAATACCTAGGAATCCAACTTACAAGGGATGTGAAGGACCTCTCAAGGAGAACTACAAACCACTGCTCAATGAAATAAAAGAGGATACAAACAAATGGAAGAACATTACATGCTCATGGGTTGGAAGAATCAATATCGTGAAAATGGCCATACTGCCCAAGGTAATTTATAGATTCAATGCCATCCCCATCAAGCTACCAATGACTTTCTTCACAGAATTGGAAAAAACTACTTTAAAGTTCATATGGAACCAAAAAAGAGCCCGCATCGCCAAGTCAATCCTAAGCTGAAAGAACAAACTGGACACATCACGCTACCTGACTTCAAACTATACTACAAGGCTACAGTAACCA